>NC_137829.1:28700289-29100289 GCF_963921795.1 Nannobrachium achirus
CATGTAACGGCTACAGAGATACTGTGTACCGATCTGCATGATTTTTGGACAACATCTGTAACAGGGCCAGAACCCCCCCCCCGTGTGTGTGTGTGTGTGTGTGTGTGTGTGTGGGTTTGTGTGTGATTGTGCATGGCCTGAACAACAGCGCCCCTCCCTTAACATGTGTGGTCACAAAAGGTACTGTAGGCTAAATAGATATAGATACACCATAAAAATGCTAATATACAGCATACGATTTGTGAAAGTGACAAACGGGCTTCACAGTTATGTCAGGTGTGTTCATATGCTGATGGTGATGCGATTTCAGATCAATTGCTCCAGCCACCGAGGAGAAACGCTGAGACAGACAGACAGACAGACACTCACTCAGACATTCGCAAAATTATAGTATAGATAATAGAACAACATGGCCCCCTCGTGTATTAGTATGAGTAACCAGAACCAAGCAAGGGTGTTTCCGATGAATCTAACATGGTTAAAATGCTGTTTGAAGTTGGCTTTCCATAAGAAGGGGGCGTGCCTGATAAAATGAATATCAAATATCTAGATACTGAATCGAACAACATAAAAACTGTCTGGGGTGATCACAAAATCCTTAGTAGACGATAAAATGCTCACAAGTCTTCACGTTGCAACATGTTGTGAGCTTGTAGATCTGCTATTTTCGTCGTACAACTTATATTAAACAGTATATGGAGCTTAAAGAACAACTTTGTTTTTTTACAACAAGGGTTCATATTTTAGATAGTCATTAGAGAAAATAAAAGATGAGTGTTAAAAGGCTTCTTTACTTCTTTCTATCGTTTTAGTGATTTTAATGATTTAGATTTGCATGCATGCCCCCAGGTTGGCAAGTGGCTAAATATGTATTTTTAGACACAATAAGCCCATTCCCAAGATGCACCGCAATCTTTCATGGGCAGATGGTGTAAATAGTAACAAAGAAACTGATGGCTTATTGTGTCTAAAAAGACACATTTAGCCACTTGTACGCATGCCCCCACCCACTGAAATCAAAATACTAAAATCGCTAAAACAATAGAAAGCAGTAAATGAAAACATTTTAACACTCATCTTTTCTTTTCTCTAATTACAATCTAAAATATGAACCCTTGTTGTAAAAAAACAAAGTGGTCCTTTAAGTGGTTAATCATCAGCAGTAAGGGGGTAATCGTGGACACAATAGCTCCTAAATGTAGTGTGAGAGCTAGACAGAGAGGGAGAGAAAGAGAGAGATAGTGCGTGTGCGTCCGTGCGTGCGTGCGTGCGTGCGTGTGTGTGTGTGTGTGCGTGCATGCTCTTGCCTGTCTTTATGAGTGTATGCATGTGGTAAACAAAGGCACAATGCTAAACAAATTGCAATAAACCTCCTTCTCCTCTGTAGCCTTGCCAACAGTGGAGCTGGTCCAGAGCAACACTCCTTTCAAATGGAATCTCAAAACTCTGAACTCCATCAGAGTTCGGCCGAAAACGCAAAACAATGCAGGCAATGTGATGTTCTGAACAACAGCAGTGTGACGTTCTGAACGACATTCTGAACAACAACTTACTTCACACGTCATTAATAAAAGCCATAGACAAACTGACACCGGCATCCAGGGGTGTCACACCAAATTCTGGGCCCTGGTTACAAGGATTCACTGCGGGCCCCCCATAAATGTTCTTCATAGGGGGAGGGGGTTTAACCCATTTAGACTGGCAACGCATTATTACGCGTTATTTTGTGCTTTAACTATTAAAAAATAGCAGATATACAAGCTCACAGCGCTGCGAGCTTGTAGATCTGCTATTTTTGAACAATCTTGAAAAAGGTTTTTTGAAGAAAAAAAAATATATATATGTTTCAATGTCAGTGGTGCTCAAACCTTTTCATGTGACCCCCCCAGAAGCT
This sequence comes from Nannobrachium achirus, assembly GCF_963921795.1. Taxonomy (NCBI): domain Eukaryota; kingdom Metazoa; phylum Chordata; class Actinopteri; order Myctophiformes; family Myctophidae; genus Nannobrachium; species Nannobrachium achirus. The sequence goes on from NC_137829.1 coordinate 28,702,184, forward strand.
AAATTTGTGTTAAAAATTTTCACTTAGAAAATACATACCTATATTCAAAGATTTGCACACATTTTCACGACTTTTCCAAAACAGCAGATGTACAAGCTCGCAGTGCGGCAGCACCGAGCTTGTACATCTGCTATTTTTCAATAGCTAAAGTAAAATAATGAAGGCCCCTCCACCTTGGGGCCCTAGTAACTCAGTCCCGCTTTTCCCCCCCTTGTGACGCCCCAGCTGGCATCATTACTTGGGAATGTGTGGAACGTGCAACAGTGTGACCATTATCCTGACCTGGATGTAATCCACCCCCCCCCCAAAAGAGCAAAAGGAAAAATCAATGAATCCTGTGGATTCTAACAACAGGGGTTGCATGTTTGTAACCACTTAGTGCATTTTGTTCGCCAATAGTGGAACCTTGCTGTCTCTCTCTCTCCTTTTCTCTAGGGTGTGAGTATCATCATCATTACTGTCAGCGTGTGGGATGAGGATGCCTACTCCCTAATGTGTCTCGCTGTCTTTGTCCTTGCCAGACTCTCATGCACCTCATTAATCATCCCCCGCCTCCGGCAGAAACATGCCCTGAAGACTGATCGATTCATTGATTTGCTATTGATGCGGCGGCGTTTTGGGTCCTAATAGTGGAAGTAGCCGCGAGAGCCTCAAAAGGTCCCCCCGAGTAAAGTCCTCATCCTGCAGACATGGACAGATGTGACAAAGAGGCAGAAAGTAGAACAGATCACAAACAAGCATAATCGTCGTTGTCGGGTGGAAACCTTGTATGTCCAAAACTCTTGGTTTTGCATTTATCATTTTAAAAATGATTTAAACTAGTGAAAACAGCAGATCTACAAGCACACAACGCCTCGCGGGGTGCGAGGCGTTGTGTGCTTGTAGAGCTGCTGTTTTCACTACCTTTGTGCGACGGCCTTGTACGATGAAGCAGGGCTTTACTTTGCGAATAAAACATACAAATTTGAAACTTGGAGATACGAGGTTTCTGCCCAACAGTGAGGATATGCTGGGCATCAGACAGTTACCAGGAAGCGCTCGAAGAGCGTGCCCTCAACCTGCGATGCTGCACAAGGTGCGAGTGGACAGTTCCACTCAACATCTCACATGCAGCGCCCGTTGGGAGTCTGCAGTGGAAGCTACAGGCAAACGAGAAATTCCCCTGAGACAATGGCTATGAATGAGTCCCCCCGCTGAACAGAGTCTACGCTTCCATTGTGTGACGTTGAAGCCCATGCCTGCTCAAGTAGGTTAAAGCCCCCGATAAACAAAGCAGTGAAAATAACTAAACTGTCTCTTTGTCGGTGCTCATTGGTACCTCTTTTGTCCGGGCTCCGCTCTTGGTTCTCCTCTGATGTAGTTTCCATGGTTGTTTTTATCCAATCCTACAAAAATGCCTCCTTTCAGCAATATTCTCTCCTCCTCCTCCTATATCTCTCCTTGGTCTCTCTCTCTCTCTCTCTCTCTCTCTCTCTCTCTCTCACACACACACACACACTCTCCCTCCTTCACTTGCTCTTGTCCTCCCTCGTACGTTAACCGACCACTCTGTCTCTCTCGTCCGCCCCGTCTCTCTCGTCCTGAATGACTGACTCAAGCCAAGGGCTCCCCTGTATGTCACACTTCCTCTCCCAAAGATCATAGATGCAGAAGGTCTTCCTGCCGGACAGGATCTGGCTGAGCAGTGCGCGCCGCCCGGCTAACCTATTGCTCCGGCCATGCGTCACATGCAATCCACTTAATGCACGGGAAAGATTGTGCGTCTGTCCAATTGGCATTTGGGTTATTATGGACTCGGTTTGGGTACAGAGTCATATTGTATACAGTACATGCACGCACGCACACACAGTGGTGGAAAGTAACTAAGTACATTTACTTAAGTAATGTACTTAAGTACAATGTTGAGGTATTTGTACTTGAGTATTGCCAATTTCCAATACTTTTACTTCTACTCCACTTCATCTCAGATCCAAATATTGTACTTTTACTCCACTACCTTTATTTGAAAACTTTAGTTACAAGTTACTTTGCAGGTATAATTATAATATTATAAAACAATACATTAATCACTTAAGCGCTATTCTATACCTTGGCTATTTGAAAATAGCCGATCTACAAGCTCACAACGCGTCGCACCGCAACACGTTGTGAGCTTGTAGATCTGCTATTTTCAAACATTTTGTAATTTTACTTTTGGTACTTTTAGTACATTTTGACTTTCGTACTTTTACTCAAGTACATTTTGAATTCTGGACTTTTACTTGTAAGGGTGCCCACACACCAAAATACCTAGAGTGGAATCCGCCAATGCATTTCAATGAGAATGGAGCGTTTTTTTGCAGAAATCCTCTACTGGCAAAAAACGCTCCATTCTCATTGAAATGCATTGGCGGATTCCACTCTAGGTATTTTGGTGTGAGGGCACCCTAACAGAGTATTTCTACATTGCAGTATTGATACTTTTACTCAAGTAAAAAATGTTAGTACTTTATCCACCACTGCAAACACATAGATACACACACACACACAGGCCGATGCACAAACACACACCAACCCTTTTACCATGCACCCCCCCCCCCTGAGGACGCTGCCTCCTCTGAGGCGTCCCTGTGTGTCTGAGTCTCAGAGTGCCACCGTGAATGTCAATCAGGGGTCTGCATGCCCAGTGAGAATGGGGGTTTGTTACATCACAGGAAGGGATGTGTGTGGGAGTCTCCCTCCCCTCTTTTTTGCTCGGTGGATGAAAGCCCCACTCTGTGCTGCGTGTGTGTGTGTGTGTGTGTGTGTGTGTGTGTGTGTGTGTGTGTGTGTGTGTGTGTGCGTGCGTGTGTGCAGGGGCAGAATGCATTATGTCAGCCCACAATCACCTTCCTCTATTTCCCATCTGACCAGGGGTGTCGCACCACATTCTGGGCCCTGCCTGCCTGGGTACTAGATTAGATTAGATTTGTTTTTTGGGCTTTTTATGCCTTTATTTGATAGGATATAGTAGACTGACAGGAAATGGGGAGAGAGACGGGGGAATGAAATGCGGTATAGGTCGTCCGGATCGGGAATCGAACCGGCGACGCCAGCAGGCATCATAGCCTAGTATGTGGTATGCGCCTAGACCACTAGGCCAGCGGGCGCCCCGGGTACTTTAACTATTGAAAAGTAGCAGATATACAAGCTCACCGTGCAGCACTGAGTGCCGCGCTGTGAGCTTGTAGATCCTTCTAAGGTTTTTTTTTGAAAAAGCTATGTTTCTATGTCAGTGGTGCTCAAACCTTTTCATGTCAAGGACCCCCAAAATGATATGGATTTGGCCACGGACCCCCATCTCAGAAGTCCCAGGGAACCAAAAAAGCAGAAAATACATATATCCAAAGATCTGCACACATTTTCACGACTCTTCTAAAATAGCAGTTCTACAATCTACAATCTGTGAGCTTGTAGATCTGCTATTTTTCAATAGCAACTCAGTCCCACTTCCCCCCCCCTTGTGACGCCCTGCCTGTGTGTGTGTGTGTGTGTGTGGGGGCCGTGGGGGTGCAGAGCCTGACCCCCTTCATCCTCTGATGTGCACCATATGCCCTCCTGCTCCTGCAGCATTCATTAGCCACCCTCTGACTGCTGTCTTCCCTCCATCTGGTGACTTTAACCGCCTCACATGAAAGGACACAGGAAAGGAAAGGCTGACCACCTCTCTGTGAGAGAGAGAGAGAGAGGTGTGTGGGGTGTGTGGGGTGTGTGGGGTGTGTGGGGTGTGTGGGGTGTGTGGGGCAGCTCGGTGCAAAAACACATGACGAAAGAGGTGTCTGTGAAAGGCAGGGAACAAACGGGACACACCGGGGAAGGGCAGGCAGCGGCGCGGAGAAGGAACTGAACGAGGGCAACACAATTAAAGGAGTAGTTCACCCCCAAAACATTTTCAATTGATTAGTCACAGCTCAAGACTTGGGAATGCGACGAATACAAAACAATATTATTGAACTCAAGTCTCCATGGTGTGACTAATCAATAGGAGAAAAAAAAGTCATTTTGGGGGTGAACTACTCCTTTAAGAGCGGGGCCAGAAGGGGAGAGACAACGCGAGATGAGGCCAAAATAACAAAACGAAGCAAGCGGAGGATACGGTGAGAAACGGACGGCAACCCGAGACGGTTGAGTATAGCAAGGCCAAACAGACAAGGGCGGAAAGATAGACAAGAGGGAGGGAGGGAGGGAGACATGAGAGGAGGAGGAGGAGGAGGAGGAGAGGCGGTGGTGTTTGCAGGCAGGAGGAGACCCTCGAGGCATGCTAATGAGGGAGAGGGCTTTCAGCCGGGGAGCGCTTGGCCGGAGTGCCGTGTGTGTGTGTGTGTGTTGCAGTGGGGTCTTCTCACGGATACCAAGAGATCAGGGCAGGGGGGGGGGGTGTAAGCAGCAGGGGAGGAGTAGCCTCCGGGGTCAGGGAAGTGAACTTAGCAGGGGATCCCACCCCAGCAAACGCCAAACACTCTAATCTGCCAGCTTCTTCTTCGCCGTCTCAGCCCTGTAAAAACCACCACGAGAGTTGACATTATCCTTGTGGAGGGGCTTGGGGGGTTCCGTGGCCACGTTGCAAAAATGCAGAGTTAGCCAAGAATCGGTTGAGAATCGGTTCCGTCACGTTTGGAAGCTTTTCCGGAACCGGTTTCATCGCACAGAGCTGGCATGTGGACTTCACACCTGCTATACAATTACAATACTGGTGGGTCTCAAAGGGTCCATTTGGTTCCATTTGTACACTCTCAGAGTTACAGACCTGTATGGGTCTATTTGGAACCCCCTATAGGAATCGTTGACCGTTAAAGAGGGAATCGTTAAGAGAACCGGATCCCAACCCTACCTGTCATCAACACATTTTCAAACGCGTAAATATCGAAAAGCAGTAATTCCTTAACCGACATACATCAGTTTCCATCCTCCAATGTCTCGCCAAACAAAGGGTCACGCTAAAAAAAAAACAGGGTCTCAGGGCTGAGAAACAGCTGTGGACGTGGATGAATGGCTTGTGAGAATAACCATATAGGTGGCAGAAGCAAAGCGTAGCACGAGCACGTCACGCTCGGCCCTTAAGACACAGCAGTGCCACCCCCCATTGTCAAGGCCACAGTCTCTGAATGATGATGAAGCGTATAGCCAAACGACGGAAGGCTCATTGTGGGTCAGTCTTTATGCGGTGTGTGTGTGACCGCGGGTTTGAATGCTCCTCTGTGCTCGGTCACCCGTGAGGAATGAATCCGCGCCCTGCTTGGCCCATACAGAGGGAAGGGAGTTCTCATGGAGTCCAGGCCGATATGCCAGAGTCTCTGAACCAAGGGGGAGGACCGCAGAATTAAGATGAAACCATATCCACAGGTTTCCAACGCCCCATAGTGCATTGCGCAGATGTTGTACTGAGCTTCCGGCGCCGCAGCCGAGTGTGATTTACAAGCTCACAACGGGCTGCATCTGCGACGCGAGCTTGTATGTCTGCTGTTAAACCGGAAGTGTGGTCCAAATAATCTCCAGTAAACTCCCGCGGACAAACAGGTGGATAGGTAATACAAGTTTGTATGCCTGGCCGCTAGTTTCGCTGCTTCCCCCCTGCTGCTGGTGTCAGAAAGAATAAGGCTCCATTCAAGGGGACAGGTTTTTGCCAAACTTTACACTTGATTTTATTACCTTAATAAACATTGTCATAAATACTTTATGCTTCCGGTCGCTAGTTTAAAGTCTTCTCTCAATCACCATGATATGTGTTTTGTTAAATTATGGTCCCATGTATTTTAAAATGTATGATAAAGTTGTGTTTGCTGAAGGAGGGGCGTTGCTAGCTTGATTGACAAGCTCCCGGGTGCCCGCTGGCCTACTGGTCCAGTCCAGGCGCATACCACTTAGGCATTGCAACATTGGCATGGATGGATGCCTGCTGGCGTCGCCGGTTCGATTCCCGGTCCGGACGACCTTTGCCACGTGTCACTCCCCATATCACTCCCCATCTCTCTCCCCATTTCCTGTCAGTCTACTATCCTATCAAATAAAAGCCAAAAAAAAGAACAAATCTTCAGACAGCTCCCAACCAAGTGCATTTATTGACCTACCACCCGCTCTGTCCAAACCAATAGAATTCGGGTTTAATTTCCATTTCAGGACAGGATGAAGAAAGATGGCGGCATGCACACATGATTGCCAAATAGGCTTCCTTTACAGAGTTACCGTCTGTAAAGTATACTAGCCCTTACCCGTTCAAAGATATGAGCTCCGAAATGATGTGCAGTGTGTGGATTATGGGATGTGCACTGTGCACACAGTATATGAGGGATGGAAAGTAACTTTAACTGGTGCTTGCATGCTAATATGTAGGAGCATCAATGTAAGAAATACCCGTTCCATTTAACGGCTACAGAGATACTGTGTACCGATCTGCATGATTTTGGACAACATCTGTAACAGGGCCAGAACCAAACCGAACCAGACAGACATTCGGAAAATTATAGTATAGATGGGCATAACGTAGCCCATTCATTTTTTACGGCCTATGGTCTGAACGCCACACACAAGTACTCTCTCCAAGCCAACAACTTATACTGTGCAGTCTGAAGTCAAGGAAACAGGTTTGTACAATTTAAAGGACAACTTTGTTTTTTTATAACAAGGGTTCATATTTTAGATTGTAATTAAGAGAAAAGAAAAGATGAGTGTTAAAATGTTTTCATTTACTGCTTTCTATTGTTTTAGCGATTTTAGTATTTTGATTTCAGTTGGTGGGGGCATCCGTACAAGTGGCTAAATATGTCTTTTTAGACACAATAAGCCGGCAATTTCTTTGTTACTATTTACACCAGCCCCCATAAGTCACATCTGCCCATGAAAGATTGCGGTGCAGCTTGCGAATGGGCTTATTGTGTCTAAAAAGACATATTTAGCCACCTTCAACCTGGGGGCATGCATGCAAATCAAAATAGTTAAAATAACTAAAACGATAGAAAGAAGTAAACGAAAGCCTTTTAACACTCATCTTTTCTTTTCTCTAATGACTATCTAAAATATGAACCCTTGTTGAAAAAAAAACAAAGTTGTCCTTTAACATTATGTAGTACAGGTATATTACATGTTTGAAGTAGACCCGAGAAAATGTTACTTATAATATATAATATATTACTGAACAGCGTACTTTAAAAATGCTTCACAATCAGAACTGGGAATTAACGATTTAAATAAAGCATGAGAGTATTCCCTCCCCTCAAATGATTCTATGGTGTATTACATGTTACGTTGCACGCTATGAATTGATCATACTGTACTACTGTGGCTTGTTGAGGTCCTCCCTGGCCTGAAACCAACTGCGTCACTGACCTAGTTTGGTATGTAGGCCCCATTCATAGGTCAATGCATTCTATATTTCTGACTTCATGTTTGGCATCCACGCAAGCCATTGATTTGCGCACAAAAAGGCTAGTCCCCACAAACCCATTATACAGACCCATTCACTTGTTTCGACGACCTATTTACACCATGAGCCTGAACAAGAACAGAGACAAGTGAAAGTCTACAATAGCATGATATACCGTACGGTTAATTTCAACTAGACACATATAGACAGTGGTGTAACGTACATGTACTTGAGTACAGTTTTGAGGTATTATACTTTACTTATTTCCAATACTTTTGCTTTTACTCCACTACATCTCGAATCCAAATATTGTACTTTTACTCCACTACAAACTTTAGTTACAAGTTATTTTGTAGATTGATTATTATTACAAAACATACATCAAACACTTCAACCCTATACATTTCGGCCATTTGAAAATAGCTGATCAACAAGCTCAGCTGAGGTTTAAAATGTCTAAATATTTGTACACATTTGAATACTTGAAATGGAACATTCTGCATAATGAGTACTTTTACTTTAAGTACATTTTAATACCAATACTTTTGTACTTTTACTCAAGTACATTTTGAATTCAGGACTCTTACAATGCAGTCTTTATAGAATACTTTTATTTAAGTAAAATTTTGAGTTATTTTTCCACCACTGCACGTAGACTAATCTATGAAAAATGCACCCAAAGCCGTTCCAAGAAAAGTAGACGCCTTCACAAAGATGAAGGTCTGCCATGTGAGTAATACTAGATCAGGCCTTATGCTCCCTGCACATCCCAGGAGCGAGGAATCCAGCTAATACTGCCCCACAATGACTAAACACACTGTCTGAGGCCCCCAAGAGATCATTCCTCTTCATATATTCCTGATAGATGGTTTGGCCATTAAAGAGTAACTGTCCCCATTCATTACAGCAAGACGCCTGGGGAACAAGAGGTGAAACCGCTAGCATGCTCGTAATGTGGCCATTAGGGGAGAGTGGGGTAAACTGAGACACCGGGTAAACCGAGACACCCCCTGTATCTAGGCAATGGAGCACATTTGTGGTCATGTGACCATTACATTTCCAAGCCCCTTGCCATGAAGGAGTGGAAAGTGCTGTAGAAAACATGCCTTTTTCACAAAAATATGTTTTTTGCATGTAAAAGTGAATTTTCTTGCAAATATTGAATACATTCTGATAAATTCCATTGTTAGGAAACATTCCAAATTACTGGGAAAAGTGTACATTTTTACTGATATATCTTTTAGTTCGCCTAGAGGGGAGCAAATGTAAAAAGTGTCTCAGTTTACCCCACTCTACCCTACTTCCTGTTTGCGAACGTCAGACTGAATCCGAGGCCTGTTTGATTTATGCCATGAAGAATAGTTTGTTTGAAACTTGGTGGTTTGTTTCCAGCTTTCATTTCAGGATCGAGAGCTGCATTTAAAATGTCACATGCCTTCCTCGACTATTGCAAACTGCTGTCTGCCTCGCCGCATACACTATTCTTAAGACAATGGAAAGAATGACTTAATCTGCGGAGTGCAGAGAAACTGTTTGTGTTTGAGGGATTTCCAAAGGGCTGGCTAAAAATAGCGCTGCTGTGTTGCTGTTGTTTTAATTCCTTAAGCGGCTAGATTTCACCATGACTCTTACCCATCCAATATTTGTTCAGCGTGCCGTGCACACATCCACACAGGGAGCTTCCCAGTAGTTCAACTAAAGAACATTAACCACTTAATGTAAGCCCTATATACCTTATCGTAGGGCATATAGCAAAATCAGCTGATATACCTGTAAGACTCCCTAATCTGGAGATAAGCGACTGTCAGGTGAGGTCACATGCAACCTCATGGTGGCGCTAGAAGAGGGGCATGTGAGAAATCAGGGGCGGAGGTTGTGGTTCACCAGCCAAGGAGTGTGTGTGCAAAGTTTGGCATGGATAGGGCCAACGGTGCCGGAGATAAGAGTAGGGCCAAAAGTGTGATGTAACGTGACGTGACAGACAGACAGATAGATAGACAGACAGCCGGTGGAGCTTTTCATAGTAACTTGGTTAATATAAGCCCTAGTATATACCTTACCGTAGGGCATATAGCAAAATCAGCTGATATATAAACTGACAATGTTTTCACATCACTGGAGTTGGGACCCGGAACCGGAGGAACCGTACTGTAGGATCCAACATTGAGGAACCGGAATCGGTTCCATCACATTTGGAACCGTTTCCTGAACCGTTTTTTCACACTGTGTCAGAGCTGGTATGTGGACTTCACATCTGCTATACAATTACAATACCAGTGGTTCCCAATTAGTTCCATTTGTACACTCTCAGAGTTATAGAGCTGTAAGGGTCCATTTGGAATCGGACCATTAAGAGGGAATCATTAAGGAACCGGAATTGTTAAATCCTAAAGGATCGCAACTGGAATTTTAACAATTCCGGCTGCGTTATGACAATCACGGCGCGTTATGAGCTTGTAGATCTGCTATTTAAGCAGAGATTTCTCTAAACGAACGTCTGGCTAATATGGGGCAACGAAACAGGCAGGGGAAGAAATTGTGTTCACCTGCGGTCAAGTGGGGTAGTAAGGGCACGAGATAACATCATCATATGCCACCCACCCAGCTTCATGTGTGTTGCTAAATAAAAAGCCTTCGCAAGTATTCTCTTTGAACCACTTGCAAGACATGCTATAGCTCTATGGTTTTGGCATGTAAATACCTTCCGTTGTATTATTCTCTGGGGTTGGAATTCTCCCTTCAGCGTAATTGCTAGTGTTTGACCAAATAATCCCCGGGACGTGCTGACTCAGCACTTCTATAATTACATGTTTTTGGTGCTATCGTGCTAGGTCTGGAAAGGAAGCAACACTCAAGAGATGCTTAGCGGCCATATTTTCCCCTCTAAAAATGACTTGAAGACTCTGGCTGCTTTGGCACCTTCACCGCCACTGTGGTTTTGGACGGGTCACGCTGTTTGCTTCAGCAGAGGCACAGATGCTTCATATTACTCAGGCTTCCTTCTCTACCTTGGAAACTGCCACCATGACTTGGGGAACATTGGCAAGGGTGGACAAAAAACCCAATGCAACAACACTTTCATGCTGGAGTCATGACAACGATTATGGGCTGGGATGCCAGAAACATATGAGAGAGAGAGAGAGAGAGAGAGGGGGAGAGAGAGAGAGAGAGAGAGAGAGAGACTGACTGCCTGAGAATTAGTATTGTTGTTTTAATAGAACTTAGTAATAATGGAAAGCAGTAAATTCCATATTGTTGGAGTCTTTTTTTGCATGCTGTATGATGTACTGTATGCTGTACGCTCAGATCACATTTCTGTGTCAAATAAAGTGCAAATTAGATCAGAATAGATCAACCAATAACACATGTACGCACCTCTCCAAAAGCAAAAACAGACATATATATTTATTTATTTAAAGTTAATGTAAATTTGTCACACTAGTTTGTCAAGGACATTAACACTGTAAATTTCATTTCCCCAGAGAACATAAGGCTATCAGAATAAATAAGGCCTATGATATACAGTTTAGCCTGCATGGCTAAATGAGGCTTTTTCAATAATTCCCCTGGAATCCACTGAAAGAATACTTGGATGAGATTTTCCATTCTACTGGCAGGAAAGGCTACAGTACGGTATATCATATAGCAATGTGAATCATTTAGAGTGAAAATGAGAAAAGCTATGGTTATAGAAACCTCAATAATTCTCCAACAGACTGTACATTTAACATAGTATTCTTGCCAAAATACATATCCATTTCTCAGAAATGATCATTTTCATATTTATTTCAGATTAAGAAGAACCTCACACTCCCTGTCCAAGATAGCTCTCCTTATGCAGAGGCATGAAACATCATGTAATCATCATGGCCCCCCATGCTGTGATGATTACATGTTGTAATCTCTCTCTGTTCCTGTCTAATCTGACTCAAGACTGTCTCTCCCACACTCTTTAATTTATACTCCATTGTGCAATGGTGTTGCTGAAAATAGCCAATCCATAAACTCACGACTCACCGCAGCGCGGCGAGAGCCTGCAGATCAAAGAAAAACTCAAATGATCAAATTTATGATCAGCTTTATCTCTCAAGGGAAGAAAGCACATCCACGTCCACACTCAGCAGCAGCAGATCTGCCAATAAGCTCCACCCGACGACAAATGACTATGATCAACCCCCACCCAGCCAATCAGCCATTTTAATACAGCGTGCCTGGAAACAATGGTGCTGGACATAATTAGTGGCAGGAATAAATCTCACCAAAGGAAAAGGAAAGTTAATCCTTTAAATACACTGTCTATCATCCTTTAGTGGTGTTATATTTAGCTGGTAGAGCAACCGGTTGTTCATTGAGCAGCCTTTATGTCTTGAAAGACAAGCACAATAGGTATTCAAAATAGAATCACTCACAATATAGTTGAGATATTAGCAGAGCAGGAGTAAACAGTGCATAGGCAGACTTTTGAATACAGTTCATGTGGTCTTTGCAATCTTGTTACAGTGAAATAGCCTTCTGGCAACTAGTAGAGTAACACAAAAAGCATAACTCTTCCTGTCATGAGGAGACTACACTAGCTGTTAACCTCAGACGTGGGCGTCCTGATAGCCTAGGCCTAATCTGTCTCTGTATTTCCTGACTCTCTCCACTGTCACTGTCAAATAAAGGCTTGAAAAAGGACACAAAAATAAATACATAAAAAAAGACCTTGGTTTGCAGGGGAGCCAGCTATACTCTCGTGGAATACTTAAAACTAAAGAGCCATGAATTTGTTGGAGATATGTTAGTAGCCTAACAATAACATCACATGACATATGAATAACATATGTTGAACCATGCGAAATTAAGAAGAAATGCAAACCAATAGAACAAGCTGATCTAAGCGTGAGAGTGGCAGATTTATGCCATTCCATATATAGTGAGAGTGATAGATTGTATAACACTGCAGCCAGCTCCATTTCTGGATACATTGCAATGTGGAGTGCGTGACATTTCTCATGTCGGCCGATGTTCCAGGTTCCATATGTGCGTCTTGGTGTTTCTCATGACTTCAGATTGTGTTTGCACCCCAGAGGTTCTCACGCTCCAGCTGCTGTGTGCTGGTGAATAACATTACGTTTGGGAAGGGAGCGCTTTCACTCTCCCACTTCACACACAGGCAGGGCAACATGGGCATTGCAAACACACACACACACACACACACACACACACACACACACACACACACACACACACACACACACACACACACACACACACACACACACACACACACACACACACACACACACACACACACACACAATAGAGACGTAATGAAGCACAGAGGCATGAAGACAGCAGAGACTCGACTAATCTCGGGGGGGGGGCCCGCCCCATCCCTACCCCTCACTCCACCCTTTTTTTTTTCTTTCTCCCAGCTGCTGGGGTCTTTTTCTCCGTCTCTCTCCCAGCCCCAGCCAGCCCCATTGTCTTCCACATCACACCGCCAACCTCTCACCCCTGACCCCTAAATTTACCCCGTTCTAGCCTTGGAGAGGGACAAGGGGTGTGTGTGTGTGTGTGTCTGTGTGTGTGTGTGTGTGTGTGGGGGGGGGGGGGGGGGTCCTTCTTCATTCAGCTTAGCCAGGGTTCTCAACACCAGCCGGGTCAGGATTCACCATCAACACTATGACAACAGCCGACAACATGGATCGCTTTAATGCCATTGTCCCTGCCGAGGGTCACTCCTCCTCCGGCGTCCGGCCGGGTCCGAGACCCTGCGTCCGGGACGTGGGTCCTGCTGGAAGAACGACCGCTGGATCATTCCTGAACCTGACGTTTCCACCTCGGTGGCAGGCACAGATGAGCCAGTCCAGAAAGTCATGGGAGTGAGACATGTTGTAGCTAGGAACCAACTGATGTGACGGAGCCTTGTGAGAAGGTTTCCAGTGGAACATAAACATTACAGGGTGGCACAACGAGCATCATTAGAAACTAGAGAGATGGGACCTGAGGCAGCAAATGTAACTTGTACATTCTCAGAGTTAAAAATGTTTTACTGTGTTGCGGGTTTGGTAGAGGACATCACTATAAAGTAAAGTAAAGTAACAAATCTGATTACAGGTCATCATTACTTTATTGATATAAGGCTATACTGTAAAAAACTAAGTACAGAGCCATGCTCAGTGGTGACTGTATAGTCCAATACATTACATTCACCCTCACAGGTCCATTTGTACACTTTCAGTTAAATGAGCATTCTGGATTTCACTGTGTACACTGTACAGTGTGCCAAATGCATTATGCATAGACCAACAACACACACACAAACGCAACGTACGCACGCACGCGCACACACAAACGCAACGCACGCACACACACACACACACACACACACACACACACACACACACACACACACACACACACACACACACACACACACACACACACACACACACACACACACACACACACACACACCACAGCTTGAGCATGGCATTTGGTAATGCTTGGAAGGAAACACTTACTCGGATATTTCATGTGTATCTGGTTACTACGGTGCACTGTTGACAGTCTAGTTCTACAAAGCTTTTTTTTTTTTACCGTTCCAACCCCTGTGAGAGCGAAGCTCTGCATGTTGTTACTCCAGATGTTCAATCTCCTTCACCAACGTCTTTCGTTCCCATCCTCAGCTGTGGCCTCCCCTCTATTGTATTACAGCATTAGTTTCTCATAGCGCGGAGGTCAAAAGCTAAGATGACTTACGAGACCCCCTCCGTGGCGGTGCAGATATGATATTCTACATCGCTAAGCGCTCTCCCCTGGTGTTTGCGTAGCAATAATGGGATCAAGCTGCATTTCAGACAGATAGAAACATCTGGGACTCCCCCCCCCCCCCCCGCTCCTGCTAGTTTGTAATAACCACTTAAGCACGAAACCCACAGGTCACGCATGCATAAGCGTTCGGACGCTCCATGTTAATGAATATAGCCGTTACCGCGCGTTAAACCCTAATTTATTTATTCGTCCCCTCCTTTTTTTCCTTTACACCAAATGTCTTCGCTGAAAATAGCCGATCTACAAGCTCAACCAATGGTGGCACGGCCTGGTCCAATTATGACATTCCCCAGAACAGGGGACGCAAGGGTTCATGTGTAAAATGTTCTCTTGGTCTCCTGACCCTTCTCCCTCTTATCTTGCTCTGCATTATTTTCACTTCTCATTTCCTCGGTAATGCAACCGCGAGTGACACGAGAGCCTCTAATACTGAAACAACAGGTGTGGCGTGGTGACATTAATGTAGCACATCATTGCCCTGAGAGAAGACAGACTTTTATCTAGGCCTTGAAGTTGCTCAAATTCATTTAGTAACAGACTTAGTAAACGCGCAAATTAGACGCACACATTTATTTCACCCGTTTCCTCCATCCCGAAAGAAGTCTGTGAACCGAACGCTCCCCACTGACACCCTCCCCCGGCTATATGGGCTTCCTGCAGCTGTCGCTTTTTATCCGGGAAAAGAATAATCGGCCATTCCAGATTTTCATCTGCTTGACAGAAGTGCCTTTTCATGCCTATCAAGCCATTCTCTGGAGGATGATATGTAGAGGACTCAAGTCTTTCCTGGAAGCCTTGCAGAACAGAAGGCTGATTCCTGGACATTGAGTCCAACAAGGCCAATGCCCTCTCAAAACACAAGTTCCAGGATATCACATGCGGGCGGCACTGTCCCCACAAATATGAGTAAGGAAGCATCATGTGCATGTTGCGCAACATCCAAGAGGAGCTGCACTGTTTTCGGAAAGCACTAAAGGGAACAAATGTTCATTGTGTGCACATAAGATGGCCCTTTGTGACCCTGTTGTCACAAAATGTCTTTAAATATCTTACTGTAGGTGTATATTAGGATTTCCGAGATGCGAGATGTGAGTAGTGTCTTTCATTTTTACAGCTGTTGCTTCTGAAGAATGGAGGTCGTTGTGGAGCAGGAATTCATAGTGTCGCTGCTGGTGGTGGTCGGGTTTGCTAGACACTAACAAGTTCTGTTTAGCTTATTTCTAGTTCTTTCTTATTGTCACTGTCGGGCAGAAACCTTGTATCTCCAAGTTTCGAATTTGTATGTTTTTTTCGCAAAGTAAAGCCATGCTTCATCATACAAGGCCGTCGCCCAAAAGTAGTGAAAACAGCAGATCTACAAGCACACAACGCCTCGCACCGCGAGGCGTTGTGTGCTTGTAGATTGTCTGTTGTCTGTTGTCACTAGTTTAGTTCGTTTTTGGAGCGGTGAAAGCGCTCCCAATGAACAGGTATGTCTGTGGGTATGTCTCTGGGTGGCTGGGTGGGTGGCTGGCTGGCCGTGTCCGTAGTCTGGCAATACCTTGAGTGGCCACACACAAAACACTAGTTAAAGGAGGGGCGCTGTTTTGTGCAGGCCAGGCACACTCACCACTCACTCACAGTCACAGTTTACACTCACTCACTCACTCACTCACATAGGGTACAGCTGCTCAAATTCACCGCTCCACTTCGAACGGAGGTTTGATTTTTTAAATGATAAATACAAAACGAACGGTTTTGGACAAGGTTTCCACCCGACAATGACGTTATGCTCTCTCTTAACTACTAATACGACAGCTGCTAAAGGATGTACACCAAATCACAAAAATAAGTATTTCTTTTTTTCACAGAGCCCTGAGGAGGCATGGAGGAAGTAAGAGGGTTTACACGGGTTCACGTTTTAAAAGTCTGCAATACATCTCAACACGTAGCCCTTGGCCTGCGTGCAAATGGGCCGAAGCTGTCGGGATCTCAGCTCGAGCTCAGCTCTTCATATGGTGAACACTTCTTATTGGTGTGACGGGGAGCCCCAGATGCTTTTGTCTTGCGGTTGTTTAGCAGCTGCGCTAAAGAGGGATGAGGACAAAGGGCTATCTGTGGAGGGTTGAATGTGCTCCACGGGCACCCTGCCAACAGCTCAATCCTACAGTCTCCCCTTTTTAACAGTCCTCCACCACTACTGCACTCCCACAGCTCAAAAGCAGTCTAATAAGTGTATTCTGAGAGAACTCTCTCTCTCTCTCTCTCTCTCACTCCCTAAAGATGACCTTGCAGCAGATTACCTGGCAAACACAACTTGTTTCTCTTCTCTCACTTACCTCCTCGCTTATCTCCTATGAGTCCTATCCCAGAGGTTCCCAAACTTTGAAATCTGAAGGTCTCCCCTTAACTTTGACAGTGTACGAATGGAACCAATTGGACCTGTTAGGGTCCATTTGATTCCAATTTGTACACTGTCAAAGTTACAGACTTGTAAGGGTCAATTTCGACCTCCATAAAGGAACCTAGAGAGTCCCGGGAAATCCACTTTAAGAACGACTGTCCTATCCTATGCCACAACCTAGCCCTATAAAGTTGCACTAGCAACTACAGCAGGTTGATCTATCAGCCCGTTCAGCAGGGAGTTACGATAGGATACGCCCTCCCAGCTAAACTTGCGTTAAAAGAAGCAGTTGGTGGTGTGACTGTCACATGTATCAAACGAGACATGTACTTGTCTACCCTACACCCTCTCCAAGACCAAGCGGTATAGGGTTAGCACAGCAGCAGTGACAGGGACTATGTTCCCAGGGGGTACATAATTAAGTCAATACATAATATACAGGCATATCAAAGAGAAGTGTTCAATTTCTTGTGCAGTAAAGGCATATGGATGGAGAAATAAAAGAAACACACTGATTGACTGTGACCCTTCACTTGATTACGAACAAAGAAGGTAGCTCGCACTCACTTTCTGGTCGCTCCAAACTTTTCTTTTTATTAACATGCAGCACAAATAGACGTTTCGACCTGTTACGGTCTTCTTCACTTGATTACCAAATGTCAATTACTAGTACAGGTCATTTCTCCTGTATATTAAATGCACCATGGTAAAAGCATCAACTTTGTTGTTGACACCTGTTGTTCCATGCTCTCACCCAGTGACCTGCTCCAACCCTGGCCCAGATGAGAGTAGAGGTGTGGCATCAGCTGCACAGGCCTTCTCTCTCTCTCTCTCTCTCTCTCTCTCTCTCTCTCTCTCTCTCTCTCTCTCTCTCTCTCTCTCTCTCTCTCTCTCTCTCTCTCTCTCTCTAGAACAGACCAATCACATCAACCTACCACTTCTGACCTTGGAACACAGTCACTTCCACATCCATTATACTGCAATCTATGTCTTTGCTTTATGTGCTTATTTATACCCAAGCTGGCAAAATAAAGTAGGACAATCAGGGACAAAAGGTTATTTATTGATTAACATTGAATCAATGTGTGCTCCCTCATGTGATATGACCAGGGTATGTTAAATGTATATTGTGTCTCTGGCCATGGAAAATGTGTCTTTTCAGGTTGGTATAATTGGATTCAGGCCGTGGCAGTTCATGCAATAGGGCTATAATGCCTGGTCAGTGGGTGAGTGAATGCCCATCAGCAGCAGGTCTGTGTCTCTCTGCTAGCAGGCCTTCTGGAACAATCCTTCTTTTCTGAACAAAACCTCTGATACACATTGTTGTTCCACTGACAAATATCACCTACTGTATTCAGTCGACAGCCAGCAATATACTAACATGTCCCGTATGAGAGCGAGAGGGAAAAAAAAGACACTGCAAACACAGGATCATGGAAATTATGACTAAAAGTTGTTCCGACGTGGGTCCGCCACGCTTGATCAACTCTTAGACAATGTCTTTCCTGTAGGCTTGAATATAAATAAATGGCCAGATTGTATAATTAGCATATATTATACAGGACATGTATTCAGCTCCCAGCATATCGGAAGCCCCGTGCTCATTTGCATTTCGGGAGAATTTTTAGTAAATGTCATCCTGTTTCCGCCTTATAGCTGAGTGACATGACTCTAACATGGCCATGGGTGAGATCTAGGGGTCAAGGCCCACCCTAACCCTCCATCCATTCTCCTCCTCCACACTGCTACAATGAACAGGCCCTTAACCACTCAAGCCCTATAATTGATCTACAACGAATAGCAAAACATTGCTAAGCTTGTAGATCTGCTACTAAATAAAATTCTCTTTTTTCTTTGAAAGAATATGGGAAGAAAAGATAGGGACACCTCATGGGTTAATGTGATTAATAAAAGTGATGGCCTGGGACCATGCTCAGGCGGGCACCCCGACTGGAGAAACATCTTCTATCATTTCATATCACAATTCACACAATGGCCATCTTTGTTATCAGATATCATAAACTGAGGGAGAGAGAAAGAGATGATGCAGCAACGAAGGCAAAACTAAAACAACAGAAGAGAGAGAGAGAGAGAAGAAATGATGAGATTTCAACGATAAAGTGCAGCAGCGAGAAACGCAGGAGGTTCATTGAGTGGACTGAAGTGGTCTGATTTTGGTGCAACAAAGATTTCTCTCTGGCATGGGCCTCTGCCAGTGCATTATTTGCCAAAGATGCTCAGTCAGATCCTCTGCCAGATGGAAAAAAGCCCAGAAATCATTACATTATGACAGCAACTACCTCATTAGTGTTGACGTTTAGTATATCTAACGACTGCAAAACCCATGGAAACTGGTCAGTTAGAAAGTATCGATGTTAATGCATGCTTGCCAACAAGACATCATCAGGTGTATTACTTTGGCTGCCAATGACGTCATGACCAGAACCTGGTCTCTGCGGTGTCCCCTAGTCTAATTTGATAATATTTGGAATTTATTTGGACACTTTACTAATATTTAGTATCATTTTAAACTTGAAGTACAAAGTTATTTTCAGAACAGTCAGTTCTAACCAAAATGGCTATTATCTCAACGTTTTCCTCGCAACATAATCACTAAAATATCGTCACTGTTGGGCAGAAACCTCGTATCTCCAAGTTTCAAATGTGTACGTCTTTTGGTAAAGCAAAGCCCTGTTTCATCATACAAGACTGTCGCACAAAACTAGTGAAAACAGCCGATCTACAAGCACACAACGCCTCGCAATTGTGCTTGTAGATCTGCTGTTTTCACTAGTTTAGTACATTTTATAGATGATAAATACAAAACGAACGGTTTTGGACATACAAGGTTTCCACCCAACAACGACGATATACTATAAATATAAGGTGCTGGGAGTGAAAATTATAATGTAGGGGTGCCTCGGATTAAAAAAATATATTTATGGGGTGCCCTGAGACAAAAAAGTTTGGGAACCCCTGCCCTAATCCAGCTATAAAATAGGTCAAATGAAATACTGAGTTGGGAGGTTCATTTGGGATGGCAGACAAAATACTTTCAGCAGGACAGAAAGCAACAATCAAAACGAAACTGAAATCTCTCTGTGTGAGCGTGTGTTTTTTTTACATCCTCCAGTCCAGAGCAGTGCTTCCCAAACCTTTTGCATCGAGACCCGAAAGAGAAATGAGATGTCTCCCACTTGAGATCCAAACTAGTGAAGACAGTAGAGCAGCTAGAGCTACAAGCTCACAACATGTTCGTGCTGCCACGTGTTGTGAGCTTGATGACCTACTATTTGCATTACTTCAGAAAAGCTTTTAAATTCATTGTTTTTATTTTTATGGAGTTCCTTTGATTATTTAGTATTTAATAGTAATTACTAGTGAAAACAGCCGATCTACAAGCACACAACGCCTCGCGGTGCGAGGCGTTTTGTAGATCTGCTGTTTTCACTACTTTTGTGCGACGGCCTTGTATGATTTGCGAAAGAATGTACACATTTGGAGATAGGAGATTTCCACCCGACAACGACGATATACTAATGTTGTTGCTGCTCTTATACCACCATTATTACTGGGGTTGGTGTGGGCCAGACAGAAGCCCCCCGCGGGCCGCAAATGGCCCGCGGGCCGCCTATTGGGGAACCCCAGTGCACTAATGGGTCCCCGACCCAGTGTTTGGGAAACAGTGCTCCGGGAGTACCTCTGCAGATTCATTCCTCCCGCCTCCCTCCCTCCCTCTGTCCTTCCTCCAGGCCCAGCGCATGCATGCAGCTCTCTGGGGAACAGCTGCACCGCTCTGCCACATGGCCTCTGACTGAGATCACCTTGAGTCAACTCAAAAGCCGGCGAAACATTATCTCACTGTGTTATTGTTCAGGCCATCGCCTGACAAGCTGTTGGTTTCGGGGAGCGAAAAAACATTCCTCTATTTGGCATGGCGCTCGCAACCTTAGGTCTTTTCCTCTCTGCAACGGACTCAGGATGCAAGGTCACGGTACGAGCGTTCAAGCCCGCTGCGTGTCACCAGTAACGTGTGTCAACCAAATAACCAGACACTTTCCAGACATACTTGTTCTGTCGGTGGCACGTGGGGCATAATGCACAGTTAGGTAAGAATAACAAGGTGCTCCACACACGCCACAGTGTTTTCCAGATGCTTTTGTCATAATCACTCTTAATGTGTATTACTTTAACAAATGCACTGGCTGACTCCTCTGTGTAGGTCTGTGACGAATGATGGAAGGAAGTTTAGCTGCATTCCATGAGCAGGCCTTTTAGTTTCCAGTGAACAACATCATCTTCACACAAAGGAGACACTGACATTCATGGGGCTGGGTCGTGACAACATAGCCTACAACATGCTAGCAAAGTAATTCTGTCAGGGAAGTGATCAATTAATTAATAATTACTAATCATTAATTAAAAAAGAGAGATACTGGAAAACAAAGGTACAATATGTATATAGAATAGATCTCGCCTGCATTTAGTTGTGGTGACTGCTTGACTGGTGATCACCCTTTCCAGAGAATGACCGCAGTAAATAGAGAACTTGCTTAGAAGAAAACTGGCTATAAACATTGCTGAAAGTATTTTCAAGCAGAGGGTTCAAGAGTTTCCATGAGGAAAAGTCATCTATTTTCCTTTTCTTTTTTCTTTTGGCTACCAAGCAACTGATCTGAAGAAGAACAGAGGCACTGTTCATCAAGTCCAATCTTTGCTGTATTTGATTAGGATTCACCTCCAGTCACAAGACACAGTCCTTAATGTTAATTAGCACATAATTAAATTGTAGCATTTTAAAAAAGAAAACATAATTTGACAGGCAGCTAAACCTCCCAATCTGCCCTTAGCAGAACTTCTAAATGACAAATAGCCTTCTTAAATTCCAATTCTCAATGGACCAATATGCTACAGTATGTAGAAAAGCAGCTGGCACTCATTTCATACTATGAAGAATTCAGTCTAGTTTCTTTCACTTAAGTGAGTATGGTGGTGATATTGCTGAAATGCACCAATATACACTACCGGTATTTACCCATAGCAATAGATTTTCTTTAGAGTATAGACAAAAGACAATGCCTACTTGTCTAGGTAGACAGCTGTCGCTATCACAGAAGTCTGTGGTGAGTGACCACACACTGTTGTGTGCCAGAGTAGAAACACTAGGAACTTAACATTATATGGGGTTAAAATGACACCCTATGCTGTATCTCTGAGTTAAAAACCACCTTGAGTGCGGCGGACTGCAGCCAAGTTATCCTCCCACATCCCAGGCACAAGCCAAAGCGCTTTTGAACTATTAACCGACAGAATAGAGGACAAACTGTGTGACCTCTCTCCAAGGTGAAAGTCACCATGAAACCAAGTCAGACCACATGATAAAGTTATAACCTCCAAGGGACATCTTCAATTTTCCAGTTCCAATTCCACAAACTCAAGCAGCTTTGACATCCTGTTTATTTTGGTGGCGCAGAACCGTTCCACCCACGCAGCTTCACATAATGTAGGCCTGCACTTTCTGTCAACAACCGTGTCACAGTTGTATAACAAAATACAAATGAGCCATTAGACTTTCAACATGACAGGCGGCAACAGAAATACATAATGACTACAGATGTTATGAACCACTTGTGCCCCAGCATCCCTATTCTGGGGGGGAACATTCTACAAGCTCACAACCCATTGCACAGAGGTTGTCACTAGGACGGCTATTTTCAGCATCGAAATTTGGTGTAGAGGGAAAAAAGAGTGCAACTCGGGTCCGTTTGACCACGTATAGAGGGTCTAAGTGGTTAATAAAACAGAGGTGAGGAACATTCTTTACAAGGGGCTTACAACTCATAATTAATCTCAAAAAGGCAGACCTAAAAGGATAAAGTGTCTAAGAAGTCATTCGCACCCATGCCCGAGGTAAGCTGTTTTTTTCCAAAGTCTTACAGAAACTATTTGAATATGAAGGGAGTCTTGGGCTATAGCTATAGTGGACAATACACAATGGTCAGTTGGCCATGCAGGGTGCAATATCCGCCATGAGACTGTGAATGAGTGGCCGCGGGGAATTAGTCCACATTGTGTCTAAAAAACTCTGAAACTTGCAATTCAGTGAGGTTCTCCCCTACATTAAGAGGCACTGGAGTCATACAAAGGAGCGGCTCCAAATTAGGAGCACAAAGACAGCACTGTGAACGCTCCAGAAAATGAATTAATGAGCACTGATTCACATCCTCACTCTGCCAGGGTTCCACCTTCCTTCATTTAGACTCTGCAGTACAACAGTGCCGCTTGCTGAAAAGACCTCATCCTTTCAGCAAGCAACACCATCCTGTGATGGGGTAGAAAATGAAAGACTCAGCTGCTGCTGCACCGTTGCGAATAAACACGCTTAAGTGTGTGTGTGTGTGTGTGTGTGTGTGTGTGTGTGTGTGTGTGTGTGTGTGTGTGTGTGTGTGTGTGTGTGTGTTCTCCACGAGAGACTCAACATGCATGTTACTTTGCACTGTGAACAATGTTCCCTAAACAAGTTGTTAGACCCCTAATGCTTTGACAATTAAATATCCACAGAGAAGACTGGCCTTAGTTTAAATGAGAACATTTGGGGAGTGAAAAGCTGAATGCTCTCCCTCTGTCTCTCTCTACTGGCCCATCTGGTCTACAGCCTGTTAACGTCCCAAAGCCACACATATCAGCCAGGAGCCTGCCTTCAAGAAGTTACTAAACATCCATGGCATGACTGAGCAACGCACACTCCTCCCAAGCAGCATCCCCAGGGTGTGCGAACACAGATGGCCAACACTTGAGACTGAGTCAGAGAACCATAACTCCCATTACAACTCTCCTAGTTCAGCCTTAGTGACAACAACACAAGTAGTAGGCCATGCTATGTGGTGGAGCATCTGACTTACATTTAAAGGAGTAGTTCACCCCCAAAATGACTTTTTTTCTATTTATTACTTGAGTTCAATAATATTTTTTTGTATTTGTCGCATTCCCAAGACAAAAAATGTGATTAGCCTATAGTAGGTCTACATTTACCCCTATTGATTCCATTCCATTGATGGGGACCCAAATGAATGGCACTGGATGGGGAAACCATCAGGGTAAATTTACTATAAATTTCTGGCGACAAAAAAAACTAAAGATATTATTGAACTCAAGTCTCCATGGTGTGAGTAATAATCAATAGGGAAAAAAAAGTCATTTTGGGGGTGAACTACTCCTTTAATTCGGGTGCAGTTCACTTTCTTGATTATTATTTCCCCAATGTTTTGACACAAAAACACATCATCATGCAATCAATATGTCAAATAAAGAGAGATTTAATTAAATCAACCTCTGATCAAAATGTCATCTATGTGGGCCAACTCAACAACAACAGCCTAAAAGCGCTTTGGTTGAGAGTGAGAGTGAGACAGTGAGGTACTTCTCTTCTCTCCTCTCTCTCTCTCTCCCAAAGAGCTCAGTCTATCTCTATGCAGCGTTACGGCGGACTGTCTGCAGGCAGGGAAATCCTTACAGACTTATCTCTCTAATCGCTTTTCCACAAGTTGCCCCACACGCTTAATGCTGATTCCAATTCATCGTTGTCGAGCTAACTAAGAGTAGCCTACATTAGCCGACGATCATTTAAGAAACAGTTAGTTGACTTAAAATGATCATACATACATGCACGGGACCGCTATCAATCACACAAATAAAGTAAAAGTATGGGAACACAACACAGGGCAGGCACACTGATTGTCGCGCATGACACTTTGCTAGTTAGTTCGAATAATTGTAAGACTCACCCATTGTTTCAGTTTCCCAGTGGTCCCGAAGTTAGTGGATGTAAAAGGGAAAGTTGAGCCACAGCGACAGACAGAGGGATGTTGCGTCCGGGGGGATGCACTGCGAAAGCGCACTGCTAGTCCACAGACTGTAATGTGTGTGTGTCTGTGTGTGAGTGTGTGCGGCGCTGCAGCGCCCCTTCGGAGACAGGCTGAGTGACGTCACGCGTGAGGAGATTACTGATGAGAGAGGAGGACACCAGCTTTGCTTTGGCCTAGTGTTTCTCAAACTTTCACATTTCAAGGTCTCTCCCCTCCCTTAACTCTGGCAGTGTTACAAATGGAACCAAAAATGGACCCGGCAGGGTGTATTTGGTTCCATTTGTACACTGTCAGAGTTACAGACTTGCATGGGTCAATTTAGACCCCTAAAGGAACCCACAGAGTCCCTGGAATATGGTCTCACTGTCAGAGTTACAGACTTGCATGGGTCAATTTAGACCACCCTAAAGGAACCCACAGAGTCTCTTAAATATACTTTTAGAACCACTGCTTTGACCCATTACCTCAACCAGGACATTGTTGAGAAAGTTCTGCCGGTCATCCGGCTCATGAACTCTTTATCATGGAAATACTCCTCCGAGTATGACAGCATGCACAAGTTCTGTTTTATTGCTCTGCAGCAGATAACAAGCAGAGATTCCAAACACTTCCTTTTGCACTTCCTTTTTACACACACACACACACACACACACACACACACACACACACACACACACACATCCTCTTGATAATGACAAAAGAAACATTTTGGGCTTGCACCAAGTTTGTCAAGCAAACAAGCAAAGCTGTGTCTCTAGTCCACCAGAAGCCCCTAATGTAATCCTCTATTCCGGATAAGGTGTTATCAGGTCATTGGAACGCTGTCAACAAGAAACAGATGACAGATCACCCAGATCAGGGGTCAGCCTTAAATCTGCAGAGTCAGGAAAAATGTGCTTTGCCCCGTCTGATGGATTCTAACTTCCAGAAAAAGTTAGCTTTATATTTATATATTTTTTGTATATGTCACATTAAAGAGCACAACATATTTTATACATCTGTCTTATTGTTTGATGTTATTTCTAGTTATTCTGGGATTAATTCCAGACTTTCTGCTTTTCATAAAGATGGGGCCAGTGTAGGGACAGGAACAATGGCAATCACCACCAGTCCAGTGCGCTGTGGTATCCGGTATCCAAGGAGGTCTCCAATACAGGTCTTTTCAGTAGTGGCCAAGTGGGCAACTCTCAATGGGCTGTTTCATTGTCAAGCAGGGCATCTGCCCAACATGGCAACGAAAACAGCCTCTAGAAGGCAAATATTTGACTGTTCAACTTAGAATTACAGATGGAAATAGAAATACAGATATCTGCAGTTCATAAAATGATTTTAGATAAAGAGTAGTCACGGCCACGAATAATGTTTCGTAATTTATGTCACTGCAACCGCCCGGATTTGACTCCCAAACAAATACCACTGGTTCAGTGGTTCATCCAAAGGTGAATCCTCCTTTGATCAAGGAATAGATTACAATATACTGTACTGTAAGCTTCCCAGTACCGTATGTGTTCAGAGAACAACATAAAACGTGGACCATCAGTAGAGTACAGTTTTTAAATGGATTGGATATAACAATGTCAGAAAAGATCTTGATTCCACACCCCAATACTGGAATTTCCATGTGATGTCTGTGTGTGCTTTAGGGCTTCCACCCTGTATTGCATGTATCTGTGTCTGCATGGGAACATTCCAGCACTATGCTGCCTGTTACAGTAGGACCCAACAGCTGTGAGACAGCAGTCGTGCAACTGTTAGTAGGAGAGACAGTGGTGCAGCAAATATATATGTCAGTTCAAAAGTAGAATACATATAGTTGCTGCCATGTCGGGCAGAAACCTCTTATCCCATATTTCTACTGTTTGAATTAATGCCCCACTTCGTCATTTAAGAGTGTGTCACAAAAATACAGAAATTAGCAGATCTACAAGATGAAGAGCTTGTCACTAAATAATAACAACATACAGTACAGTACAGGAGCCATTGGAACACAGGTTATTTCTTTCCTTTTCCTGAAAGGTTATGGTTCATACAGTAACGTGAGTATGATGTTAGTATCATGGTCAGTATCATGACCCTGTTACAGTATAAGACCCAACAACTGTGAGCCAGCAGTCGTGCAACTGTTAGTAGGAGAGACAGTGGTGCAGCAAATATATATATGTCAGATCAACAGTAGAATACATATACTGTAGTTGCTGCCGTGTCAGGCAGAAACCTCGTATTTCCATATTTCTACTGTTTGAATTAATGCTCTACATTGTCATTCAAGAGTGTCTCACAAAAGTACAGACATTAGCAGATCTACAAGCTGAACAGTGTGTGACTAAATAATAATCACATAGGATCAATTGTAACACAGATTATCTTTTTTCCATTTGCTGAAAGGTTATGGTTCAAAACTTGGTCATCAGTATGTTAGTATCATGGTCAGTATCATGTCAGTATCATGGTCGGTATCATGGACAGTATCATGTCAGTATCATGGTCAGTATAATGTCAGTATCATGGTCAGTATCATGTCAGTATCATGGTCAGTATCATGGACAGTATCATGTCAGTATCATGACAGTATCATGGTCAGTATCATGGTTAGTATCATGTCAGTATCATGTCAGTATCATGGTCAGTATCATGGTCAGTATCATGGACAGTATCATGGTCAGTATCATGGACAGTATCATGGTCAGTATCATGGACAGTATCATGTCAGTATCATGTCAGTATCATGGTCAGTATCATGTCGGTATCATGGACAGTATCATGCCAGTATCATGGTCAGTATCATGTCAGTATCATGTCAGTATCATGTCAGTATCATGTCAGTATCATGCCAGTATCATGGTCAGTATCATGGTCAGTATCATGTCAGTATCATGGACAGTATCATGTCAGTATCATGTCAGTATCATGGTCAGTATCATGGACAGTATCATGTCAGTATCATGCCAGTATCATGGTCAGTATCATGCCAGTATCATGGTCAGTATCATGCCAGTATCATGGACAGTATCATGTCAGTATCATGCCAGTATCATGGTCAGTATCATGTCAGTATCATGTGAGTATCATGGTTCATGGTCAGTATCATGGACAGTATCATGGACAGTATCATGTCAGTATCATGCCAATCATGGTCAGTATCATGGTCAGTATCATGGACAGTATCATGTCAGTATCATAGTCAGTATCATGGTCAGTATCATGCCAGTATCATGGTCAGTATCATGGACAGTATCACGACAGTATCATGGTCAGTATTTCAGTACCATGGACAGAATCATATCTGTATCATGGTCAGTGTCATGTCAGTATCATGCCAGTATCATGGTCAGTATCTAGTATCTACAGGCTCATTTTCAAAGAATATTTGAAGACTTTTGAAAATGTTCACCATGACGCCAGGGTTTAAGTAGTTAAAACATTGTTCCTCTGGTCTATTACATAGATAATATACTGTAGATACCGGTATGTTTTTGATTACAAGTGAGTTCAGCGAAACATGGAGGGTGGAATGCAGTAGGGGCAAAATGAAGTAATCCTGCTGTAGCCTACTTGTAATTGCAAAGGAAGAAAAGGAAACTATTGCAGTGCTGAACCAAACACAACATACACCATGGTTACAAAGCCTGTAAGAAAATGACAGGCCACAGACATGGTGAATGGCAGAGAGGCAAGAGGTGACTTAATCTTTAATGCACACTTGTTGAGCTGAACTTGGAATCAGACAGAATATTTCATGAACAACTCATACTGTAGGCTTGCATGGGGAGAATAGAAAAGACCTGTGCCTAAAACTGTAAGACGCCAGAAGTTCTGTCAGCAAAGCAATACATAGGGTTAATTTAACTCAGACTGTGTACAAATGGAGGGTCAATTCATACACTCTTATGTGTTCTCCCATATCTAATTATACACACAACAGTGTCTAATTTCATGAAAACAAAGACCGTCACCATTTGGTGTAATGATTGGGTGTGCTTTGTATTATTGATTGGTACAAGCACAATACAAAGGCTAATGAGATAAGTGCCAAGGAATCTTCCTAGGTTTGTTTTTTCCTAATTATTTTCGATGACACCAGAGGTTAGAGTTACGACACAGACTACATGACGCATCAACTGCTAATTTTCTCAACACCCTTAAATGAGGTAAGACTTATAATGATTTAAGTGTGGACAAAATTCTCCTGAGTCAAATATTTTGGTACGTAGCCATTGGGCTCGCATTTTGAAAGGTCACAATCTTTCCAAATTCCATAAAGATACAGAGTATCAGAACAAGAACAATCCTGCAAGCACAAAAATGGCATCAAACATACTTTCTTCCGGTAATACATGAAAAGTGTCACTAGGTTTATAGCATATCTCGCTGATGAATTGCTTTATTTTCCATATTGAACAGAGTTCATTTTGTGAAACAAATCACTTTTGCTGGCACATCAGTCCGACATGGAACATATAACATGACATTTTATGTGAAGAATTACTCTGTTTATCTGAACATAAGGGAATTACAAAAATGGACAATCCCTCAATAAATTCGCAGAATCTCTGCCTGTGTGCACAGTATCTGTCTGTCAGTCTGTCCTTCACGTATCTCAAGAACCGTTTGAGCGATTGACTTCAAACTTGCCATGTTTATTGCAGATCTGTCTGTCTGTCTGTCTGTCTGTTTGTCTGTCTGTCTGTCTGTCTGTCTGTATTTGTCCCTTATATGCCCAAATATGGAGACCCCTAACGTCATCAATAAAACACAGTACTTAAATCATAGTCTTGCCTCCAAGTACTATGAATGGGTACTGCAATAAGTACTCTGACAGCGGATACATGTAATCTGTGTGTGTATCTGTCTGTATTCGTATTACAAGAATTGGTTAGCCAATCAACTTATGTTTGTGTTTTACTGAGGAGTGGACTCAGAGAGAGAGAGAGACGGCCGGACAGACTGACAGACAGACAGACAGACAGACAGACAGACAGACAGACAGACAGACAGACAGACAGACAGACAGACAGACAGATAGAGAGGGACATAGGGAGGGGGCGAGAGGGAGACAGGGACAGAGGGAGACAGGGACAGAGGTAGAGGGGGTTGAACGGAGCTTATTTCATCCAAGCAATAACTATATAAACCAGTTACCATTGCATTAAATGTCTAAATAGTTCAGAATGAAGAAAGACAGCGTATGACAGAGAATATATTACAACAATTCTAAGATTGACCTAGTTTCTGAAGTAAACCACATATGAAGTATAGCGTGGAACCAACATCTGGTTTAGCATTTGAGAACAAGTGGAAAAGATTGTGTCATTGGCCGCTGAAACCAGATACTGTACAGAGAAAATATATTGTTTACTAGTACCACAATAGCCAATCAAACACATACATGGAAATTGCCTATAAAAAGACATAGGCCTACATTAGATTTAAAACATCTGCTGGGAAGTATTATTGTTTCAGAATGTTTTGTGCAGTTGTCCTGTAAACTTAATTGTGTTTTTCTGATATTGACAAGCTTCACCGAACCTCAGTTTTTACATAATATTGAAGTTGTTTTGTTGAAAATGAACACGATGCCCTGGAGCTTAATACTGCTAGTTTCTGATGAAATTGAGGTGCTCGATACAAAAACAAATACTTTTAGCAGTACTGACATATTGGTTAAGGCTGAAACTCTGGAAAGAGTGACACATATGTCAGCACCAGAGTTTGACTGAAGAGTGAGCCTTTGTCAAACAAGGGAGCATATAATCCTATTTAACTGCAAGGAACAGCTATTGTTCATGTGGCATTCCAAAACATTTTTTAGTTTTTTCCCCTGGTAGGATATTTGCTCTTAAACTAAATTCCCTGAATATCTGAAAGTGGTTTGGAACACATTCTGCCAGCACAGAGCAGCACCATTAAGGGGTGGTACTGTAATTAAGTACAATTTTGAGGTAGTTTCCTTTTACTTTACTGGAGTATTTCCAATATTCAGTACTTTTACTTCTCAACTCCATCTCAGGGGCAAATATTTACTTTAACTCCACTTCAATTATAACTTTAGTTACTGGTTACTTTGTAGATTTTGATTATTATTACAAAACATGCATTACATGCATACATGCACACTTGCATTTTGTCCTCACAATGCATCGTGTGCAACGCATTGTGAGCTTGTAGATCTGCTATTTTCAAAAGTGTTTATATGCTGTATACATTTGAAAACTTGTGAAACATTCTGCATATGAGTACTTTCTACTTTTGGTAAGTACATTTTGATACCAATACCTTTGCACTTTTACTTTTACATTTTGAATTCCAGACCTTTAATTGACAGGGCACGGTCGGACACGCTGCACTTTTATTCTACCTATGAGGGCTGAATGGAGCGGTTTGCTGCCATTTGCGGATTTCAGCACAAAAAAAAACACTCCATCCCATTCAAAAGCAGGCATTTACTTAAGTAAAACAAATTGAGTACTTTTTCCAACCACTGGGTGGTTTGTATGAATGTCAAAAGAGACAGTAGTAAAAGGGGCGGTGATCTCTACTCCAAGAGGTCAGGGGGAAGTGGCGTTCATATATGCTGAGCTGAGCTCATGTAATTTATGGCACCCATAGTGGCCCCAGGGAGCTCCACAGTGGGGGGGCTGGGGAGGAAGTCATATCTATAGACAGCATCTCTGTCCTCAAGGCACTGTGTGTGTGTGTGTGTGTGTGTGTGTGTGTGTGTGTGTGTGTGCGTGTGCGTGTGCGTGTGCGTGTGCGTGTGCCTGTCTGTATTGAACCTTTGCAAGTACTCACTCATTACATTAGTCGTGTTGTAGGAGGCCTAAATAATGTGTACTGTACCAGTGTATACACATACGTATAATTTATCATAAATGTCAAAAGTGAAGTCAGCACTTCAATGTAAACATTACAGCATTCCCCCCCCCCCCCCACGGCCCCACCTAAACAGTCATAATTTGAATTTCTTTCCTGTTGTCGCAGTTTACCATGAGAAATGTCGCAGCTTGTCTCCGTCTGTCTGTGTCAGTCAGTCAGTCAGTACACATTTTTACAGTCTATGGGTTGGTTCCCTTGTCACTGTGACATCACAGATGACAGGTGACATCACCTATGTAAAAGTTCATATATGGGTATTCCCCAGAATCCCTTTTATGCCCATATGAAGATCCCTGATGTCATCGATATATATATATATATATATATATATATATATATATATATATATATATATATATATATATATATATATCACTGGCCAGATGGCCAAGACATGGCCCATATCTGTGTTGCTGGTTCAGATAGGGATCTCCATGTATGGGCATAAAATATATTGTAAGTATATGGATACATATTATTATTAATAAAGGATAAAATAAAATAAAAAGTCCATATATGGGCATTCCCAGAAACAAAATCCCTTTCATGCCCATATGGAGATTTCTGATGTCATCAATCTCAGGCCCTAACTGGTCCAAAAGCCTGCTTTATTTACACCCTACCTTCCCCGAAAACATTCATGTTAAGTCCATATATGTATATGGATATATATTAATAAAGGATACAATAAATAAAATGTCCATATACAGTATGGGCATGCCCATACATGGAGATCCCCAGGCATCAAACCCAGGCCCTAACTCGCCAAGGCCCTGCTTGGCTTTACTAATTAACATATGTTTTATGTCTATATATGGAGATCCCTGTCCCAATGTCATCAATATTAAGGACATGGGAATGCCCATATTTGGTAATGCCCACATATGGGCATGTTTTGACATAACATTGTTGACTACATGCCCATACATGGAGATCCCCAGGCATCAAACCCAGGCCCTAACTCGCCAAGGCCCTGCTTAGCTTTACTAATTAACATATGTTTTATGGAGATCCCTGTCCCAATGTCATCAATATTAAGGGCATATCTGGGAATGCCCATATTTGGTAATGCCCATATATGGGCATGTTTTGACATAACATTGTTGACTATCATGCAGGGGTCTCCATATAGAGGTAACTGGTTCGATATACATCACTGGCCAGATGGTCAAGAATTGGTGCGACTGTAACGGGTGTGCCTAGCTCTCAGTCTAACTGGCTGGCTGCACATCCGTTAACCCCTGATGACCTCTGCGTTGTGTTCTGGTATTGGTGAAAGGAGGGACAAGGACCACAGGTTGCTGCTGGTTGCTCTTTTACTGGCAGTGGTTTGGTGGCGCTCTGTACAGTCAAAATAAATACACACACTGTGTGAATATGCAGTCTTCCAGGTACACAAGGTTCAGCTACTGCACACACAGAAACCCTCCTCCTCTCAGTGGATCTAGCATGAACTCACATATATACATTTTGCATCTAATACATTGTATATATCACAGCAAAAGTGCATTTCATATACTGTACAAACCAAGTGAAATATGAGCGATAATAATAATAAACCACACACCAGTTCCAACATAATTAAATAGTACAATTGAAAATGCAAACAAACACAAAACGAAATAACCATACCTGTACAGTCAAAATAAATACACACACTGTGTGAATATGCAGTCTTCCAGGTACACAAGGTTCAGCTACTGCACACACAGAAACCCTGTGACATTGGGAAACACATGTCTTCTATAAACGTTGCAAAAGTGTATTCACAGACTTTATATTCAACCTTAAGACACCTCTGCATAATCACAAGCTTAATGGTAGCATTTATAGTTGCATACTGTTGTGTATCATTGGTTGCAAAACGAAATAAACATATTAACTCTGACAGAGTAAACACAGCATACCTCCTCCTCTCAGTGGATCTAGCATGAACTGAGAAGCAGGCGCAGCTGTGTGACGTCATAAGCTCTCTACTGCAGGGACTCTTAAAGTGACAGTACAGGTATTTACATAGTTGGAATAGAACAGTGGATCTAATTAGGATTTGGTGGAATTTCAACCCTTAAAATAAAACTATAATAGTAACCTTGTTACATTCACCCCTCCTGAAATCCACCAACATCCTTATTGTACAAGACCCTCTAGGACGATAACAAGAACAAGTCTTCAAATGACATCAACTGGCACAAGCGAAAAGAAAGACCTAGTCTCCTTTGTCAACTGAGAAGCTACCTCACATACAAGGTTCAGGGGAAATGAAGAAACATTTAACAGGCTTCTGAATCCCCTTAGCTAAATGCGACGCCTAGTACGCCACACAACACTTGCCCCCTCCAAAAATGTCCAGAAGACTTTTACACATGCCCCAAAACAAAACACAGTCCCAGGAAAAAAGAGAAAAAAATTGACACATCATAGCATTTCCAAATACTTAAATCCCCATCAACAAAGGTTCCTGAATCATAGATTCAATCAGTCTGGTGACTGGTTTCACCAACCTCCCCGTACGTGTTCTGACTTGGTTATCAACCCCAGTGTGTGCACGTGTGTCAACATAAAGTGAAGTGTCAGCATGTTGTGTCATCGGGATGAATGTGTGGTCAGCAGTGGCACCAGCAGGACTGTCTATGGGGCTGGCTGAGGTCAGCCCTTCCGGATCAATCACCTTAGACTCGGGTGAGGTGAAAAGCACATCATCCTGAGGCAGCACACTCAACATCGAAGCTGAATTGCTGTCACTCTCCTCTTGATCCAACCCTTCACAATCCTGTGTGCTGTCATGCTGAGTCGGTATTCCAGACACCGAAACCGTCTCATCCTGATCCGACCCCTCGCTGTCAAATAACACATCAGTAGCATGGGCATCTTCGCCCCGATCCAGTCCAGGGAGAGGCAAGAAGTTGACTCCCAGCAAGAGATTCCTGTGCACAACTTTCTCATGTCCCTCTGTATCCTGAATCTTGTAGACATGAATACTGGGATTCACACCAACAACTGTGTACACTCTGTCCTCCCACTTGTCAGCAAGCTTTCTCTTCCCCCGTTCCCCTTTATTTGCCACTAAAACACGATCCCCCACGGACAGATAAGTTCCCTTGACCCGCTTGTTGTATTGCTGGGCTTGGTGTTGCTGCTCAGTGGAAGAGTGTCTCTGTGCGATTTCAATAGCGCTGTTCAAGCAGGAAAGCAGAGACTTGGCGTATGAGTCATAGTCAGCTACGTCAGCGTCATTCAGCACCTGCTTGAACATAACATCCACTGGCAGCCTAGGGATACGCCCAAACATGAGGAAAAAGGGTGCATAACCCGTAGTCTCGTGAACAGTGGCGTTATAAGCAAACGTGAGGGTCTGAATCTGTTGTGGCCACCGGTGCTTCTCTTCAAGGGGAAGTGCACGGAGCATGTTGCCCAGAGTGCGATTGAATCGCTCTGTCCCGCCATTGCCCATTGGGTGATAGGCCGTTGTGTGGGATTTTGCAACACCCGCCAACCGGAGAAGCTCTGCAATCAAGTTGCTCTCAAAATTGGCACCACGATCGGAATGTAGCCGTTCTGGAAAACCGTAAACACAGAACATGTTATCCCAAAGCTTCTTGGCGACTTGCTTTGCTGTCTGATTGGCACAAGGAAATGCATGGGCAAGTTTGGTGAAGTGGTCAGTGACAACCAGAACATCCACAGACCGCTGCTTGTTGTCCTCCGCTGAGTAAAAGTCCATGCACACTAACTCCATTGGGGCAGAGCTCCTGATACTTTCCAGAGGTGCACGAGCAGCAGGTTCTGGCGACTTCCCAAACACACATCTCCGACAACATCTGACATATGCCCGTATATCCTTCTCCATATCAGGCCAATAGAAACGTTGTCTTGCAAGTGAGAGAGTACGGTCCTGGCCCTGATGACCCGCTAGATCGTGGAGGCCTGACAATGCTGTGTCCCTTAGACTCTGAGGCAGCACATATTGGAACCTCTTCTGCTTGGACACAGGATCCCTCATGACCCTATACAAACAATCATCACGGACCTCCAATTTCTCCCATTGTTTGAACAATCTAAGGACCTTTGAGTCAGCACCATGCTTTTCCCGCCTGGATGGCCGTTTCTTGGCAGTAACGAAGGGCAACACTGCAGAGATGGTGGGGTCTTGTTGTTGACCCAACTGTAGCTCCTGGGCAGAGAACATGGGCAATACCTCCTGACCACTTGACAGGTGTTGGACATGTTGGGTCAAGCATAGAGCTCTGGTCTCCGCTGCATCAATCCAATCACAGTGGGCCTGACAAAAAGCCCTGACTTCATCTGCGTCACATACACCTGGTACTGGTCGACCCAACGATCGCAGTGCTTGAGACTGGCAGCTGACCCTGAAAACATCCTGTACAGAATCCTCTTCCACCCCACTGGCCTCCTGAATCAGAGCGGGGTACGGCTCTTTCAACAACCTCTGCCCAACAGGTTTTGCAAAAGGGTCTCGGCTCAAAGCGTCTGCCACCACATTCCTCTTCCCGGGCAGGTGTTTCAGGTCAAAGGAGTAGGACGCAAGTTTAGACACCCAGCGAATTTCACACGCATCGAGCTTTGGCTTAGTCAAAAGGTAAGTAAGCGGATTGTTATCCGTCCAAATGGTGAAGCTACGTCCCTTCAGCCAATGGCTAAACTTCTCACATACGCTCCACTTCAGAGCCATGAACTCAAGCTTATATGCTGGATATTTCCGCTGTGGCCCACTGAGCGTCTTACTCGCAAAAGCAATAGGTCTTGCCTTGGATTCACCCTTGGGCACCTGAGATAGCACCGCCCCTAGCCCATCCAACGATGCATCTACTGCCAAGATGAATGGCTCATCGAAGTCTGGATGAGCAAGCACGGCACACTCCAACAGCATGGTCTTCAACTTATCAAAAGCACTGCTACATTCCACCGTCCAATCCGCTGGGGTAAGTTTACGATAGACACCCTGGAACTTCCTCTCTTTAGCTGACTTTCCCCGTCTCTTCTGCCCCGCTGTAAGTGCGAACAGGGACTTTGCTACGGAAGAACAGTTTGGCAAGAAATGTTGATAATACTGGACCATGCCGAGGAAGGATTTAATCCTGCGAACACAAGGCGTGCACCCGTCGTCCTCCATGAGGTCTTGAACTTTCATGTTCGAGATCACCTCTACTTTAGTAGAATCAACAGACACACCCTGACTATCTATGACATGACCAAGAAACCCAACTTGTTCTTGCAGCAAATGGCACTTCTTGGGAGCTAGTTTCAAGTTGTTCTCCCGCAACCTCTGAAACACCGTGCGGAGCCTGGAAATGGCCTCATCTTCCGATGGTGCAAAGACAAGAAGATCGTCAAGATAACACAGAAGTTTCGCAAAATTCATGTCTCCAAAGATCCCGAGCATCATCCTCATGAAGGACGCTGGACTATTACACAGACCCTGTGGCATGCGGTTGTACTCATGCAGTCCAAGGGGAGTCGTGAAAGCTGTGTACTTCTTGTCATCTTCATGCATTGGGATGTTGAAAAAGCCAGAAGTGAGATCCATCATACTAAAGAGGCAATTGCCACCAAGGGCAGCCAAGCAGTCCGCTTGATGAGGCAAGGGGTGAGCATCCTTCAAGGTTCGAGCATTCAACCACCTGAAGTCGGTGCAAATCCGCACTCCACCGTCCTTCTTCCACACCATTACCAAAGGCGAAGCGTACTCACTCGAGGACTTCCTGATAATTCCTTTTTCCTCCATGTCCGTGAGAACCTGCCTCAACTTCTGATAATGGGCCGGGGGGACTCTCCTGTATGGCAATCGAAAGGGGCGATCGTCTGTGAGACGGATGCGGTGTGTGTACCCCTCCACCTCACCACAGTCCAATGGATGCTTGGAGAAGATGTCTTGATATTCAGTTAGCAGCTGCATCAACTGAGACTTACAGCCCTCGCTAACCTGACATGAGTCCAAGTCGATGTCACCAAGGCCCAACTCCGACAGACCTTGAGTGGCAAGACGGGTAATGGGTGAGGCATCATGTTGCTGCTTCTCTGTGTCAGGTCGTTGATCTCCAGCGACCACCTGTAGACCTTGGAAAGCATCAAAATCTTCGATCGCCAAGCATGGAGACACATCAGCTATTTTGCTATTCCTCTTCAGCGTGACAGGTTTGTCTGATAGGTTCACAACCGTCATTGGCACCCACCTATCACCCCAAAAAGGAGTGACGAGACGACCCACAAGAACACCTCGTGGCATGGCTCTGGAGCTAGTAGGCTCCACAACAACAGTACTGCCTGGCGACATAGGCACGTTAGCAGGGAGCCTGCCCCAAACCAAGTGTTCATGTCTGGGCAAGAGTGTCACTGCCTGGGTGAGCTTGACAGTGCCTATCTTGTCAGGAAAGGCTTCCCCCTTCCAGCGTTCGACATTCGTGAACATTGTCAGAAAGCGCTCAACATCAGGGTCAGACTTATGTTCATATCTAGATGCAAGGTCCCAGTAGTCATCACCACCCTTCAAGACATGTGTAACGTGCTTGATGAGATTAGAGCCCAAGATGAGATCGTCCTGCTGACCAGGCACAACTAAAGTGGGCGCAACACAGCGAACACCATAGACCAGCATATCCAAATCATAAAAGCCCTCAGCTTGAGTCTGCAGACCACCGCAACCAATCAAAACAATTCTTTCTTCCGGATGCTGCTTCTCAGGCAAAACTCCAGCAGATCTGAGTTCCTCCACTGCATGTTCGCTGATACTGCATGCCATAGAGCCAGAATCAAGCATGCCTCTGAGCTGCACACAGTGATTGACAAGGACCGGAGCATAGAACAACTCCCCAAAAGCTTGGATCTTCTGAGCAGCTTGAACAATTATTCGGGACCCTTGAGGCGCTGTGGCGCAACTGTCTTCATACAGTTGAGCCAGGTCACATGTTTTAAAGAGGGAATCATCCACAACCCCCACACCGCCCCTCTCCGGGTGTGGGTTCTCTAGTTTAACTGCTGGTTCTGTCCATCAGCACCACCAGCGGTCTGAAAGCCACGCTGGTTGGACTGCTGAGGGCAATCCTTCTTCCAGTGACCAGGACATAAGCACTTAAGACATCTGTTCTCCCGTCTGCAGTGAGCCAATGTGGAATGATCAGGAGATCCACAAACCCTGCACACCCTTGGAGAAGAGCGAGGCCCCGCAGCTTGAATGTTGAAACCAGCTGGCACTTGAGTATGCTGCGTGACTAACTGGCCTAGCAAGCTCACCAAGCTCTTCATACAGTCATTGTCAACACCAGCGGTTGCAGGGGGTGCTGGAGGCGGCACCGACGACACAGCAGTGTTCGAGACAGGTGCATTATTCAAGACAGGTGCATTGACATTTTCAACCATAGGCACTTGACACTGAGAATGGACTCTCTGCACCGCTGTGCTAGGCCTAAATGACTTAATGACTCGGTTTCTTGTCTCCTGCATGTGCTCATCAAGCCTCTCCTGAATATCACAGGCTGACCATTTCTCTGCAGACTTAAACTTGAAAACACTTGCGAGAGACTGGTCAGGGCAGTGCTTAACAAACATCATACTGACTTCACGGCCAGGGTCATCAACGCTACGGCCTTGCCTCTTCAGGCATTCATCTACAACATCAATCATCTTGTTTAGCCTGATCCAATACTCCATAGCATCCTCACCTTGCATGGGCACAGTATTGTAGAAATCCGCCAAAGGCATGCTTGAGTAAGTCATATCGCTAAAGTGCCGTTTCAGGATGTCACAAATCACCTGAGGGTCGGCAACATGGTTGAGAGATGTGTTGTTACGCAGCTTAATTCTCACCACATCTCCCGCTTTGCCCATAAGTCTCGCCAGGATTTCTTGCGAATGCTCATCGACCGGAATGGCCCGCTTCCTCAAGTACAGGGACATGAGGTTTTCCCATTCATGAACCGTGAATTTGTCTGAGCCATCACCCCTGAATATAGGGGGATCCCTCGCATCCGAGTGCATGACAACATTTATGTTAGACTGTGTTGTCTCTGAGGACTGCACTGGAGCTCTAGAGTCATGTGCAGACTGTGCACTATTTCCCAATTGCAGCTTGGCAGTAATTGACTCACCAATCTTGTCAGCCAACTGTGTGATGAGCGAGCTTAAGTCAGGGTTCTGCTCGACTCTGCCTGGTGTGGCACAATCAACATAACGTGTTGATGCAAGCAGTGGAGAGCCTAATACAGTGTGTCCAGGTCCTGGTGTCCTGGGCCCTGAGGGTCGACTGGAAACCCCCCTCCCCAAACCCAACTGGAACAAAGAAGGAACACTGAAATCATCCACATCCCCATCATCAACTGTATATGTTCTACCCGCTGCCATTTTCCTTTCGCTTCACACACAGAATATGTAATCAGTGAAAAACAAGTAAAACAAAAAAAGATTGGCACAATCAATATTAGACATATGTTGTAACAAACACCATCAATTTGTTCTTTCTGTTTTTGTTACTCTCAAAGTCCATCGAAACAATAAAGAAATAGTCCATGGAGATCACCTCCTGCTAATTTGAACTTTGCGCATGTGCATCAACTCAGTCCATTAAAAGAGAGAGGAAAAAAAAAACAACAGTCTGCCGAGAGACTGGCTCAGTCCAAAAAGAAAAGAAAAATACCTCAGCACTTTAACAGGTAAATGAAAGCAGCCTCCCACGGTGAACGAGTTGACGTCGATCTTAGGACCAATCCATGAAGGGTCACGGCACCATTGTAACGGGTGTGCCTAGCTCTCAGTCTAACTGGCTGGCTGCACATCCGTTAACCCCTGATGACCTCTGCGTTGTGTTCTGGTATTGGTGAAAGGAGGGACAAGGACCACAGGTTGCTGCTGGTTGCTCTTTTACTGGCAGTGGTTTGGTGGCGCTCTGTACAGTCAAAATAAATACACACACTGTGTGAATATGCAGTCTTCCAGGTACACAAGGTTCAGCTACTGCACACACAGAAACCCTCCTCCTCTCAGTGGATCTAGCATGAACTCACATATATACATTTTGCATCTAATACATTGTATATATCACAGCAAAAGTGCATTTCATATACTGTACAAACCAAGTGAAATATGAGCGATAATAATAATAAACCACACACCAGTTCCAACATAATTAAATAGTACAATTGAAAATGCAAACAAACACAAAACGAAATAACCATACCTGTACAGTCAAAATAAATACACACACTGTGTGAATATGCAGTCTTCCAGGTACACAAGGTTCAGCTACTGCACACACAGAAACCCTGTGACATTGGGAAACACATGTCTTCTATAAACGTTGCAAAAGTGTATTCACAGACTTTATATTCAACCTTAAGACACCTCTGCATAATCACAAGCTTAATGGTAGCATTTATAGTTGCATACTGTTGTGTATCATTGGTTGCAAAACGAAATAAACATATTAACTCTGACAGAGTAAACACAGCATACCTCCTCCTCTCAGTGGATCTAGCATGAACTGAGAAGCAGGCGCAGCTGTGTGACGTCATAAGCTCTCTACTGCAGGGACTCTTAAAGTGACAGTACAGGTATTTACATAGTTGGAATAGAACAGTGGATCTAATTAGGATTTGGTGGAATTTCAACCCTTAAAATAAAACTATAATAGTAACCTTGTTACACGACCTCACCCTTTAGGGCGAGGT
The DNA here is from genome assembly GCF_963921795.1 of Nannobrachium achirus. NCBI lineage: Eukaryota > Metazoa > Chordata > Actinopteri > Myctophiformes > Myctophidae > Nannobrachium > Nannobrachium achirus. The sequence continues at coordinate 28,743,179 of NC_137829.1, forward strand.
CGCATGTTGCCCTGAGGCGTCTTACTAGTGTTATTAGATAGATTAATAAGCTAGCACAATTAAGTTTACCTCAGGGAAATTGTCAATTTATTGGCAGGAAGGAGACTTATGTTACTTGAGTGTGTGCACACGCTTTGCGAGAGTGTGAGTTTATGTGTGTGTGTGTGTGTGTGTGTGTGTGTGTGTGTGTGTGTGTGTGTGTGTGTGTGTGTGTGTGTGTGTGTGTGAGAGAGAGAAAGAGAGGCAGAACTTTGCAGAAGGACAGACCAAGGATAGAATGGAGAAAAAACATTACCAGCTGCAGGCAATGTAACAGCACTTAAAAAGTCCCGTTGCATGTTGTCCTTGATTGCAAGCGGAGGGGACAAAAGGGGGCTCAGAGTGGCAGAGAGTCTGAGAAATCAACAGACAGCCTTGCTCTGAGGATACAAAAACAAAGAGTATCTATGCAGAGCCTTGTGACTGTTCTTCCTAAAGATAATCAGGTCACTGCAACTCTCCCCAGTCTGCATTGTGCACAACAGCAACTGTTTTGAACGTTTTTTAGGGCTGACTGTTTGTGTTAGTCATTTCAGACAGTGTTTTACACGCGGTTGACATTGCTATGGGGCATAAAGTGTGAGTTAACACAGATGGAAATCTCAGCTGGATTAGATAATGCCTACAGTGGAAAAAGTAGGCTACTCACATTTTTACTGCAATGTAGAAGTAAGTACTCTGTTACAAGTAAAAGTCCGGAATTCAAAATTTACAAACAAAGGTATTGGTTGCAACCGTCAGGTCGCAGTTACTATCAAAACCTCCGGCTGTCAGTCAGTCAGTCTGTCAGTCTGTCGGTCAGTCAGTCTGTCCATCACGTCACGTCACACTTTTGCCCTACGGTTATCTCCGGCACCGTTGCCCCGATCCATGCCAAACGTTGCACACACACTCCTTGGCTGGCAAACCACAAAAAAACGATCTACAAGCACACAACCACAAAAAAACAATCCACTTGTAGATCTGCTGTTTTCACTACTTTTGTGCGACGGCCTTGTATGATGAAGCAGGGCTTTGCTTTGCGAAAAAATTAACACATTTGAAACTTGGAGATACGAGGTTTCTCCCCGACAGTGACAATTTACTTTGTTGGCCGCCCAGCCCCCAAAATGGAACGAAGGCGACATTTTATTTAGATTTTTTTCCTAATGGCCGGCCTGGACCGGCCGGGAATGAACCGGCCATTCGGGAGTTGTCCCGCTTTGGCCAGCACGTCCCTGTTATCAACATGGATTTCCCATATTCCCTCCTGATTGGCTATGATTGCCTTCTAAAGTTTGTGTATGCGACGTGACGGTCGCTTATCTCCTGATTAGGGAGTCTTACTGGTATCAAAATGTACTTAAAGTACCAAAAGTAGGCAACTCATTAAGCAGAATGTCCCATTTCACAGGTTTTCAAATGTATACAATGTCTAAAACTCTTTTGAAAGTAGCAGATCAAGCTTGTAGATCAGCTATTTTCAAATGGACGAAATGCATAGGGCTGAAGTGGATGGTTAAAGGAGTAGTTCACTCCCAAAATGACTTTTTCTCTGTTGATTACTCACAACATTGAGACTGTTTTAATATTTTTTGTTTTTTGTCGCATTCCTAAGACAAAAATGTCATTACAATAAAATGAATAAATGTACCCCCATTCCGGATGGGGACCCGAATGCATTTGGGTCCCCATCCGGAATCAATGGGGCTAAAATTACTATAACAGATTTTTTTAAAACATTATTGAACTCAAGTCTCCATGGCGCGAGTAATCAATAGAGAAAAAGTCATTTTGGGGGTGAACTATACTCCTTTAATGTACTGTATGTTTTGTAATAATGATCAAAATCTACAAAGTAACACTTAAGTTTTCAAATAATTGTAGTGGTGTTGCCTATACAATATTTGCCTCTGAGATGTAGTGGAGTAGAAGTAAAAGTAGGCCTACTGAAAAATTGAAATACTTGAGTACTTTTCTTTTTTTTTTACATCACTGGCTGGATAGATGTGTAGTTTAGATGCCCTGTCAGGACAATTAGGATTAGCCTAGCTCTGCCTCTGAGCCTGCTGAATTCTCTTTGACCTCTCCTTTCATTTTTGCTGTTTGGCAAAGAGTCCACATTAAAGACGTTCACATACAGCAGACCAACATGTGTTTAGTTTTCACATGGTAGAAAGTTGGTCTCGTGCTATTGTGTGGGACAATCTCTGGACTTTTGTCCTTTTGATATGCCTATAATGCTGTTTAATTGACTGTGTGTGTGTGTGTGTGTGTGTGTGTGTGTGTGTGTGTGTGCGCGCGTGCGTGCGTGCGCGCGTGCGTGCGTGTGTGTGTGTGTTTACCATGTGACTTTCTCTTGGCCTATTGTGTTGGATGGGGTCATCATTAGTCCATAGTGCCATCTTGTGGTTATATTGGATATCAGCAAGTACCATTTTATTTGGATCCCAAAGACAACAGAGAGAGGGAAATAACATGCCAATTCACCCAGATATTCTAGAATAAAAGCTGCAGATGTAATAAAGTATGGAATGTTAAATACATCTTTCTGTGTTGAACCTTTGCAACTACTCACTCATAGTAGTGTTGTAGTAGCCTATAGTAGAACTGTAGAAGGCCTAAATAGGTGCATTGCCTACTGTACCAGTTTAGACATAAGTATAATTTAATGAATTTAAAATGCCAATAGTGAAGTCAGCATTTCAATGTAAGCATTTGAGTATTTCTTTCTTCCCACCTAAACAGGTAAGATATGTTGAATTTCTCTCCTGTTATGTTAGCCTATTAGACAGATTAATAAGCTAGCACACTTAAGTTTACCTCAGGGAAATTATCAATTTATTGGCAGAAAGGAGACTTATGTTACTTGAATGGTATCACCTCCTGGCAGCCACTCTCCTGTTGCATCAGCTCAGAGTCTACCACATAATGAAAGTGTGTGTGTGTGTGTGTGTGTGTGTGTGTGTGTGTGTGTGTGTGTGTGTGTGTGTGTGTGTGTGTGTGTGTGTGTGTGTGCGTGCGCGCGCGTGTGTGTGTGTGCGCGCGCGCGCGCGTGTGTAGGTTTGTCTTTGCCTTTGCCACCACCCTCCCCCACTCTACACGCACACGTTCACACGTACACCGCACACGCACACACACGCACACACACACACACACACACACACACACACACACACACACACACACACACACACACACACACACACACACACACACACACACACACACACTGTGACACACACACACACACACACACACACACACACCACCACCATGTTCACTGGCGCTCTTGGTTTCACTGGTTTTACGTTTGTAATTGACGCACATAGGCCTACTTTATCATTATGTACAATTACTTAGTACAGTAAAACAGGGATCTTCAACAGGGGGTCCTTAGAGTTACTACAGGGGGGCCGCCAAATCCTTATGTGATAGGATAATTCTTTTAAATTAACAACTCGCATCCCTATTCCGAGGAGAACTTTAGACAAAAATAGCAGATCTACAAGCTCTCAACGCCTTGCAGCACGAGGCGTTGAGAGCTTGTAGATTGTCTATTTTTGACAAATAGGGTTGGTGTAGAGGTAAAAAAGAGCAGACCAAATACATAGTGAAAGTCAAGTTTACAAAATATCGACGATTCAAGTGGTATTGAGGATGTCTGATTGTGGCATTGTGCATCCAACAGACTGGCAGCTGGAGACAGAACCTCTGTCCATGCGGAGTAGCTACCCAGACGGGGGCATTTATTTAATGAACCCCCCTCCCCACAATAGACTAACATTTGACCAAGATAGGCAAACATTCTGTGAAAATAGTGACTCTACAAACTCGCAACGTGAGAATAGCCGATCTACAAGCTTAGTGAGCATGTACATCGGCTATTTTCGCCCAAGACATTTGATGTAAAAGGGAAAAAAATTGGGTTCCAAGTATTAGACCCTTGAGGGACCCCGGGCAATGATATACGGTAGTTTAAGGCAGGTATCTCAAAGTGGGTGCTGTGGCAGCCTAGGTTGCTGTGATGCAGGTCCAGGGGTGCCGCAGAATATTTTGATAATATTTGGAATTGATTATCACTCTAGTTTAACCACTGCTTATTACTTGCACTCTACTTCTACAACTACAACATAAATGTAAGGTGCTGTAACATGAAACAGGAAAACAGACACAAATGTTTGAGAACCATTGGTTTATGGAATATTTTTACAGGTCAACAACACAGTGACAACTGACAAGGGAGCCCACTTTTTTGAAGATCTGACTACCTATTATTATTCAGACATGAAATTAACTACTGAACCTAGAAATATTTTTCTTTCTTTCGGACAAACAGGATAAATGTCCTTGATTAGAACAAAGTGTTGGGCCAGGTTGCCACGTACATGGGATGCTATTAACTTACTTAGACTTCAGTTGTCACTCTGGATCTCTCGGCTAATACCTAGCCATCACAACCTCCTTCCAGTTCTGAAACATGAGTGTATTAAAACCCCTTGAACCCCAGCATCAATATTCTAGGGTGGAACGTTTGCCAAAATAGTCGATCTACAAGCTCACAAAGCGGAGCATAATGAGCTTGTAGATCGTCTATTTTTGGTGAAAAGATGTGGTGTAGACGCAAAAATGTACAGTGGTGTAACTCAAGTCTGTTTCACTAAGACTAGAGAGTAGTTAATTGCCACATACAAACATCAAAAGACACATCAAAGATAAATAAAATAAAATAAAACAAATAAATCCACAAAATGAAGGAGGATTTTTTCCAGTGGGGAATAAATATTCATTCTACAATGAGGCGTTGGTAGGCTTTTGTGTTTATCCAGTTTCAGTTCTTTCATCACTGCATTCAGTGGGAGTTTACATCCCAGAATACATAAGAAGTGAGTCTTATCCCAGTGAGATGCAATCTGCCTTCCCAGCCTTACAACATAGGGGAGAAAGAGACACTTATAATACAACAATATAACATGTACAGTACATACATTTATTGCGACCATCAGGTCGCAAGTTATGTCGCAAGTTACTATGAAAAGGCCCTACTCTTATCTCCGGCACTGTTGCCCCTATCCATGCCAAACTTTGCACACACACACTCCTTGGATGGCAAACCACAACCTCCGCCCCTGATTTCTCACATGGCCCTCTTCTAGCGCCGCCATGAGGCCGATTTTTGCAAAACACATTTTTGGACACGATTTTGCCCAAAAATCACACAAAGTGGTAGCCTATAAACTACACTATCTCTAAAGTCATGTCATCAACATGGATCTGTCCCATTTCCCATATTCCCTCCTGGGAATATGGGCAAGAGGTCAGGCAAACTTTGGTTTGGTGTCCTGTATGCAGGGGTGTCGCACCAAATTCTGGGCCCTGGGTACAAGGATTCACTGCGGGGCCCTTGTGCTTTAACTATTGAAAAATAGCAGATATAAAAGCTCACAGCGCGGCACTCAGTGCCGCGCTGTGAGCTTGTAGATCTGCTATTTTTGAAAAATCACGAAAATCTTTGAATATTTCAAATCCTTCTGAGGTTTTTTGAAAAACCTATGTTTCTATGTTAGTGGAGCTCAAACCTTTTCATGTGAAGGACCCCCAAAATGGTATGTATTTGGCCACGGAACCCCATCTCAAAATATTGAGTTCCAAGGACCCCCAGAAGCAAAATTTGAGTTACAAACGTTCGCTTAAAAAATACATATATTCAAAGATTTGCACACATTTTCACGACTTTTCAAAAATAGCAGATCTACAAGCTCGCAGCCGCGCTGTGAGCTTGTATATCTGCTATTTTTCAATAGCTAAAGTATAAAATAATTAAGGCCCCTCCACCTTGGGCCCTAGTAACTCAGTCCCACTTTCCTACCCCTTGTGACGCTCCTGCCTGTATGAAGCCATCAAACTGTTCTTTGTAATTCTACATTTCACAGTTTTTCCGATATATTCTCTATATCACCTCTGAAGTAACAAGGTTGACCTTGCGTTAACATCATTGTTTCAACTCACCTGTAGATTTATTATGCAGGTTTGTAGAATGTAAAAGTGAATGTAGATAGTTGTTGATGATTACATTTATTGAACGGTTTTGTATAATGGTAGGAGCCATCGATAGTGCCTCTATAAACCTTCTGTTATCGTTCAATCTACTTCAGCAATTGCAATTCTGTCAACTTGAATAGTAGCAATAGTTCAAGTTTTATATTAAAGTAATACATCATAGCATCCATTATCAATGTGATTATAATATGTCACCCCTGAACATAATTTCCCAACAGAGTGTTGGTAATCTTTCTCAAATTTAACGTCAATACTAATTAGAGACAAATGCACGCCTCTCATATTTTATTCATTTTATGGTTTGTTGAACACTCTTCCAAATGGTTTTTCCTGCATTCTGATTATGTGTGCTTACTGGAAATGGGAATATTTCAGAGAAATGGAGATCATCAATAAGCCACAAACCATTACGGTGCAGTTTGTATGCTCCTTACATTGTGTCAAGTGATTACTGCTTTACCAAAGAGATTAATTGTAGGCGCCATAAAAGTGTGTGCTGTCAACATGATGTACAAAAACTGTTATGTTGGCATTGGAAAGTCATTTGGGTCTTCGTTATGGGCATTTCAAATCAATTTGCAAAAACATGTCTTTGTGAAGTCGTCAGCATAGTCCATATTTTCCCTTACATTATTTATGAGGCATATCCTCAGTGTTCATTTTCCATTTGAATCTCAGAGAGTTTAGGCGTGAAACATGTTGCAATGTAATAAATTCATTCATTTCATTTGTACACTCTCAGAGTTAAAGGAACACGGGACTTCACAGGGTATGCATACATTAATGCTGGTGTGTGATGGAGGGAAGGATGGAAACATGTCTCTTTGATGTTGAAGCAAAAAATAGTTGGTCTTCTGCTGACCTGGCTGACGCAGGCACTCATTGCCATTTTCAATTATTTTTTACAAAGCGCTGACTGAAGCATTTAAATGTTGCTGTGATTTCAATCTGTGAGACATACAGTACAACTCTGACCCAGATTTATTTGCTTTTGATATAGCAATTTAAAGAACGAAAGATTTCTAAAAGAGGAACTTATCTCAAACACATTTTACAGTACTTGTTCTCCGTCCCACCTCTTTGGCTGTGGAAATGTGCCTTCTCAGGGTGATAATACCTTCACGTCTTTGAACAATATGGTCATATTTTTTGAATGGTCTGCTTGGCTAAAGCCTGATTTATACGTCATCCCACCAGTGTTGGGCAATAACTAGTTACTAGTAATATATTACTGTAATATTCTTACTTTACCCATTAACGAGTAGTGTAACTTATTACTCTGCCAAAACAGTAATATTATACCATATTACAAAACATTGCGTTTAAAAGGACAAGAGAGTTTTTTTTTTCTTTTTTACTTTTACATTTTTATCCCACGATTTTTGTAACCCATTTTTTCACCCGGTGCCAATTGCCTAAGCTGTAATCCTGGGCCCTACTCTCCCTCTGCCAACCTGGGGAGGGCCCTGAACTGAGCTCATGCTTCCTTCAATGCATGAGGAGTGAGCAGGCCGCTTCTTATCACCTGACAGGGGGAGCTTCCCCGGTTGGACGTAGCGCGTGGAAGGAACACGTTATTCCAACCAGTTCCATTCCCCTCCATCAGGCGCCCCGGCTGGCCAGGGGGAGGCATTATAGAGACCAGGATTACTGCATGTTTTTGTGAGGGTATCTACCCTAGGAGACACGGGGAGAACATGCAAACTCCACACAGAAAGGCCCTTTTGCCAACCCCACCTAGGGTGTGGGCACTGATGACGCGGAGGAGGGAACACGCCCCCAGCACCCACAGTGTCCCCCGGCCGGAATCGAACCCAGGACCTTCTAGCTGTGAGGCGACAGCACTACTGACTGCGCCACTGTGGTTGCAGGTCTTGCTGGTTGCAGCTATGAACCTCTGTTTTTTTTTCTTCACGTCTCACGGATTGGAGGGAGGGGTGCCTGTGGGGGGGGGGGGGGGGGGGGTGCCTGTGTGTGTGGGGTGGGGGTGTGTGTGTGTGTGTGTATTGCAGTTGATGCTCAGGGCAGGCTAGACTCAACAGCACCTCTCTGGTCACCCAGGGTACTCAGGCTACACCAGAGGCTACATACAGACAGACAGACACACACACACACAGACACACACACAGACACACACGGCCACGCTATGGAGACGGTGTGACCACCGCTCAAAAACAGAGAGCCTTTAACCTGCCAATGAGAAATACCGGTAAGTCAATCTTACCAACAATGATTGACATTCAGCAGAGCAAGCAGGATGAAACATGTACAGTGTCATGGGTTCTGTGTGTGTGCGTGTGCGTGTGCGTGTGCGTGTGCGTGTGTGTGTGTGTGTGTGTGCGTGCGTGCGCGCAGTTGAATATGTCTCACATCTTAAATGGTTGCCATGTGTTCAGTGGGCTTTACACATGTACTGTAGGCATTCACAGTGGTTCTGAAACCGTATCAAAAGATATCACATCCGCTTTCAGGTCTTCTAATAAAGGCTTTAGAAGATTTCCACTGTAAAGCTGAGCCTGTTTAACCTGTGTAGTGAAGTGTCGACTCAGAAATGTGTTCCCTAATATAACACCCCTGATGTTCTTGTCAATGAAAACCTCAGAGTTGGTTCTGCATGGGGATTGGATGTACTTTTGACTACAGCCTAAATGATGAAGCCTTTCAAACCAAATTGGTAAAATATTGGTGCAGACCATTTCACAGCTAGTCTACAGGTGTAACATTGTTGTTTTTACATTTGTCAGCCAATGGGTTGTGTGTGCACTGTGCACAGGTTAGCGGCCCTCGCTAAGACTAGCAAGATATTGTTCAGTTCAGTTCATAACAGTATCTGCTATCATCGGTATAGCCAGTCAATATGGAGGAGGTGTTGTTTACTATAGCTGTAAAATGTAGCCTTTATTGTTTGTGATGTCACTGACGCTGTTACCATCTTGTGTGCATGCAACAATGTTGATACTCAGACATATGGACTGTAATTGACTGTCACATTATCTGACTGCACCACTGCTGTTTATGTCCTTTTATATATCTTGTATTTATGTGGAGGACATGAATAAATTATTCAAATGTGTGTGTGTGTGTGTGTGTGTGTGTGTGTGTGTGTGTGTGTGTGTGTGTGTGTGTGTGTGTGTGTGTGTGTGTGTGTGTGTGTGTGTGTGTGTGTGTGTGTGTGTGTGTGTGTGTGTGTGTGTGTGTGTGTGTGTGTGTGTGCGTGCGTGCGTGCGTGCGTGCGTGTGTGTCTACACATGTTTGTGTACATTTGTTCATAAGCAAGTGTGCATATTTGTGTGTAGTGTGCCACATGCAAAGTACACACATGTTTTACTTAAAGGGGAAGACCACCCATTTTCAATATTGAAATATGTCATTAATATACCTTAGAGGAGTTGTGTGGAAATAGAAAAAAAGTTCCCCCCCTTCTGTGTTGCCTAGAGGATTGATTTTGGGGTTTGTATTTTAAGTACAATGTGTGATGTCATCAAGTTGTACTTTACAATACAAACCCCAAAATCAATCCTCCAGTTCTAGGCAACACAGAAGGGGGGGAACTTTTTTCCTATTTCCACACAACTCCTCTAGGGTATATTAATGACACAGTGCAATATTGAAAATGGGTGGTCTTCCCCTTTAAGTAAAAGTATCAATACTGCCAATGTATTTAAATGGGAATGGAGCAGTTTGCTGTAGTTTGCGGATTTCTGCAAAAATCTGATCCATTCCTATTGAAATGCATTGGCAGAATCCGCCCTCATAGGTAGAATAAAAGTGCTGTGTGACCGACCGTGCCCTTACAAGTAAAAGTCAGCTAATCAAAATGTAAGTCCCAAGTTTTTAAATGTATAATAATATTTTGAAAATAGCAGATCTACTATTAGAGATTGGCTATTAGAGCTAGTAGATCGAAAGAAACATGTAACGTTACTCCAACCAGTTCCTTTCCCTTCCATCAGGCGCCCCAGCTGGCCAGGGGAAGGCAGTATAGAGACCAGGATTACTGCATGTTTTTTTGTGGGGGTACCTACCCTAGGGGCCACGGGGAGAACACAAAAAGGCCCTTTCACCAACCCCACCTAGGGTAGGGGTTCCCAAACTTTTTTGTCTCAGGGCACCCCATAATGTTTTTTTTTTAATCCGAGGCACCCCTACATTATAATTTCCCCTCCCAGCACCTTATATTTATAGCATATCGTTGTTGTCGGGTGGAAACCTTGTATGTCCAAAACCGCTGAAGCAGGACTTTGCTTCACCAAAAGACGTACACATTTGAAACATGGAAATACAAGGTTTCACCCCTGGTCTGCCGTCACGGCACCCCAGGGTGCCCCGTCACCCACTTTGAAAACCCCTGACCTAGGGTATGGGCACTGATGACGCAGAGGAGAGAACACACCCCCATGCAGCGCCCACAGCATCCCCAGCGGGAACTGAACCCAGGATCTTCTAGCTCTGAGGCGACTAGATCGCCTACTTTCAAATAGCCAAAGTAGGGCTGAAGTGGTTAATGTAAATCTTTTAATAGTAATCAATACCTTGAAAGTATCTAAGTAGGCCTAACTATAAGTTTTCAAATATTTGTATAGTATAGTATAATATTTGCCTTTATTTGGTAAAGAAGTAGAAGTAAAAGTATTGACAATTGGGAATACTCCAGGGAATACTGTCATTCAATGTTATATGAGATACTTAAATGGTTTCCTATGGAAATAAGCTTAGTCTTTTCTAGGATCTCCTTTTAGTAGACCTTGTACCAGTGAACTGTACTGTCATGAAACTGTACTTTTTCATATACAAACTTCTTCTAATAAAGTATTCAATCAAAATCAATCAATCCAATCAATCAATCAATCAATCAATCAATCAATCAATCACTCAATCAATCAGTAAAAGTACTTCTAAATTGTACTTAAGTACAGTACTTGAGTAAATGTACTTGTACTTTACACCACTGCAGACCCATGTGACATGCACGTCTCTATCTTCACAGCGCTCCTCACACCGACAACACAACCAGGTGTGGTTTTCTGAATTTCAAGATCAAGTTATGCCATTTTACCATATTGTTTTCCAGCGCCTACTATTCCAAAAATAATCCAGCTATTGTTAAAATAAAGCCTGTTGTTTGAGTAGCACATTCTCCCAGCTAGGATTTTAAGCACTAAAACAACTGATAAGCCTTTTTGTTTTTTAGGTCACTGCGTTCATACTTGCACATACGGTATACCTGTTGAGTTTCTTAACCCATCACAACGAGAAAGCATCTGTGTCATTTTAGATTTTAGCTATATAAATATAGCACTTTGGTTGGCTATTCATAAATAGAAGATAATCAAGCTCATATAGCGCCTCACTTCGTGCTTGTAGATCACACCCATGTGAAGTAAGCTGTGCTCACTTCACACTTCACACTAGAGAATACTGTTCCTGAAGAAACAGAGTGGGTTTGAGTAGCACGCTAAGCACATACACAAAGACATACATACATATGTGCTCATCATTATATTGTCCAATCAGAAAAGGGACGTATGGATATCGTACATATACACATGGACATACACACAAAGTCACGTATTGGAGCGGCCATAGGAGTTCACAAATCGTAAAAGGTAGACAGACAGATACAGAGACCTTTATATACTATTATATTGGCAAAAAGGGGGACAGACAGACGGGTACAATGGGTACTCTGACAAAGAGCATATCGGTTGGATCGGCGGTGCAACAAAGGTGTGAGGGCCAAGTAGCAGCTGAACACTTGATGGGCCCACCGCCCTCGCATAGTATGGTGAGTTCCAACAGAGATTTCCAGACTTCTCTTTCCAGAGCAACATAGCAACTTCCTCCTGTGGGATCCCGAGGTATTCCAGGGCCAGTGTGGAGATAATCCCCCCATCTGGTCCTTGGTCTGCCAGGGGGGTCTCTTCCCAATGGGACTTGTAGTGAGGACCTCCCTAGGGAGACACTCCGTCAGTGGCGTCAGTTCAGAAAAAGCTAAGGTATGGCAACATGACAGGTGTTTTGCACGCGCGCCACCTGTCATGTTGCCTACAGTTTCTTGGGCTGGATATGGCAGCCTGGAACGGTTGTTCAAGTGCAGCTAAACTTGGCATGTTAGTAAAATGCCACAATTAACAATAATGCATTGCACCTGTGCAGCTGACCTGCGGAACCTGGGAATATATACCATTTTGTCAAGATGGGCAGAATTTTGCATTTGTACTCGTTATTTTACTGTAATTTAACAACACAATAACCAGTACAGTAGACAAAGAGAGATTCGTGGATTTATATTTAAAAGTAACTTATTTCCCCCCTGGACCATGGGTATGGCAGCTGCATACCCCTGTCATACCCAATTGACGCCCCTGCACTCCGTACTAGATGCCCGAACCACCTAAAGCTGGCTCCTTTCCAGCTTTAGGTGGTTCAGGCATCTTTCCAAGTCAAGGAGCAGCGGTTCTATTCCGAGTCTCTCACGGATGACTAAACTTCTCACCCCATCTCTAAGGGAGAGGCCGGCCACCCATCAGACAGTCAGGCATTTACAAATTACATTTTAAAATGTTTTATTCGATTCAGAATTATAACTCTATCTGCCACTTAAATGTCATTCTATGTGGTTCTGTAAGAAAGGGTCAAAGGTTTGTTTCTGTTTCACCTGCTTTGTTGTATTGATTTTTGCCAAATTAAACTGTATCTGATTATTCTTCCTCTAATTGATGAGAGCAGCTCAAGTCAATACATCAATTTCCAAAGTAAAAACTAATTGCAATTTGGTGCTTATGTGTGACTGCTGTGAGACCAACAGACAGGCACACTGGACTGGGAGCAGTGGTGAAACCGAACAAAATACTCAACCCCAGTCTAAGTCAAAGTATAGATAGGCCTACTCTTGAGTCTTCTGCAAATATTACTCAACTACAAGTGAGAGTTGCTCTGTCAAAGTTGTACTTGGGCTAAAGTACTGTACTTACAGTGTTCAAAGGTACAGTACATTTAAAAATACTTTAGGTATTCAAAAGTTCAAGCTCATGGCACTTTGCAATGCAAATTAGATTAGCTATTTTCACTATATTTGAAATAGGGCTTGTAGGCCTATTATTTCCTTCCTAGAAATGTAGTGGAGTCAAAAGCACAATATTTGTCTTTGAAACGTAGTGGAGTGAATCCAAGAATACAAATACTCATGTAAAGTAGCCCTACAGATACTCAAAGAACTACAGTAGGCTACTCTAGTAAATGTACCTTATTACTGTCCACCACTGGCTGGGAGGCAAGCAGGTGGGAGAAAGACTGAAAGAGCAAATGGGAAAAACCCACATAAGAGCTGTTTATTTATCTGCTTCATAATGAAGAATCTAACTGATTCCTCTATAATGTGTGCAACAGTGCTCCTAGAATTCATTGGCGTTTTTTAATTACGTTTTTGCGTTCTCCGGCTGAAAACCCTCTCAGCTTTTGAGGTTTCATTCGTCATCAGAGAAGTGCAGCTGCACCAATCCGCTTATCAATGTGTGTCTCGGTGATGTTTCCATGGAAACTGTGTTTACTGCCCCGTGGTGTTCTAAAAATGGTATCCAAAGTGATAGCAGTAGACTAGCTGGTGAGTGTGCTGCAACGGTGGGACATTGTAACAGGTGGAATCCAAATTAATTCAGGCAAAATATTGTATTTGTCTAGGATTTTAATTAAATGTCTAAAAATGAACGAGGTAGGCCTAAGCTTCTTTAATATTCATAGATATTCAACACGGTTGCCCCCCCTTATTTTTCTCAGTCACACTTTAGACATACCGAATGTGGTGTAACAGTGTTGCCAAAGAGAATCTATTTTTCATTTCTCCCTGCCTCTTTGTCTGCTTTTGTGTGTGTGTGTGTGTGTGTGTGTGCGTGTGTGCGTGCGTGCGTGCGTGCGTGCGTGCGTGCGAGCGTGCGTGCGTGCGTGCGTGTGCCCTCTTCTCATCCTCTGCCATGCTTTTGGCTGGCAGCGTCAGAGAGCTGTTGGATGTGTGCATGTGAGCTGGTGGTGAGCACAATTTAGATAGAGGCGAATTAGAAATGAAAGTTGACCTTGTGACAGTCTACTTCCAGTATGAAGCTCAAACGGTGGAATTAGAAAGGCTAACTAATGTCATTACTTCTCTTTTCTTTTCTAATAATGTGGATTTAAAACCCATTTAGGCCTGAACACATTATGACGCAATATTTTATGCTTTACATATATAAAAAATAGCAGATCTACAAGCTCACAGCGCGGCACTCGGTGCCGCGCTGCGAGCTTGTAGATCTGCTATATTTTTTTTTAACGTGAAAATTAGAATTTTTACCCGATTCTATAAGTGTCTTTTGAATCCTTCTAAGATTTTTGAAAAAAAAACCTATGTTTCTATGTCAGCAATCTGGCCAGCCATCGTCAAAGAAAAGGTCCTTTTCACTTAACTGGAGCTCAGTTAGTCTGTTCTTGAGAGACTACTGTGTCAGTGGTGCTCAAACCTTTTCATGTGAAGGACCCCCAAAATTATATTTATTTGGCCACGGACCCCCATTTCAAAATATCTAGTTCCAGGGACCACTCAGAAGCAACATCTGAGTTACAAACGTTCGCTTTGAAAATACATATTTTCAAAGATTTGCACACATTTTCACGACTTTTTCAATAGCAGATCTACGAGCTTATATATCTGCTATTTTTCACTGGTTAAAGCATTCAATAATTCTAGGCCTAAATGGGTTAATTGGCACAATGGCAAAACCTGGATACCTCCAGATAGGTTCCTTTTGCCAGTAGTTCTACCAGAGGACCCATTATCATTATAATTGTGTGATTCCTTCCCAGTGCACATCTCTTTTCAACCTGGCAGCTTGGTTTTGATGTTCATTAATTAGCTCTTTAAGCTCAAGGTACTGTTTGAACTATGAAGGACAAGATTGTGGTTTTCGGTCACATAAGGTGACATCCAGGGACGTGCTGGGCCCCTGATTCAGCCTGGGAAAAAGAGTTGGAGAGGCCCTCATTGCGCGCTATAGAGAGAGATAGCGCTGCTGCTACTCATTTTAAAAATGAGTAGCAGCAGCGGTGCGGTGCGAGGCGTTGTGTGCTTGTAGATCGGCTGTTTTCACTACTTTTGTGCGACGGCCTTGTATGATGAAGCAGGGCTTTGCTTTGCGAAAGAATTTACAAATTTGAAACTTGGAGATACGATGTTTCTGCCCGACAGTGACGATTTACTTTGTTGGCCGCCCAGCACCCAAAATGGAACAAAGGCCGACATTTTATTTTAATATTTTTCCTAATGGCCGGCCTGGACCGGCCGGGAATGAACCGGCCGTTCGGGAGTTGTCCCGCTTTTCCCAATGGCCAGCACGTCCCTGGTGACACCCTACTTACTAACAGTTTCTGTTTTTAGGGCACTAAAGTGATGCATATTTTTGACTGTGGCATCATTCCTCTTTTCTAGCCCTCATCTAAATTTGTGGGCATACAATAACCCTTTTAATTGGTAATTGTGTGAATTTCATGCTGTGCATGCAAACTGCGAAAAGAGGCAATTATAAAACGCGTCTTTAAGAGGGATGTGACAGTACTCGCTGATTACATGGCATTCATCAGGGAGGAATAAACCTTCAATTCATTGTACATTTTAATTTGGACATTTTCTTGTCATGTTAGGGAAATATCATAAGATAAAAAGAAATGATGTGGAACAGTACAGTAAATGCGTGCCACACTGAAACATTCGTCAGACCATAGCTGAGGGAATATGCCTGTGAGCAACATCACAAGGTCATGTGAGGTACATCTTTTTAGTGTAGTAAGATACCACCATAGTAACTGAATGAAAGAGAAGCATGTGATAGATAGACAGTTATTCCATTATTCATATGCACTGACCACAGGCTGGTCACAGGCCTGTGAAGAGGATCCAGGGGAAACTCTGCTTTAATAAGGACGGCCGGCTCCACAGGGATACATGGATTGCCAATGAGCTGTCAGGAATCACTGACCAAACCACATCAAGGGGTCATCTTACACACCCACACACATGTTCGCCGTGTCCACGGGTCAGCTACTGTAACATTCTGACACACACTGCCTTCTGGATGGGAACAGGCACGTGCACACATAGACATCACAGGGGGCTTGAGCCCCTGCCCTATCTGTCTGTAAAAAGTGCTCTCTCCAGACCATGAATGCAGGTTTTACTATGCTGAAACAAACCCAAATGCCCTCTTTCCATGCCATATACCTGAAGGCAGCATTCAAGAGAATTGCCTTGCCCAAACAGTACTCGCCTGAACTTGAATTCAGCATCTTATGTTGAAATAATTGCCCTCTCTGCGTAGAAATCCATGCCGTTACGCCACATCTCCAGTACTGACTTGATTATGCTTCAGTTCAGTGTGGTATCAAGCACCGAAAATAGCAGACCTCCAAGCTCACGGTCTGCTATTTTCGATATTTCCACCAAAAGGCCCTTTTGGTAATTTCAGCCCCTGCCTCTCTAACATTCTCTGCGCGTCCCTGGATGGGAAAGATCTATTCAGAAGGGTTAAGGTCAGGATTCCGTTTTTTCGCCTTCTTTTTCTTTTCCTTTTTTAATTAATTGATGTTTTGGGAGGCTCACATAACAAGCTCACACATTTTAAGCAGCACCTCAAATGCAGCACACCTATAATTTCCAACATTCTCCTGTACGTCAGTGGCTCTCAACCTGTGGGTCGACATTTTGGCTTTTTTCTTTAATTGTGTGTGTATTGGTTCCATTGCTATACCATATGATATCCATTCCAAAACACATTTTAACAAGACATAAGACTGTAAGACATTAAACCATTTCTTACATGTTTGCCACTGCCTTTGATTGAATCACCCCCCCCCCTGTCTTTCTCCTCTGCACTGTAACTATATATATATATTAATGTTTTACTTATTTTATTTTAATGCATCCTAATGTCATTTTATAAATGAATTATTGTGTTTCCTTTGCTTGATGTTTTATGCCTTATTGTTGAAATCGCCTTGCCTACATTAGTATTCTTTTATTAATTGTTTTATTTGTTTATGATTAAGTGTTTAAGTCTTTTGATCTTCAATATTCCAGTAAGAAAAACACAACACATTGTGCACATCATGTGTCCCCTAGAGCAAAAAAGGAAAATGCAGTATGCAATTGCAAACTAGTTATATTCATTACACAACAGCCAGAGTAAGCTTTAACATCCACCTTAAATTAATTATTATGTTTCAAAGCAGGGGTTAGAGTTAACATTTACTTACATTAGTACATACATTATTGTTTATAACAACAACAACAACAACACAGAGGCACAGACAAAATGACGGCATCAATATGTCCGTACACAGACGAATGTGTCCGTGGCAAAGTCTTGTCCTTGTCCGTTTCCCTGCATCATAAGACCCAATTACTGAATGTCAAGCCTCCAGGTTTTCTTCAGAATATTTATGACACTGTACTAGTGTCATACCACTATAGTGAATGTTTTATTTGCAAGGATCCCATAACTCTGAGAATGTACAATTTGAATATACCAATTGTACATTCAAAGTTACAGACCTGTTATGGTCATTCAGGGCTAGCTCTTTGTGTTTCTGACAATATTATTGTCCACTCTGCTGCAAAGAATTCATTTTGACAAATGGAGAGAGAAATGTCCACCACAAGCCAGCATGGTGATACACTTTTGTTTAAATGGTGTATGTATAATAACAATATAATAAAAGCATGTACTGTATTATAACATCTATTGATATATTTGTAGATAGATTGATGTGCATGGGTCTATGGGTGCAATGCATAATAAAGGTGCCAAAAAGAAATCCGAAAGTTTGTCATTAATAATATTGGTTTAATGCACAATTAGAAAAATAGTAAGGTCAGAAATGTAAACAACCTAATAATAACTACATTACCTACTAAAGCACAGAAAAAGCACCTAAGTGGGTACAATCCATGCACAAATATGGATATAGTACACCTGTATTGCCTTTTGTTAATATAGGCCTAAAATAAGACAAGCATGATGGGTAAAGAGAAGACATGAAGAGTCAATTTAACCCTAGAACACTATCGTCGGGTTATTTTTACCCACACAATTATGTTCGTGTGATTTTCATTGTGTTGCTGATGTCTGAGGTGGGCAGGTCCTTGGGTACCTTCAGGCTGCTCGGTGACATCATCGAAGGTAGGCTTGTTTCCCTGCCCCCGTCCCTGGCTTTTGGGTGATTTGGTGATTTTTTGGGTGATTGAGTGATTTTCACCCGACGTTAGATAGAGAGTGCTAGAGAGTTAAAAAGATGGGGTGGGCTCTCCCACACGTGTCAGTCATGTAAGGAGACTATGCCTTCACTGGACAAGGCTCACATGTCCATGAGGAAGTTCCCATCTCCATTATTTATTTATTTTTAGGGGTTCTTTGATAACAAGCTGACAACTCCCACATTTTTCACAGATTTTGCATACATGAGGTCTGGTATTTCTTCATTATAGCCCCCCCCCCCCCCCCAATGATGCTTTTAATTTTTTGTGATATTTTATAATTAAATGAAAGAATAGCACCTTTAATATATTTTGATGAGAAGTATTTTTTTATGGAATATATTACTGTATATTGGGTACAATATACCCAACGTTAGTGATGGTATGATAATATTTGCGTTAGAGTTAACAAAGTATAAATTAGGCTTTGGACGCAGATATTGGATGATGAAAAAAACATTGTTCCTCCAGTGCTCAGAAGACAGCTTCCGTTCCCTGTCTAAAACTGTCATGTGAGGAGAACAGCTTTAAGATGGTATTTAATTGTAAAACATATACACGTAACAGTCCTATAGCAAAGAACATAATAGTCAATCAACTGTTCTATGCTACTCCTATATGAGCTTGCAAGATTATGTACCTCTCTGTCCATGGACATATTCAGTGGGTGACAGTCAGTCATCTTTTAATGTGTTCACATGTTTGACAGTGTGCATGCTAATCACTTTTATGAAAGCATGTTTTGTGCAAGCGCATCATGTTCTGTATTCTCTGTTTACGGTGTGCCTTAATCAGTATAGCCTACTTAGGATACATACTCGGGCGTTTTTATGACCCACTTCTCCTCTATAAAAATGACAGCAGTAATGTAGGAAGGAAGTTTCCCCGTTACCTTCTCACAGACCTGTTCGGATGTAACATTCAGTTGCATCAGCTTGCAACGCTCACTATAGGGATTTTCCAAGCAGAGTTGAGACTTGAGAAATACGAGGTTGCATTAGGTTGGAATATCAACACACATTAATATTCAACACAAGATGCTGCATATGAAGGATTAGTTTTGCTATAAATATCTTAAAAAGCAGGGGAATAAAATGTTGCCTCTCTGTCACTGTCCTTCTTATGGGTAATTGGTCCTATAACATACGGCTAAGCTCCACTGAGGGGAAAACTGATGTAAACAAGTTAAGCAATTGGAATTGTGTTCAATCTTCAATCTCTCCTTTCATCCCTTTGACAGCTGCACAGCTCCAGTGCCATTGCTCAGTGAGACAAGCCTGCCAGACAGAAATAGATAAATTGTGAGTCAGTGTCAATGTTGAGCAGAAACCGGCCAGGGAAAAATAGTAATGTGTATTGTTTAGGTCTGGGTGACTGCACAGAGATTGCAACTGAGATACCCGACCGAAGAAGCAACGGGACACGCAGCCCTATCGGGAAGATGTGATGGATTCACTACAACAGTAAGCAGTTGCCACTTATTCATATAAAGAGTTGTTATTTGTTGTTCACTTGTCATTTGCCATTCAACATGAATATATTGTACAGTCTGAACAAGCACCATATCATCATATGCAGCCATTTCACTGTGCACAGATACCTAAACCAAACGTATACTTCATCATAAGACAGTAGTGGCCTATAAGGACAGAGAGGCTGTGGGGGCATGTATGAGGCTCTAGACTTGGGGAGTGCGGGGGGGGGGGGGGGGGGGGGATCAATGAGGTCTCAGTGCTCACTGTTGGAGAAAGGCTCAGCCGACTATCAGGCCGTTCCCACTGATGGAAGGGAGCTGTGATTGACAGGTAAGTTCCAGTGAAGACCACTGCTCTCTTTCGTCTTTCACCTGTCCTCGGGGATGAGATGGCCCCGACTCGAGGAGCAGCGACCTCCCAGGCTTCCAAGCTGGTGTGGGCCCTGGGTACAAGGATTCACTGCGGGCTTTAGTGGTTTAACTATTGAAAAAGTGCTGCGCTGCGAGCTTGTAGATCTGATATTTTAGAAAAATTGTGAAAAAGCCTTTGAATAGTTCAAATCCTACTAGGTTTTAAAAAAAAAACCTATGTTTCTATTTCAGTGTTGCACAAACTTTTCCATGTGAAGGACCCCCAAAATTATATGTATTTGGCCGCAGACCCCCATCTCAAAATATTTAGTTCCAGGGACCCCCAGAAGCCAAATTTTAGTTCAAATGTTCGCCTAAAAAATACATTATTTTTACTTATTATAGGGGGCACGGTGGCGCAGTGGTTAGCGCTTCGCCTCACAGCTAGAAGGTCCTGGGTTCGACTCCCGCTGGGGGACGCTGTGGGTGCTGGGGGCGTGGTTCTCCTCCGCATCATCAGCGCCCACACCCTAGGTGGGGTCGGCGATAGGGCCTTTCTGTGTGGAGTTTGCATGTTCTCCCCGTGTCTCCTAGGGTTGATACCCTCACAAAAACATGCAGTAATCCTGGTCTCAATAATGCCTCCCCCTGGCAAGCCGGGGCGCTTGATGGAGGGGAAAGGAACTGGTTGGAATAACGTGTTCCTTCCACACGCTACGTCCATCCCGGGGAAATCCCCCCTGTCAGGTGAAAAGAAACAACTTGGACTACTCATGCATTGAAGGAAGCATGAGGTCAGTCCGTTGTCTCCCCAGGCGTGGCAGAGGGAGAGCAGAGCCCAGGATTACATAGGCAATTGGCACTGGGTGAAAAAATGGGTTGCAAAATCGTGGGATAAAAATTTAAGAGAAATAAAAAATACATTATATTCAAAGATTCAGTGCCGTGCTGTGAGCTTGTATAATCTGCTATTTTTCCAATAGTTAAAGCATAAAATAAGGCCCCTCCACCTTGTGCCCTAGTAACTCAGTCCCACTTTTCTCCCCCTTGTGACGCCCCTGGCCATATGCATCCAGTCTTTCCAATGCATGGCCATCATGTCCACGCTGAGACCGCGAAACAGTGTACCTCCTGTATTTGCATTTATCATTCTCCCGCGGCCTTCTGGTGTATAGGACTCTCAAAATAGCTTCATTTTGCTGTGTGGAGGGGGAGGATTATGATAATTGCATGGATTGTTGTGTCTTTGGTGAATTCACAAATCCTTCCTCTCTCTCCACAGGAGTTCAGTCATCAAATCCTTTGCATTCTTTCCTCCAGGGACGTGCTGGCCATTGGGAAAAGCGGGACAACTCCCGAACGGCCGGTTCATTCCCGGCCGGTCCAGGCCGGCCATTAGGAAAAAAAATTAAAATAAAATGTCGGCCTTCGTTCCATTTTGAGGGGTAGGCGGCCAATAAAGTAAATCATCACTGTCGGGCAGAAACCTTGTATCTCCAAGTTTCAAATTTGTAAAATTTTTCGCAAAGCAAAGCCCTTCTTCATCATACAAGGCTGTCGCACAAAAGTAGTGAAAACAGCAGATCTACAAGCACACAACGCCTCGCGGTGCGAGGCGTTGTGTGCTTGTAGATCGGCTGTTTTCACTAGTTTAAATCTTTTTTTAAATGATAAATACGAAACTGGACATACAAGGTTTCCACCCGACAACGACGGAATATCACTCATGTAATTGGCCCACTTGTCATGTTCTGAAATGGCAAAGTAGCAGCAGCGCTATATAGAGAGAGATCTCTCTCTATAGCGCACAATGAGGGCCTCTCCAACTCTTTTTCCCGGGCTGAATCAGGGGCCCAGCATGTCCCTGTGGTTACGGCATCTCATCTTGACTGCGCTCGCCTCAAGTCACTCCCCCCCCCCACGCCATTCTGATTCTATGCATTGGATGGTAGTCCTTGAGGTGAATTATAGAGTGGAAAAGTCATTAAGTGGGATAAAGATACAGGGAATCAATGCTGCAATGGATACTGCTCCATGCGTGATTCTCTCCAGTCCAGTGCACATGAACATCAGGGTATAGCTGAAGCCCGCTTGTTTCCAGGTGAAGTGAAGTGTCCTCTCCACCGAGCGCAGAACTCCCTGGTTATGGAAAGGGATCGATGAGAGCTATCTATCCAGACTACATGGGGACTAAATAGAGGCTTTCAGCATGGCTGCTGCTTTAAAAATACATTCTCTCCAATAAAACTCTTCTCTTACAAACACTGCATGGACACCATGGACATGCCCTCTACTGCATCTTGTGCCACTTACACATCTCAAAACATACAATAATAACATCTTTTGGTACATATCTGTATCCCTGTAGGTAACTCTTTTTATGTGATACTCAACTTTTGTAAAATATATTTGTGTTGTATTTCTTTGTAATACACTGTGATATTTTCTATATTTTTGCTAATATATTTGAATCTATTGGGCCCCAGGAACGCAAGCTGATGTTAAGGCGTCAGCTAATGGGGATCCATCCTACTAATAAACGCATGCTGAAACAGTGCCCAAATTTGGAGCTGACTGGCATAACTGATACGTCTGGGTTCTCCAGCATTACCTCTGAGACTACATTCAATCCCTCATATACTGTGCAAACCCCATAACCCAAACTGCACATAATTCGGCGCACTTATCTTCGAAGGGGCAAGGACTAGTTTAAATAAACAAATAACCTAATCAAAGAATAATTAAATTATAAAACAACATATCTTTATCAATGACATGATTATCAGTGATATGATAATGATATCTTCAGTGATCATATTATCATTTTAGAGGAAAATATTCCAATGAACTGATTATAAAAAAAAGGAAACCTCTTGTTTGCGTTTGAAGGTTACAAATGGAGCCGCAGTCCTTTTAGACAACAGAGGCCCTTGGTGGATAGCACTATAAACCCCATGATATAAAACCCTTAATTCCCCACAGACTAGCAGGCAATAGCAGCCAATCTTAGCTGCCTGGATGTGGGCAGCTCTAAAACGGCGCCTTCGCTCGTCTTGAGCTTTTACTTTTAATGACAGTGGAAACTGCTCGATGAATGAAACCGACAGCTCTTGTCAAAGGGATTATTCTTGTTTTATTCTTTCTTTCACAAAGAGGGATAAGCTACACCGTCTTTCTCCCTTTGGTGACAGAGATTTGACTTTCCTTCTCTAATTATGTGACCCACCTGGCCACGAGGTCTTTTCTTTTAGAGACTTAATGGCCAGTTGAAACCTAAGGTTGGCTGTCATATACCACAGACCAGACAACCGCAGCTGTCTTCTGAGATGGAAAATAAATCACTTGAGGGGCTGAGTTGAATCTTGATCCTTGCCAAAAGGCAAATTTGAACTCCATACTCCATAAAATATGCAGAATTATAATCTTTTTGTCTTGGATCAACCCTCTGGGATATAAGAGCCTCACATATAGCTAGTTCAAGTGAACAGTCTGACTCTGACTATGTCAGATGATGGTATCGGTAATTTTGAGAATTGAGTCCCAATTAAAAAAATGCTGCCCAAATGTTGCATGTTGGTGATGGATGTAGCATGATGCATTCAGCATTTAGGGAACAACGCAAGCTGTTAGACCCTTGACACCAGAGGTCTCACATCATGCTCTAAGGCCCAGATCAAGCCATACATCCTTTACCATGAGATCAAATGTGACAGGTTATAATTTCCTGGCTGGGTGAGTAATCTTAGATTATTCCCCCCCTCAGATTGAGACAGCCTGCATCTCTTATGTCAGATGGGTCTGGACTCGGAGAACCTGTCAGACTGAAGTGTAACAACATAGCCGGGAGCGTGTCACAGTATTCAGCCATATGATGCACTAAGAGTAATCTCACAACATGATGCCTTTATGGTTGGCTTGGTGTGAATGGAAGACTCGCTGTTCCTCGAGCAACACATGCCTGTGTGTTCATGTGGAATGAGTCATTCACGCCTCTGGTCGATATAGACACTTTCAGCCCACACAGCACAGGCTTATACACAGCCAGGTCAGTAGCCCATAGTATATCACCCCAGGTTTCACTCCCTAAAACAAATACGTTTCACACGTATTTTCTTTCTTCTGTGGCTGGCCAAATATGTGTAGCAGCACGCTGGACTTCTCTATTGTTACACGGTTGCCCTCCTTTGACTAGAGGGACCCTGCACTCCTCCCTAATGTCTCACACTGTCTGTGTTTGTGTCTGTCAGTCTCCACCGTCTCGCTCTGAGAGTCCAACCTTTCAGCATTTCCAATGATGTGCCTCGAAATCTGTTTCCAGGGCAACCAGGGTACCAATACATTCCCGGCAGCAGCTTCTTCTGCTGGTGTTGTCATTTGTTTACACTATTCATATCTGAGGGAGGATGAGCTTGTTCCAAACAAAGGGATGTGAATAAAAAAAAAGAGCACATGCAGCTAAAACGGAGTCAAAATAAGAGAGTGGAATAACCTAAACGAATCCAAAAGGCAAAAGCCAACCTTTCAATCTTTGCTACAGTTGTTTGCCAAACAAAGGATTCTGTTTCAGATAAAAATTGCACTGAAGCAAACTCAACGATTGTCCTTTATTATAAAGGCATGCAACTGGAGTTCACAATTCAATTTCTGGAGCATATGCGGTTTACAATACACGCTTGCATTCTCATTGTCAATTCTGACACAACATAGATAGAATAACTTGTGAAATGTGAAAAGGCATCTTTTGAAGCCTCGAACAACCCTCGCAACATCAGCCAATGATGCTTATTCACTGACGCGCACAGCTGCGCGCACTGGGAGTTTCCGAATCAGCAGATAGTACATATAGGCTTAGCCTATAGTCAATGCAAAGCTCGGCCACAAACATAAAGCTACACTGTAGACCTTTTAGTTTACAGTATTATGAAAGAAAGTTTGCAGTGTTTGGAACGGATTGCCCTCCTCGTTGTCGTACTTATTGAAAATCGACTCACGACCTCCAGTTTTTTAAGCGTTGCGCTTGCGCGTAAAGGACCAGGAGCTGTCCAAGTGCTGAAAAAAAGAGAAAAAAAAAAAGCATTCCACTGCCATTCCTCAACAGAGGATGGTCCGCTTACCTGAGCGAGTCTTCACTTCGTGACCAAATGACACAGCTCAACAACTGTCTCCTGACAGAACGAACCTTTAACACAAACGCCAAGCAGCAGATCGAATTCCAATCGATGCATTTTGAAGATTGAGCCTTGGCATTTCGACGGACGCGCACAATTCATGTTTCTTCACGTCTTCTCAAGAAAGCTGCGTCTGGGAATCGGAGAGTTTCATGAAACTAAACTATGATCCATCGCTACACAGTGGAATGTGGATTTTGTATGACACGAGGCTACCCAAACACTTATCTGGTGAAGAAGAAAGCGACGTTCCTGTTTGGATTATGTGCTTGACCAACGTAAATATACGGAAGACAGAAAAGTGAACACATGAGAAAACCAAGAGGAATGAATCGGTCCTTTATAAGAGTCCTGACAGCTTTATTTGTATGTTTTATGGAGACCAACAACTTCAGGTGGGGGTTTTAATATACCACTTTACATTCAGTTTTTTTGTTATAGCCTATCATAAAATAAATTAGCTACTTGTTCCAAGTTTGAAAAATGAGATGCCGTTAGAAATAATATGCAAACATTTTAGAATATAATAAAATAGAATAATTTTAAAAGACTATATCGACTACGCCATAGGCTACGTCACACAAATTTCACGAATTTGACTATTGTAGCTTGTAATAGGCCCATGAAATATGTATTTGAACTGGTTTTGGAGGGATATATGGATAGGCTATAACAAGCTGGATTCGAGTAGCCTATATACACGTTTAACGCGTGTTCATGTAGTTTTCCAAAGTGTGTTCATTACTCAGAGTAGAAAGCAAGTGTGTATGTTCAGTATGCACTCAGTAGATGTAAACATCGTGACAGTCGAGCCTTTACTCTCCCGTTTGATGTGTATAGGCCAGTGGTTTTCAATCTTTTTCGCATCAAGGTCCATTATTGATTGGGCATTTGAGCCATGAACCGCCATTTGATGAGATTTTGCCTCTCAGACCCAAAACTTAGAATATTTTGTTATCACTGGATAAGATTGTGTCCACAATTCCATGCTGTATTGATGTGTTAGGAGAGAAGACAGGCCAACATTGATCAAAATAACAATCTCTAATTGTATAGATTTCTTATAAATTAAGTATTGCAGATGTTTAACAAAATTTTTACTCTCTCAAGGGTTACAGATCTATAAGGGTCCATTTCGTTACCAACTCTCCATCATTTAGATGGGGACCACCTGGAATCTCTTCAAGGACCACAGGTGGTCCCCGGACAGTAGAAAACCACTGGTATAGGCCACATCACGCAAGGGCTACATTGTTGTATTACAGAGCTTTGGGAATTATTATTGATCATCATGCCTGATCAGTTATTTTTATTCCAGGGTTGTGGATGCCAATGAGTCCAGAACCCCAACCCAGTCTCCATCAGACTTTCTGGACTCACTAATGGGTCGAACATCTGGTTATGACGCACGAATAAGACCATATTTCAAAGGTTTGTCTTTTCAAATAATCATTTTGTCTGCAAAATCATTATGGACTCGAGCTGCCTTATGTTGGCCTGATTGATAGACATTTTATTAAGAATGATGACCATCCCCCCAGAGCATCATCATGCTACCTGTCAATCCATCTTCAAAATAATAGTTTTTTGACTACAAATGGCCAGTCCTCTACCAGTCCTCTGATTAGAAAATCATTGCTATCTAGCCTAACATAATCATCCCAACCATTTTCAGAATTTATGGACAATCTCCACCAATCGAAAACCAGCTAAAATAGTGTGGAAACGGCAGGCTATTATTATGACATAGCACATCCCCATAGGGCTTTCCTTTGCTATGTGCGATAGACTACCCCTCCTCCCTCCGCCCACCTCAGAAAAAAATAAATCAATTTCGAAACAAGTGAAAAGAAGACATCAAAACAAACACAATGAACTACATGTGCAGATTAGCACTAGGCAGCAGACAAGGATTCCAAATGACAGGCTGAAATGATGGATGGGGTCCCCCCGGCTAAGCTGCAGGCTCCTGGCTTCCTGTGTTGGTGTGATGCTGGGGAGAGTCGCAACATCTGTCACTGGAATGGAGCTGAGTAAAGGGGGGGGGGGGGGCTGGTAGAATGGGGACCCAGACCCAGCTCATAAGCCCACCTACTCCACGTTATAGGTCAGATGTGCTGGGATTGTGGTGTAAGAGTGCTGAGACAGGATCAGAAGGATTGGGGGGAAAACAGATACAGTGATTGATCAGCAAAACTCGGCTGTGAAACAAAAGACACATGCAGACATTCCAGATATGCTTGTGTAGATGAGATCTTATGGTGACTGAGTTGCTGTGAGAGGAAGGCACGTATATATAGCTGCTATTTTCAGCAAAAGATGAAACGGCAACGACTGTTTAAAAGAGGAGGAGAAGACATGGATTATAAAATGACATTCTGGCACAATACACGATTTTTAGTAGTGTTGCTGTTTTAATAGCTATTCTCCATGTATTTAAGAGTTTAGAGCTCCAATAATCCTGTTTCACTATCTCTCTCTCTCGGCTTTATCTCTGTTACACACATGCTCGCTGCGCAGACAGACGCATGCACACAGAGACACAGACAGACAGACACACAGCCATGTACAAAAAACATATAATGTAAACATGATTTTGGTTGAGAAGCCATTAGTCGCACTTGGAGTGTTGAACTGTAAGCCTGACCTAGATTCACTTGCCGAGTTTGTTGTGAGGGGAAACAAACATTTTTTCCTGCCACTACTGTTAAATGGCCTGACAACAAAACTGAGGCAAATACTAATACCACGTTTCATGCAATATTGATAAGTGCAGAGGAGGGCTGTATGCTTTCTTCACTTAACAAATAGCGAAAAGGATTTGCTGTGGCTTTAAATGGCATGAACTGTCAAGTCTTAGCCAGAGATTTCACTTCAGAGGACTATGAAGTAAAAATGACACTCTGCTGTAGGCCTCAGGGGCGTCACACCAAATTCTGGGCCCTGGGTACAAGGATTCACTGTGGACCCCCCATGAATGTTAACTATTGAAAAATAGCAGATATACAAGCTCACCGCGCGGCACCGAGTGCCGCGCTACGAGCTTGTAGATCTGCTATTTTTGAAAAATTGTGAAAAAATGTGTGCAAGAAAGCTATGTTTCCATGTCAGTGGTGCTCAAACCTTTTCATGTCAAGGACCCCCAAAATGACATGTATTTGGCCACGGACCCCCATCTCAAAATATTTAGTTCCAGGGACCCCCCAGAAGCAAAATTTGAGTTACAAATGTTCACTTAAAAAATATGTATATTCAAAGATTTGCCCACATTTTCACGACTTTTCAAAAATAGCAGATCTACAAGCTCGCAGCGCGGCACTCGGTGCCGCGCTGTGAGCTTGTAGATCTGCTATTTTTCAATAGCTAAAGTTACTAGGGCCCCTCCTCCTTGGGCCCTAGTAACTCAGTCCCACTTTCCTCCCCCTTGTGACGCCCCTGGTAGGCCTACACGAGAGAGGAAGCTTGGGACAGCCTGGGATAGAACGTATTTGATAGGAGTACCATTCATTTAACATTGTCATTCATGCTTTATGTGCACACTCATCTTCGTGTGACTCTGAGGGAGCAATGTGATATTTGGAATTGCAGAAAGTTTTCCAACCACAGATGAAGCTGTGAAAATGTAAATATCAGACATGGTATTAGTATACTCAGTCTTCTGGAAAGCTTCTGTTACGTTTTATCTGGATTCAACTGTCTTTTAACTATAACCAGCAAAAGGTCTGTTACAGTGTTATTAATGATACCATTTAATACCATTCAGATAACATTTGACTTGTGTTTCTGTCCAAAGACAGGGACATGGCTTTGTCATACCATTCGGTGAAATAAAACAAAGTATTACCATGCACTTATGGTGCCTTCAGGAAAAATACTGCCTCTTGAAGCAGTATTTGCAGGGATATGTCTCAGCTCAACAGTATGCAGTATGAAGCAGCAAGTTGACTCCTGCAGAACATTATTCCTTTCAGCACCTACCCAGACACAGTTCGTACTAGATATATCGAAGTAAGAATGCCTGGCTTTTCTTTCCCCCTGTCATGTCATTTTCCCTGTCATGTCATTTTCATTCTGTTTCGCAGGTCCCCCAGTAAACGTTACATGCAATATTTTTATCAACAGTTTCGGCTCTGTCTCAGAGAGAACTATGGTGAGTCCCTTTTCTGATTGATTCTTGCCCTGTCCCATGTGTCATTTTGTTATCTGTCCCCCAACTTGCAGGTCCACCCGTTAATGTTACCTGCAACATATTTATCAACAGCTTTGGTTCTATAGCAGAAACTACGATGGTGAGTTGAGCGTCCACTGAGCTCGGCCACCCATGTCTTCTTGGTCTCTGCTCCGGCGCTGAGGCCGGATCATCCAGTTCATTTCCCACGATCAAATGTCTCATGTCTACTTTCAAATTGTACTCATTACGATTTTGATCACTCAGAAGTCTATTGGCGGCTCCTATAGCCACGTATTGTGGCACTACCTGAACTTTGTATTACAACTGAGAATCATAACTCTCGCGATACCGAAGGCAATATTTGGATTATCCATCCCATGAAACCTCTTTGTACATACAGCATGTTAAATTACTCCAGTTTTAATAATCCACACAAAGACTGCCAGCACTCAATGTAAGTGCTGCCAATACGGCTTACGGCTTGAGTCTCAAACAGATTGATCAGTGTCAGGTCCAAAGACACCCAACTAACTGCTCAAGGGGTAAACAATATCAAACCTGTCATTCTTCACTTGATCTTGTTCAGAAGCCACCGAAGAATACATAATGAGTTGTGCTGATGATAAAATGTGCTTGGATCACGATGGGATGAAATCTGGGAGCACAAGACGTATTACTTCGCAGCACTGCCAAGGAGTCCCACAGCCTTTAGACAAGCAGAAAAAAACACACCTTTTAGGTGTGTAACATTTGGAACTGCCAATATGCTAATATTAAACAAGGTGAAGGCATCTCATCATATCAAGTTAATCAATCGGCTTCTGAATAATGCAACTAACTTCTGCTACAGAATCCAATGGATTTTCTTTGTCAACCATTGCTTACTGGACACTATCATCTATCTACCATTTATGATTATTGGCTACTGAGAACGTTTTTTGTACATTCAGTATATTTCAAACTTAAATTCCATTCATAGATACAGTAACTTCAGTTCCTTTCAACATAAATTCAAATAAATACATTATGCCTGTATGGGTACTTTTGAGGATTTAGATGATGGTATATTGTTTGCTATGAATTGCTAGATACATTAAAACTCATATACAGCTCATCATCCATACTTTTATTTTTTATTATGTGCAAACATTTATTGGAGAAATGTTTCTTGGGAAACACACACACACATGCACGCAACAATGCACGCAACAATGCACACACACCTTTGTATATTGTGAATGTAATGTTATTAATGTGATAGGAATGAGAAGCAGCATGTTTGATGCAAAATTATGCTTATGGCATGTACTGATGCAGTGTGTAATGCATAGAAATTAAAATGCACAAGCCAGTTTGCAATAGGCTGTAAAGAAATATCTAAGAATAGCAATAACGACTAGTTCACCTACCATAATAACATGCATATTTCATACATACATCAAAGCAAAAATCCTCAGTGTTATTTTAACTCTGAGAGTATACAAATGGAACTAAATGGACCATTTGGTTCCATTTAATACACTCAGACTAAAGAGTTCAATTAAAAGTCAGGGTTTGTAAATGTGTACTTGTCACCTGCGTAGGACTACAGAGTGAACATCTTCCTGCGGCAGATGTGGAAAGACACTCGGTTGGCTTACAGTAAATACCCAGACTCCTCCCTTGACCTGGACCCTTCCATGTTAGACTCCATCTGGAAACCCGACCTCTTCTTTGCCAATGAGAAGGGCGCCAACTTCCATGACGTAACCACAGACAACAAGCTCCTAAGGATCTTCAAGGACGGGAGTGTGCTGTACAGTATCAGGTAAAGTGTTAATATGCTAATAAGAAACGTGACAGACTTCACTAGAGTGCAGATTAAAGCTGCAATCCATTATTTTCATGTCCTGCTTGGGATTCGAACGGCACGGGAGACCAAACCAAAGATTGTTAATTTAGGAAGATACGCAATCCCAATTGGAGCCACTAGAGGCGACATACACAAATCCGGCAAATGGTCTCCTAAGTGGGTGCCGTCTGGCGGCAAATCTCGCAAACGACCGACGTTTACAGGTGCTAGATCCCGCGAGAGTATGTTGCTGGGACAGAGAAAGGTTGATAATAGATGTTTTCTCCTGATTTGTCTCTCTGAAATATGCCATTTTAGTAGAAAATTGTATTGTTTGGCTTGTGAAGATCTGGTCCAATATCTAGTTCAATGTCTAGTTCAATATTTAGTTCCATGTCCAATGGATCGTAAGCTGTGTTCACGTTCACGCTTCCATTGGAGATTATACTCCAAACTGCTTCCGGTCTCCTAAAAAGCCCACTTCACACAGATACGGGAAGTAAACCGAAGATGGCATGTCTTTGCTATTTCCGTCTTGGACCAAACTTTGCTCTTCAAGGTGGAATCCCTGCGTGGCAACGGGAGATATTGCACATATGAACTTCAGGCAGTGCTGTCTGTCAACCAGTAGGTGTCCTACCAGACACCAGGGTCTATTATGTCTCAATGAAACAGATGGGAGACCAGACCACCCCAATGCAGATGTGCTAGTTCTATTGTATTAACATACTCTTTTCAGCTATAGCTGATAGCAGAATGGTACTTAGATGTATGACTGGAAGCAATGGAGATGCAGCCATAACATGTTTGCATGTGGCATTAAAGTGGTTACGCTGTAACTTATATAATGGCACATGCATCCAACTCATGCCTTTGACATTACAGCATGAGTTCGAGGCTCAGATCTCAGGATGAAAATATCTGAGAAAATAAGCCAAAGCAGATAATAATAGATAATTATGAGCTCTGATTCCATGCCTGCTTACCCAGCAGGCTATTGGCTCACTGCTCTTACTCATTGCAGACATCAAAGACAATCTACCCAGAGTAAGTAGCTTTGAGTGAATGTAATTCAATATTGATCTAGTCCCTAGATTCTAGTCCCGAGAATGAGCACATTTATATCTCCCAAATACAGTTCCCATGTGTGGTACAGATCTTTACAAAGGAACACAGACTGCAAGATGGAAAACTAATCCTGAGGGTGGTTGATGTTGTTGTTGTTGTTTAGAAAGAACTTAACACAGGGTTTGATGAAAGCATGCAATACATTAATTTCCTCTCTCCCACATGCTTCGATATTGTCAGTATGTTTGCAGGGCGGTTTGAGATCAATGCGGCATTCTGGGAGATGGGGTTCTTGACTGGAGATACGACTAAATTTCTTTATTGCGACCGTAGGTCGCTATTTAATATGAAAACCTGCTGCTCATGTCTGTCTGTCTGTCACACCTCATGCTCCATACAAGACACTTGCAAATTCACGTCTGACATCGTAGATGTCTGGCGTCATAGACTACATGAGACTGACACAATATGTCCATATATGGGCATCTGACATCATAGATGTCCTGACAACATAGAACACATGAGACTGATACATTGTGTCAATATATGGGCATTCCCCATAGACCACATGAGACTGACACAATATGTCCATATATATGGGCATTCCCAGATGATGCCCAGTTAGGGCAACCACACTAATACAATCCCTGTTATGCCCATATATGGAGATCCATGATGTCAACAACATTAAGCCTCATGTGGTCTATGACAGCAGACATCTATGATGTCAGATTCCCATATATGGACATACTGTGTCAGTCCATGTGGTCTATGACGTCAGACATCTATGATGTCAGACGTCAGTCATCTCCATATATGGCCAAGACACAAATTAATTCTGTCCTTGTCATATCTGGGAACGCCCATACCAGCGCACGCCAGCACCAAGTCCCCAGCCACGCACACCCATGCCTGAATTCATTTGGTCAAAGTTGATCCCATGCCAAAGCGCCAGCGCTCGCCCAGCAGTCTGCTGTCACCCAGACGGATGCCCATGCCCATGAGAAGCGGCCTCGCCCTTTCGGGCCAGTAAGAAAAGACTCTGGGAAAACTGCAACCCACACTTAATGGATGACACTTTATAGGCCCGTGGAGCGAAATCTCTCTCCGACATTTGATCACAAATCATGTACAACAAGATATGAAAATATGTTTCATTTCATTTCAATCTCAGTCCCACACAGCATTCGATTTTTGGTCCGCAATGCCCCAGTATAAAGCAGATCAATTTGGAGTCCACTTAGAGAGATCAGTTTCTGGCTGAGCGGGGCCCAGGTGTGGATGTAGACAGCGGTCCGGTGCAAAGAAATGAAAGGCGCCGGTTAGCCACTTTTCCCATCCCTGAGAGACATGATGACAGAGCGAGCAGACAGTAGACCACAATGCATCTCAGAAACAATACGTCCCCAGTAATGAAAGTGTGATGGGAACCTGCTGAAGGGACTCCCACATGCTGTCTGAGAGGAGAAACGAGAGGCTAGAGGGATAGAAATGTAAATACCATGTCTATAGGTTTGTGAACAAGCACTCTGTACATTTCCTAAGCCATTTCAAGTAAACCAGTTTATCTAAATGTGCTGAATTGAATTAATCGCTGTGTTTTGTGTGTACCGCAGGTTGACTCTCATTCTGTCCTGTCCAATGGATCTGAAGAACTTTCCAATGGATACCCAAACGTGCACAATGCAACTGGAAAGCTGTGAGCCGCCTTTCTTACCCTTCTTAGCTAAATTGAAATGTGTTGTATTCATGCATATATGCTAGGGGTGTAACGATATAGTAACAGAATCATAATCTATCGATAAGTGTGTGTAATCTCTTCGTTCATGTCAAGGTGGGTTTGTCCATATGTGTTGAAATATAATGTCCATGTAGATAATCACAGCGTTTACTTCCATAATAATAGATTTTTTTACACGTTTTACACAGATTTAATTTCTTTGCTAAATAGTTACCATATTGACTTTAAATCATTGAATCGAATCGTGTCGTATCGCCACAAATTAACCAATATCGTCCATGTACCGTATCATTAACCATGTATCGTGATGCGTATCGTATCGCTGTTAAAATGTATCGTTACACCCTGTGGTGTGTTCTAGTCTTTTTTTGAGGGCATACTCTAGTCTATGAGTGTGGCCAGGGCATACGCCAGTGCATAATGCCTACCAGATACACTATTTTGAAATGTTCACGAGGGCATACGCTTTTTCAAAAAGAAAAAAAGAATCTTCACAGCATACTCTGTATACCCGCGTGACAGGTATAACACATCACTGGTTACACCCCTAATATATCGTCGCTGACGGGTGGAAACCTTGTATCTCCAAGTTTCAAATGTGTACGTTCTTTCGCAAAGTAAAGCCCTGCTTCATCATTACAAGGCTGTTGCACAAAAGTAGTGAAAACAGCCGATCTACAAGCACACAACGCCTCGCACCGCGAGGCGTTGTGTAAATCATTTAAAAATGATTGTGTAAATCATTTTTAAAATGATAAATGCAAAATCAACGGTTTTGGATATACAAGGTTTTCACCCGACAACAACGATATATTGTATGTCTTTA
The DNA here is from genome assembly GCF_963921795.1 of Nannobrachium achirus. Lineage (NCBI taxonomy): Eukaryota > Metazoa > Chordata > Actinopteri > Myctophiformes > Myctophidae > Nannobrachium > Nannobrachium achirus. The sequence continues at coordinate 28,778,164 of NC_137829.1, forward strand.
ATATAATTTTGTTTCCTTTCTCCATTGCCATCATCAGTTGGTTACACCATGAATGACTTGATCTTTGAGTGGATGGAGAAGGGCGCTGTGCAGGTGTCAGAGGGACTCACGTTGCCTCAGTTCCTCATGAGGGACGAGAAGGAGCTGGGCTACTGCACCAAACACTACAACACTGGTCAGAGCACACACACACACACACACACACACACACACACACACACACACACACACACACACACACACACACACACACACACACACACACACACACACACACACACACACACACACACACACACACACACACACACACACACACACACACACACACACACACACAGGGCATTCACCAAATATTCGAATATTCGAATATCAAAGCCACTATTCGACGTTGTTCACCGAGGTCGAATATTCACTTTTTTTGTCTTTTTTTTTTGTCAATGTCCCTGGTGGATGAATTTGTTGATGCTCTATACCAGGGGTTCTCAAACCTTTTTAGGTTGTGACACCCAAAATAAACATATTTGAACTGGGGACCCCCATCCTGACAAGCACTTGGAATTTAATGTGACTCGGTTCCACAGATAAATATTGTGAAAATAGCAGATCTACATGCTCACAACGCCTTGCGTTGCGAGGCGTTGTGAGCATGTAGATCGGCTATTTTCACAATGTTCGCCTCTTGCTTGCTTCCCGACCCCCAGGTCGGGACCCTGGGGGTCCCGACCCACATGTTGAGAACCACTGCACTACAGGGCACAGCGGTGGCGGCCATTTCCTGGTCACCACTGCTGGTTCCATCATTCCAGACCCCATTCATTTTTCCCATAGGGATTTACAAAAAATATTTATATCAATTCATTTAAGCCTAGAATCAAGTCATCCAGGATCCCAGTGAATCATTAACATAAAACATTTGATTCTGCAAGATTTATTTTTTTAAATATTTTATATGAGTCACCTATGGGTCACCAAATATCTACTGATTCCGGGGCACGTCGTCGGATGACGTAATGATGTAACCAGAACCAAAACAGCCTTTCCCTTTCTTAGAAAAAAGAAAGAATAGAAAAACCTCGCAATGAGTGTGTATTGGGAGAGAGGCTGGGCGCATGCTGGACTCCGTAAACCTGTATCTTTCAAATGCGGTCGGACAATGTATATTTTCTGATTTGACAAGACCCGTGGGCGTCTTTTGAATGCGATTTTTCAAGGGTACGTGAGGTACGTTTTTGGGCAGTCAATGAGTTACCGGTAATAAATAGCCACCATAAATGGCCGCCACTGCTGTGCCCTGTATATCCTTAAAATCTATTCCTTAAAGGAGTAGTTCACCCCCAAAATGTAATTTTTTCTATTGATTACTCATGCCATAGAGACTTGAGTTCAATACAAATGTTTTGTATTTGTTTCATTCCTAAGACAAAAATGTGATAATAGTAAATTTACCCCCATTGATGCCGGATGGGGACCTGAATGCATGGCCCTGAATGGGGACCCAAATACATGGCACCGGATGGGGAAACTTTTTTAGTTTTTGTCTTAGGAATTCGACAAAAAACAAAAAATATTATTGAACTCAAGTCTCCATGGTGTGAGTAGTCAATAGAAAAAATGTCATTTTGGGGTAAACGGCTCCTTCAATGTATACGTCCTTGCCATTCCAATTAAAATCGTCTCGCTCACCAGGTAAATTCACCTGCATCGAGGTGAAGTTCCGTCTGGAGCGCCAAATGGGCTACTACCTGATCCAGATGTACATCCCCTCTCTCCTGATCGTCATCCTCTCCTGGGTGTCCTTCTGGATCAACATGGACGCCGCGCCCGCCAGAGTGGCGCTGGGCATCACCACCGTGCTCACCATGACAACCCAGAGCTCCGGCTCCCGGTCCTCCCTTCCAAAGGTAAAGCTCTCTGTCTTCATGTCAACAACCTGAGGGGGGTCAGTGCCAAAGTGAGGCTAATAGGCATGGGCTCTCGGATCAAGCGCTCCTCGATCTCTTCCCCCGCGTCGCCAAGACACGGATAATCTGTCGCTATTACACTGATGGAATGGATATGGTAAACAGACCTATATGAGGGGACATGCTGCACAGAATCCTAAACGCTGTGGGTGAGATTGTTTATAAGGAGCTAAGTGGCAGGCAACTGATGGATTTAAAGCCTTTTCTCTGAGGATGATGTTATATTGTGTGACAGTTATTAAAGGAAAGAGATACAACACAGACATGAAATGCACCCTGTCCTGGGTCCATTTAACTCCTCAGCTCACAAAAGCATAAACGAGGAGCATACTTATTTATTTGTTTTACTTTATTTGAGGAAGTCACAGCACCCTAAATTATTATTTTGTTACATTAGAGATGCTGCCGGTTTATGTGCTTAGTTTACACTGCTACAGTAGCTTATTTTCCCACATCATAAATTGGCCTGCGCAGTTGGCCTGCACAGTACTACAGGCATTGTGCGTCAGCTACAGCTGATCAATCACTTCTCCCACACGCGGCCTACATAATATGACCACTCAAGGGCTTTGCCATGTCAGAGTCCCACATGAAAGACATAATAAATATTTAAACAGGGGGGGCTTTGAAAGCCTCCATCTCAGGAAAAGTAAACAAAAGCTCAATATGCCTTATAAATGCCCTCAGAAAGCAGAATTGTTTCCCTCCAATGCAAATCAGCTGTCATGAGAGGGAAGACAAAGCCCAGGTCATCCATTGATGAATAGGAATGTGTCTTCGGGCTCCTTTAAACTTCATCTTCAGCTCCACCACTGGATACCGAGACGGAAACCAATGCTAAAGGTCCAAATCAGAGCCATGGTTTCCAGTCTATTACCTTAGCAAATAAGGCACCAATTATTTCCAGCTGTGCCCTAGAGCTGCAATCATGTATATTACTGTCTGTCAGCTTCAACACACTTGTTAGTAAACACCACTCCTGATTATAGTCATTTAGAAGTCACAGCAAGTTAATTTACATTTAGAGCACACTAAAGGCAGATTAAAAATCCTAACTGAAGTTACATAACTGTAGCGGTTATTTGGTTTTAGCTGTTGGATATTTTGGTTCAAAAATACTTGCCTTTCCAATATTAACTAGTCCACTATAAGGAGATATGTACTAGCAGTACAGTAACTTCAAAGATACTGGTTAGTAATCCACCTGTTCTGGCATGTGATTGGTCCAGGCAGGGTCTAATCAAATGGTTACAGCTTGCAGCTAGTTAACCTTAGGCATGGGTTTGGTGTGGTTTAATTAATCAATTCATTTAAGTTAAGTTTAGGCACTGTTATGGTTAACGCTTCCAGTGCCAGCCCCTAGAGGGCACCAAAGAATGCCAGACTTTCTCCCATAGGGGACTGCATTAGCATCCGGGGGCTCACGTTGCAGTGACGCGCGTGCTCACGTTCGTGCACGTCATGGAAAGGTCCCGGATGATAATGCTAACAGAATAGCTATTCCCATTTTGTCATTTTAAAGATCATTTTTCGGCAATTTCGCCGTAAATAAACCTCGCGCCACATCCCTAAAAACACAATCCAGAGATATGGGCCTCCAAAGATGTGGTTTTTCATTGGATTCGGCGGCGATTCGCGGCTACGTTCGCGGCTCACGGCCGGCATGGCTTCCCCAGGATTTGGACCACTGGATTTTAAATTTAGGCTCAGGCTTCAGAAGGCCTCGGATCATTTTATTCATTTCATTAAAAATCCCGAACATGTTCGGGATAGGCACACTGGACTACGTTCCGGAAGCGGCGCTGAACATTCGGTGAACATTGGGGGTCTCAAAAATGTATTTTAAACCATTTTTAATGGAATATATCGTCGGACCATGTAAAATGGCTAGCTGGCTAGCGTAGGACGAGCCAGGACCACCCACGGCTCTACAAGCAGCTCAGGATAAGTCAATTAATAAAAAAAAAATTGTTTTGGATTGAACATATCCCGAACATGTTCGGGATAGGCACAGAATGAGTTAATTGTAGACATGAGTTCGGTGTGGTTAAATGATTCAATTGATTTTAGTTACGGTTATGTTTGTGTATGCATGGGTTCGGTATGGATTCATTTATTAATCTTAGAAGGTTAAGCACCTTTAGGTATAAGTGCAGGCCTGAATTTGGTTTGATTCATACATTTTTGGCTAAGGCTATGCAGCTTTAGTATATTTAAGTGTAGGCATGGGTTTGGTGTGGTTTAACGAGGCTGAATTCATTTTAGTTAACACAGCACTGTGTACGTAGTTGGGGGTATCACTGGCCACTTTGGACACTAGTGATGCGCGGGTCAGGTTTTTTTCATAACCCGCACGGCCCACAGCCCGCACGGAACGTAACCCGCCCGCCCGCGCCGCAGAACAATATATAAATCAACGAATCCGCCTGCCCCGCAACCCGCATTTAAAAAAAAGATGGTATATCATCTCCACAATAGCTCATCTTTATATACGGCTCTTCTAAGTACCCAAAGTCGCTTTACAGAAAGGTTTACAGTAGCACAATATTGTCATGGGCTAAATAGACAAACGTGTTGTTCAAATTGGGGTTTAGCCTAAAAGACATACATTCAAAGACGTTCATTCTCTCTAAATCGCGGGGGCATCGTCGGGGTAAGAATGGCGTTTTCAGGTTTTATGTGAATCATATTTATACAGCGCCTCGCACTTTAAACAGACAGCAAAAGACAGACAATATTAAATCCTGTTGGTTATTGATTAATCACCAGATTGGAGAGATGGGAGCGACTCGAGGTGAGCGCGGTTGGTTCATTCAGTCAAAAAATCCGTTTCACTTGCGAAAGTTGTGTTTCAAATCGTATCCGTTGACTGGCTGGTTATATAACTTAACCGACACAAAGTATTTATAAACGGACTTGTGTGGATGACAGAGACATATAAGTGAAATCCTGATCAGCGACACGCGCTGAATTGTTTGTGCATTCTTCTGCTGTGCTCACGTTGTGTCAAATGTTGGCAAAATGTGGTTCACGGGCCCAACAGGAGCGGAATTGGGACGGTCCTTGCACCAAGGAGCGGAGGAGAAACCTCGCTCCTCTCTAGCGCATTTTAAAGCTCGCTCGTGCTCGTATTCAAATGTTGTATTCTTATTCTTATAGGCCTACTCTTATTAAGAATAAAAGGCAAATAAGAACAGGTGATTATTCTTATTTATTTTTTGAACATGAGAGTGGTGATAACCTGCCCGCCCGCCGCCCGCCAATTGAGTCTGAAACCTTGACCCACCCACTCGCAGGTGGGGTGGGGGCACCGGGTCGGCCCACGCATCACTATTGGACACAAATAACATGGCAGAAAGTCTTTTACTTCATTACCCAAGAGTCTCTGCAAGCATGTCTGGCAAGGACACGTTGTGATTGGTCTTCGCTTTGACTGACAGTTCTGCCAGAATGAAACTCATATACAGTACAGTCAAGGCCCTAGCAGGGACCCCCCTGAGTCTATACATTTATGGAAGGATGATTGTTATTGCTTAAACTTTTTTCATTTTGTGACATATATATGCTATATTGTTGTTAAGAAGTTAAACAGTGCTGCTTTAAGGTTAAACACTTTTAGTCTGATTAAGTGAGGAGGTTATAGGGTAAGGATTTGTAATATTTTCTTTACCAATGCCCTCCCAATATCGATGGGTGAATATATCCACTGCCCTAATGCAAATGATACCCACCATTATTTTTTTTTAAATTAGTACAGTTTTATAATTCAAATTGTGTTTCATGTGTATAGAATTCATAAAAGTCATGTATCGTTTCTGTCAGTATGGAATATTTAGGGAAACCATTTTGTTTCACAGGTCTCTTACGTGAAAGCCATTGACATCTGGATGGCTGTGTGTCTGCTCTTTGTGTTTGCTGCGTTGCTGGAATATGCTGGAGTTAATTTTGTCTCCAGGCAACAGAAGGAGTTCCTTCGCTTGAGGCGAAGGCAGAGAAGGAATCACAAGGTAAGTCCGCGTTCAAATCCTTACAAGGTGGCTGCCTGGTGACCGATTAATTTTTTTGGAACGGAGACTCGATGTAGCTTGAAGTAGGGCATTCACCAAATATTCGAATATTCGAAAATCAAAGTCACTATTCGACGTTGTTCACCGAAGTCGAATATTCGCTTTTTTTCCCCTTTTTTTTTTGTCAATGCCCCTGGTGGATGAATTTGTTGATGCTCTATACCAGGGGTTCTCAAACCTTTTTAGGTTGTGACACCCAAAATAAACATATTTGAACTGGGGACCCCCATCCTGACAAGCACTTGGAATTGTAGGTATTACATTTAATGTGACTCGGTTCCACAGATAAATATTGTGAAAATAGCAGATCTACATGCTCGCAACGCGAGGCGCTGTGAGCATGTAGATCGGCTATTTTCACAATGTTCGCCTCTTGCTTGCTTAATATTTGACAGTTTGGACAGTCCTGTCGAATATTCGACTATTCGAATACTTTGAGGTCGAATAATTCGAATACTAAAAATCACTATTCGTGAATGCCCTAACTTGAAGTGCTTATCATTTGACTGAATAAATGTATATGACCTAAATAGTTTTATAATGTCAGCCTGGGCATGTTGTTGTGGAGATATTCATTCGCGTTCACTTATGACACACAGCCCAATGGGCTTCGTCATATGTCATGACATTATGTCATATCATCAGGTTACAGGATTAAGCCCCTGAATCACATTATGTCTTAAGGACAACTTTGTTTTTTTACAACAAGGGTTCATATTTTAGATTGTAATTAATGAATATAAAAGATGAGTGTTAAAATGTTTTTATTTACTTCTTTCTATCGTTTTAGAGATTTTAATTATTTTGATTTCAGTGGCTGGGGGCATGCGTACAAGTGGTCTTTTTACACAGAATAAGCCCATTCCCAAGATATAACACAACCTTTCATGGTTAGATGTGACTTATGGGGGCTAGTAGTGTTACTGTAAATAGCAATAAAGAAATTGCTGGCTTATTGTGTCTAAAAATACATATTTAGCCACTTATGCCCCACATTTTATCATGCTACACGTGATAAACTGATAGAAAGAAGTAAATGAAAACATTTTAACACTCACCTTTTCTTTTCTCTAATTACAATCTAAAATATGAACCCTTGTTGTAAAAAACTAAAGTTGTCCTTTAATGAAAAAGATCAAGTGAACACGGGTTTTACACTGTGCGTGCATCACGTGTCTTTGTCCAGGATGACGATATGCAGGAAGGCCGATTCAACTTCTCGAGCTACAGCGTGAGTCAGTGTCTGTCCACGAAAGATGGCACAGCTGTTAAGAATGCTACACCGCCTCCTAACCCTCAACCACCGACCCAAAAAGACATCGAAACCATAAGGAAGCGGTTTATAGACCGAGCCAAGAGGATAGACACGATCTCCAGAGCGGCTTTTCCCTTGGCATTCCTCATGTTCAACATATTCTACTGGATCACCTACAAGATCATCAGACATGAAGGCATCTAACGGCTCCTGTGAGTTTTGAACCTTCCGTGAATAACATTTCCCAGTTGTTTCTCGTTGCTGAGATTGAGAAATGCTGTGGTGGTGAGGTGACATTGAGAGACGTATGCTGAGATGCACCCTGGTGATAATACCGGTGCTCTTGCAGGGATCATGTATAATGCTCATGCATAATCACAAGATAAATGCACATGTTCTGATTATCATGTGAAAAACTGTGAGATTCAGATGTATCTTGTTGTACTACTGTTGCACAATATTGCCTGAAAAAAAAAAATGTCTTAACTCTATAGGCACAGTACAATGCTGGAAAAGATGGACCAAATTTTCAACAACAACAAAATTTTAAATCACTGCCTTGGTGTCTGTACAGCCAAGCAATGAAACACATTCCGTGAATTTGTATATGAAAGGTAGCACAGTCAGAACCTTACTTTGAGACTTTTTGTGGTTGCAGGAACAAAAGGGGGTATATTTCATATTAAGGGTGTTTAGAACTGTTTTATATTGTACTATTGTCATGCACTTCCTCACTGTTTATACGGCATAAAGCAGCAAGATTCTGCAATGTACAGGCTGCGATGCAAGCACATAAGATATATCCCATAGATTAAACAGCAGCACATGTCACCGGCATGTGTATGAATAAGCAGATGAAAATCCAGAATTGGCTCACAGATACTGCATTTTTATTAACAACCCGAGGCCTTAGATATCATGGATTTGGTGAGATAAAGAACCAAGCTTACCAATTTGTCCAAGCATCTCCTATTCAGTGGTCTGTCACACAAATGAATGCACTGTTTCTCTTATGATTTTCTACCTAAGACCAGATATCTGAAGGTACTTTTCCCATTTGCTTTATTCCCATTATAAATATCTGTGCACAACTGATGTCACCTAAAATCAGCGTAATGGCTTTCCCACTCGTCTCACTGTAGAAGTCATTTAAATATCACTTTCATCCTGAAGATAATTGCTGGAATATCTTGGCATACATTTCACGAGTGATCTTCATCAGTTCTAATTATGGCCAGAGTTTTGGTAAGCCGAGATGCAAGCGAACTACATACAATCTGATGATATACCATTAGTTATTAATATTCCCAATTACCAATGAATTTGTTTATATCACAGGTAAATATTCCAGGTATAATCAATATGGATTTAGAGTTGGAGTGTATGTTTTTTTGTAGATTTAGTCTAATGAATATTTATTGAAACAGGGAACACAATTATGTTTATAAAAGAATCGCTTTCTGTATACTTATAACTCCTCAATGGACTGTTCCAACGCATCCCCACACGTTGTGTTCTTGGCTGGATAGTACACAGTAAATCCTGTTCATTTATCCATTTGGACTCACGAGTGTGCAAATGTAATACACACACATTTGTAAACTCTGAGTTAAATAAACACAGAGGAATAGGCTCTATGTACAGCAGCCATATTGGAAGAAATTGGGTCTCTTCTTTACTTGTGTGTTACCAATGATACAGGTAGTAATGAAATGAAATGGAACCATTTGTACACTCTCAGATAAATCCGTAAGGGGCCATTTGGAACCTCCTCAGTGTTTCAAGTCACCCAACATGCACAATATCAGAACCCTGACTCTGTTTGACCAGAATGGAACAGAGCCGTCATTAGTATCATTGCTAACACCCGTGAAGGAAGTAAAGAAGAGGGCCAATTTCATTCCGATATGGCTGCAGTGCATAGAGCCTATTTACTGCGTACTAGTGACACATTTGTAAAGCGGGGAGATTCTCACGTCACTCACGGTATAGAGCAGCTATTGGTCTTTTGCACCCCTGATATACTGTGCTGAAGAACTCTTTTCTTGAACGCCGTTCCTGGAAAAAGGTCATCTACTCTACTGTACATCAATAAAGTTGAGTGTGCTCCACGTGTGCAATGTGTGTCCTCCGTCTCTTTTTAAAATAATGTATTCATAAGCACTTAAGCCCCTATATACTTAAGTCGTACGACAAATAGCTGATCTACAAGCTCAATGTGTTAAATTGCTATATAATGCTTATGGCTTGCATTTTTATGCGCTTTTCTAAGCAAGTTGCAAACTCAAAGCGCTTTACAACGGTCCATTCATTCATACATTGGAATTGGATTGCTTTGTGTTGTGAGCTTGCAGATCTGACATTTTTGCTATGTTTTTTGGAGCGGTGAAAGCGCTCCCAATAGACAGGTATGTCCGTGGGTATGTGGGTGGCTGGGTGGCTGGGTGGCTGGCTGGCTGGGTGGGTGGCTGGCTGGCCATGTCCGTAGCCTGGCAATACCTTGAGTGGCCACACACAACACACTAGTTAAAGGAGGGGCGCTGTTTTGTGCAGGCCAGGCACACTCACCACTCACTCACAGGCACAGTTTACAGTTTACAGTTTAGGCATTTCACTCACTCACTCACATAGGGTACAGCTGCTCAAATTCACCGCTCCACTTCGAACCGAGGTTTGATTTTTTTTAAACGTTTAATAATTGCTTTCATGATTTTTGACCATTGTGGGCAATTTCCGTCAAAGTAGGGACATTTGAATGAAAGTGGTTAACTGGGTAAAATCACATTGAGATCAAAATCGTTTTTTAATGTGGGCACTGGGACCTTTTTTGGCAAAGCCCTGCATCATGCTCATACATGTACACACACCTCCACACCTGGGGGCTGCTCAGTACAACCACTAACGTCTACTAGGCAGCTGCACGGTTATGGCGCGTTGCTCAAGGGCACTTCAGCGGTGGGTGCTGAGGGAGGGTGAGTGTTGGTTTTTCACTTCCCCAGTCATGATTTCAACTCCTCTAGGGCCCAACAACTTGAAATTCCATTTACATAATATGCTCCAGTCCATATATCTATTTACTAAATGAGTATATCGTCACTGTCGGGCAGAAACCTCAGCATCTCCACGTTTCAAATTTGCAATTTTTTTCGTAAAGTAAAGCCCTGCTTCATCTTACAAGGCTGTCGCACAAAACTAGTGAAAATAGCAGATCTACAAGCACACAAGACACAACGCCTTGCGATGTGTGCTTGTAGATCAGCCATTTTCTCTATTTAAAATCATTTTTAAAATGATAAAAACAAAACGAATGGTTTTGGACATACAAGGGTTCCACCCGACAACCATCCAACCATCCATCCATCCATCCAACCATCCATCCATCCACTATATATGAATGGAAACAACTAGTATAGTTAAGAAATAGACAAATTAGTGTACAAATAGTATACACTTACACGCCTGCGTTTTTGAGTCCGATTACAAATGGGATGAAAGGAGAGTGAACAGGCACACACAGTGTTCCCTTCACCTGGCTATAGTAGGTCAGGCTGACGGCACACTGCCTCAGATCTCTGGACCGCCCGGGGAGACACAGATACCAGCCGACATTGGGTTTCCATTAATGCAGGATAATGGACTTCACACCCTCTGCAGCGCAGACATCACAGCAGCTAGTGTTCACCTGTGTGGACACCAAGCTGAATGGGAGATGTCAGAGTGCCTTCACAGGAGACAGAGGACAACTCTGTTAGATACACACACACACACACACACACACACACACACACGAAACAAGCTAAGGCCATGCATTTATGCGGTTTGAAAACAGCAGGTAGAAGCTGCGACACAATTTAATTGTATACAGTATTTAACACGGGAAGCTTGACCAATCCTCAAATCCATTATACTGTCCAATTAGGAAAAGGGAAAATTGCAGACCTCTCCATTCTGCAATTTTTCTCCAGACTATGTAATGGAGAAATCAAATACTTATTTCCCCCACATGGGCATACACCATATACACAAAGTCACGTATCGGAGTGCCCAAAATATGGAGGAAAGATTTAAAAAATATCTGTCACAGATACAAATAATATCTGCGACAGATATTTTTTGTATCTGTATCTTACCATCCACTTGAATGGAGAAAGAGATTTTTTTATCTGTTATCTGGCCCATGTGTGAATGGGCCTTTAACGATGTCACATGTTTGTAATTACCTTTGTGCCATTTTCAGATGAAATCCCTGATTATTATTGACAAAGACAGGCAAACATCATAACATGGATCTTTGAAATTGTAAAGGAAGGAAAAGCTGCTGTGCTGGAACTTACTAATGAACTCTGAGGTTGCATAATGGATTCCATCCTACTTGGGGTTGGGATCCTTTAGGATTTTAAATATTCTGGTTCCTTAACAATTCCTATCACGGTTACAAATGGACCACTGGTGGTTACAAATGGTTCCATTTGTACTCTCTCATGGTTACAGATAACCATGAGAGAGTACAAATGGAACCATTTGGTTCCATTTGTACACTCAGTGATGGTGGTCCTTGAAATTAAAAGGTATCGGTCTGTCTGTGTCTCATTTACAGTAATACAAATATGGAGATCTCTGTATCTGTCTGTTTGCGTCTCTTTTAAGCGTACACGGCCGGACACACGGTGACATGATGTGCCGTTTCTCATACTCATACTAAACTGCGACCTTCGGTTCGGTCGCAATTAAGCCCATATCTAACAGGACTTCATATGGGAATGCCCATATATGGAGGCCACATCGGCCACATACAACACTAACAGAATCCATATATGGCCAAGACAGCCCATATCTGTGTGGCTGGTTCTACAGACAGGGATCTCCATATATGGGCATAAAAGGGATTGTATATATGATAACAGACGTCATAGGACTTTCACATAACGAATAACTGTGTAAGCATGTTTGGGGTATCACAGCATATCTCCATATGTGTACCAGGGGTCTCCATATATGGGTAACTGATCCGATAAACATCATGGCCAGATGGCCAAGACATGGCGCAACCTCGCCCGTCAACCTTAGGCGTCTTACTGGTGGATACATACTACACTATAAGTACTCTGACAACGGGTACAACATAAGCAGAATGGCAAGCGTTCCCAACGGACATTGCCCTCTTTCTAATAATGGATAATTGTTATGTTGTCGGATAATAATTGAAGGCATCATGATTAGGATGCATCAGCCCATTATGTTTGTGTGTTCAGAAATTGATAAATAGTTAACGGTGGGGTGATTAAGGACACAGCATGATTCATCTAACTGCTGCTTGGAACTCAAAAACAGCAGGATTATAAACCAATCAATAATGCTAATCCAGAGTTGGTAGTACCATCAATTCCACTGACGCAGCTTTGTTATTTCTCATATTTCTGCCGTGCGGACGAGGGCGTACACATTGACAATCTCCTTTGCAACACCCAATCAAGCTTAAGTTTGACGGCTTGTGAAAGGGAAATTTTTTCCAGGCCCTCTGTGTAAAAATAGGCTGTTTTAATTGTGTTTGAGAGGGGAAACAACTCCCCATCATTCATTAGAGTTCAGGAGGCAGCTCTGCAAGGTCTGAGAGAGGTAAGTAATGAGGGTTTCCATAGCAACTGCACAGAAATTGAAAAGGCCAGCATGTGAGAAAAGTGGAGGAATTGATCGAGTTAAGAAAATTGGTAGATCATTTACTGAGTACGCCTCATATCAATCTAAAGATGAATATGAGGGTAAACGGAAACGGCTCCTATATTATATAACATGTAATAGGAGCATATGCTCAGATTCAGGGACGTGCTGGCCATTGGGAAAAAATGGGTTAATTCCTGGACGGTCCAGGCCTAGCCTAGTAAACTGACTCCTCCCATCTTCAGTTCGAATCTGCAGAGGAGTCTAGCCTCCAAGCAACACAAGCCATTCGGGCGGAAGCAAGCGCTCTTCCTCGCCAATCAGCATTCGAGCTCAGGAGCTCTGTGATTGACAGTGCGCTTTGGCCAATCAGGGAATTCTATGACGTCGCTTCGGTGCGGAAGCGATCTGTTTGTTTTTCTCTGCAGTCTGCAGTCACCGTTAACACAGTAGCTTTTTTGATACACTCGGACTGAACGACCTGCAAAAAACACTCTCCCGTTTTTCTCTATGGATGTTTTTCTTCAGATGAAAGGCAACTGCAACAACGTTTAATTTCGAAAGGTACAGTAGACTAATAATATGTATGGCTTTGCAATCTCGGTTCTCTTGCTAATGTTTTCGGTCTGAAAATGATTTAATGGGACAGACTGTGCTAACATAGGTAGCCTAGCTATTCTCCTGTGTACTCGTTGTATTTTTGTGGAAGGAACTAATCATATCATTTTTTGCACTCACCATAGCTTTGGCTTAATCTAAACCATTTCCATATAGAGACAGTCATTCTGGCAGGAATATCGCCTGTGACTTGTGCTGTTTGTCCTTAAATATATCTGTAACATACATCTAGCCCTGAAGCATGGTCACTCATGACCGTCATGTTTCAGGGCTACTTTATATCAAACCTAGTTTTTAAGCCACTATACTGTTTGCATAATGGTGGATGTTCAGTTTCTGTTGTTGAATACTAATTGATTGGGCAATAGGTCCTGACACATCTGTGATCTAAATGCACGTATTCACAACTTAAATCACACCAAGAACTAGGCTACAAGTTAAATTTAAAAGACCATTGTCTGTTATTTTTGTTGTGATTGGGCCGTTCTTTGTAGATGAAAATACATGAATTGACCCATACAACTAATTAAATGTATCCTTTAGCAATGTAAAACATTTGTGATAGAATTGTAACTTTTGTGATACATCATTACCAAAACATTTGTGATAGAATTGTAACTTTTGTGACACATCATTACCAAAAACGTATGACAATCAATCTTGTCTCTTTCTCCTCTAGGAAATGGAAGCTGGCGGATGACTGCATCAATGGACAGAGTTTGATCCACACATGCATTGGCTGTCATCAACAAGTTTATTGACAATATTTGTATGGTCTCAATAAAATAATAAATACAATTACAGAAATCAATTATAGGAATCATTCGTTCCTCTTAGGAATACACAGAGATGATGTCTACTTTCTAATTTCATAAGAAGTTGACTGTATCTTTGCTTTAGTGTCATTTATTAAACACTTTTTTATAATATCACAGTATTAGAGGAAAAGAACATCAACACAGTAGTCAGTCTTTCTGACTACTGAAATTATTCTGTTTTGTTTAATTAATTTTCTCAGTTATATCTAAAGTATTCATCACTTTTCTGCTACTTCTCTTCAGCATGTACATGTACAAACCAGTATACATTGTATACACTTATTATCTGAATACCCACTGATGGACTGTAAACATGTGTAAATATGCTGCTAACCTTATATCATGGTTGACAAGGTTTAAATGATTATTTTGATCAGCTGAAAATTAAATGTATATGTAATGATCCTGTAGTGTTTACTACACAATTACTTTGTCCTCGGCGTGTGAAACATTTACATTAGAGGAACCATAACTATTTAAAAGAAATGCAATAAGGGAGATGTTGCACGGAGGTCTGGAGTCTTCAAGTACAGCAAGAGGATGAGCCATTAAGATGGACGACAGACAGCAAGGAGATGTGTGCTCTCTCCAGTTCCATGTATTGGTGTTGACCTGTTAGAAAAATAAATAACAATGGGTGTTGTTACTCTTGAGGCAAAACCATTTTCTTAGATCGGTCATGTTGGCAGGCATTTCGCCTGTTGCTTAGGCTTTGTTATTCGTGTCCTTTATATCAATCTATAACAAACCATTATATAATTATAACCATTATAGATTTTTAAACCACTGCTGTGTTTATATTGGTGGACAATGGACATACAGTAAGTAGCCTCGTAAACCTAGACATACAGTTTCTGTTGAGCAGTAAAGGAGTTGCATAAAACACAGTGGTTGATATAATGACTAGTTAGTTATTTTACATTGATAAAAATAGAAAAGGAAACCCGCACACTCTGCTCCAAATGACGAGCGTTTATTGACGACATTTCGAGCTACAAGCTCTTCATCTGGTCTGGATGAAGAGCTTGTAGCTCGAAACGTTGTCTAAATATTCAGTCATTTGGAGCAGAGTGTGCGGGTTTCCTTTTCTATTGTGATATTTCTCACCCAGCACCTCATTAAGAGATGTGCGTAATATTTTCTACTTTTGATCACATTGATACAAATGACATGGTTAACAAAGCGAAGTATACACAGGGAAGTTAGCAATATTAGCATTGCTAGATTCCATTAGCCACATCTTGTTGTAAAATGCAAAAGACATAACCTCAGCAAGGCAAAAGATCGCAAAGTTACTGTCTCTTGACTATACCTTTTGAAATGATGTTGCCTTGGTTTCATCTTGAGAAGTCCATGGGTCCATGCCGGTCAAACAATATAAACATTAAAACGAAATGGAGGCGCAGGAGGGAGAAAGCAGTGCTTCAGCGTCTTCTTGCAAATATATCCGGCTAAACTAAGCAGACAAACACCAGGCGTCCCTGATTGGCTGAAGGGGTTGTCTGTCAACGCTCTACTCCCGCCCATGCTCCCGCCCAGCCCAATCGCTCTGACACTGCTGGGGGCCAGTCTCTCCTGCTCGCATTCGAATGAAGGCAGGAAGGGAGACTGGTTTACGAGGCTAGTCCAGGCCGGCCATTAGGAAAAAAATAAAAATAAAATGTCGGCCTTCGTTCCATTTTGGGGGCTACAAGCACACAGGTGCGAGGCGTTGTGTGCTTGTAGATCGGCTGTTTTCACTAGTTTAAATCATTTTTTAAATGATTTTGGACATACAAGGTTTCCACCCGACAATGACCAAATATAACTCATGTAATTGGCCCACTTGCTTGTCACTTGTCACGATCTGAAATGGCAAATCTTTGAGTAGCAGCAGCGCTATAGAGAGAGATCTCTCTCTATAGAGCGCAATGAGGGCCTCTCCAACTCTTTTTCCTGGGCTGAATCAGGGGCCCAGCATGTCCCTGCTCACATTCATCCATTATCTACAGGATCAAGCACCCACCAAGCCCAGAAGGTTCCGTACTAGTTTCAGTGAAACAGCCAGAAGAGGGAGAAACACCCATTCAGTGGGACTTTGCCATTGTTCATTATAGATTGTTGAAACAAAGTCATGAGAAAACAGTAACGCACCGGGGACTCAAGCTAAGCAGTTACTAGTGGTTCCTGTGTGGTCATGTGTGGTGTGTTAGTATTGATCTTCACTCTTTTGTGACGGTTTAATGTTGCCTCATGCCCGATCAATAGGAACTAAGTGTTTGTTAATGCTTCAATTCACACTGAGGATTACGAAGATTTGTCACTCATGTTGCCTCTCAAATTCAGAGGCAAGTCCAAAAGCCATCAGCTGACCTCTCCCCCGAGTTTAGAATGCGTGTTGTAGCCTCAAGCCCAATAATAGATTCAAAATGTTTTTGCAAACTTGCCACAAATGCTAGAATATATACTGTAGCCCGAGTACAGTTTGATATCTCTATATGCGGAATAATAGTGGCACTTCAATTTACTCCATAGCTTCCCTTACACAGAAATAAATTAATTTAGTCTCAGTTATTCCATTACTGTACCTCTGTAAATGAAATGTACCTCACATGGGTTTCATTTCATCATATATAATTTATGCTGATTACATACTGTGTATTAACACACTGGAGGTACAGTATAATCAATTAGAAAGATGCAATTCTGGGAAATTGCGAGTGTGGTTGCCGTTTTTGCAGTCAAATTCAAGTCACTGGGGTTACTCTATAAAGATGACGTCACCGGGAATGCTGCTTCCTCATTGGCTAAAAGTTTATCTAGAAATAATAAAGCTGCACTATAGTACTATAGTGTGTTGCCAACCACACTAATAATCTGCCAGTATGAGATCCAGAGTCAGGGGATGGAAAACCCTCTGCCCCAATTCAATACCTGTAGACAGAGTAAAGCCAGAGACCAGAGCACTCAGGGTGAAAATCACCATCAACATGGCTTGCTTTAACACAATACTCAACACTGTCCTTGACATCTTGCAATAGCATCCTTTGTGCAACCTTTAATTCATATGCAAGAAACACCATTGTTCAAACACCAATTACATATTAATAATTCATGCTGAACAGACTATTCATACATTATGAGAAATGAATAAGCAATATGCATTTTGGAGACAGTGAAACATATTAACAATGCCCGAATTTGGGGAAATCACAGACTGATACAACAGGTATTGCACAACTGGACGTCAATGGTGAATGTTCTGCCCAGCGGCGCTGGTGTGGGTTCTCCAAAATTACTTCTGAGACTCCTACATTCAATCCCTCATATACTGCATACCCCCCGGCCACGGGACTAGTGTAAGTCTATTGAAGGTAGGAAAGATAGCCTATGACATGGCCAAGGCTCTGGAGAATATTGTAGGCGAAAACCCAGTTGATTTTGAGTGTTCCTGCGCTTGCCATCCCGGCACAACGAATTGGGGAACCCTCTCGAATATAGTAGTATAAGTATATATGTTACAGTCAGTTTGGGTAACTCAGTGAGATTGGGGTAAGAGCGCTCGTTTTGTCGTTCACCACACCCCCTACCACCACCTGGATCAATTCACTTTGATAGTCTCTTATCAGCGCACCTGTGTAATTCTGCATATTCACCATGAGATGGCGACAACAGCCATTCACTTGTGTAGTTGCTGACATCACTCGTTTGCGACACCTTTCGTTGTTTATCTTCTAGCCTAGCTCGGCTGTGTTTAGCCATTAGATTACTATGCCTAACTCTAACCCTAACCCTAACCTTAACCTCTGTAAAACTATGCCTAACCCTAACCTCCGTGGGGTGAGGCACTATCATTCCTGCCGACACTACGTTGTCGTTGTCGTCGTTGTAGATCAAAGCGACCGCTTGTTCCGCCCCGCGGCGCACGACGAGCGCTCCTGTTTTCAATTTCACTGAAACTCAAAAAAACTGTGACATATATACACTAGTACTGTCGGGTGTCTGTGTAAGTTTACGCCCGTAGCCAATCACGGAACAGCATTCCAGGTTACATCACCATCAACAGCTAATGAGGGACCAGCATTCTTGGTGACATCACCAACAAGTGCGACCTGATATATAAATAACAAGGCACAAGTTGGCACCTCGGTAGAGAGCCAACTTGCCCACCCTATACATACAGACAACAGTACTTGTGCGCTCTGCTGGCGCAAGTAATAAAATGTACTCACTTACTGACATAGATAAATTAAGTCATATAGTAGTACTTTGATAACAAGTACTGGATGCAAAAATGACAGTAAATGACAGGTGCGGGTCTAGTCTCCTTAAAAATAACTAAGACGAAAGCAATTCTGTTTGAGAGTGTTGAATAAAGTCTTGACAGTCAGTGAGAGACTACCGAAGTGGATTATCGGTCTAAATTAACCCATTTAGGCCTAGAATTATTGACTGCTTTAACTGTTGAAAAATAGCAGATATACAAGCTCACAGCGCGAGCTTGTAGATCTGCTATTTTTGAAAAAGTCGTGAAAATGTGTGCAAATCTTTGAATATATGTATTTTTAGAGCAAACGTTTGTAACTCAAATTTTGCTTCTGGGTGGTCCCTGGAACTAGATATTTAGAAATGGGTGTCCGTGGCCAAATACATATCATTTTGGGGGTCCTTCACATGAAAAGGTTTGAGAACCACTGACATAGTAGTCTCTCAAGAACAGACTAACTGATCTCCAGTTAAGTGAAAAGGACCTTTTCTTTGACGATGGCTGGCCAGATTGCTGACATAGAAACATAGTTTTTTTTCCAAAAATCTTAGAAGGATTCAAAAGACACTTATAGAATCGGGTCAAAATTCTAATTTTTACGATTTTTCAAAAATAGCAGATCTACAAGCTCGCAGCGCGGCACTCGGTGCCGCGCTGTGAGCTTGTATATCTGCTATTCTTTTATATTTAAAGCATAAAATATTGCGTCATGTGTTCAGGCCTAAAAGAAAGAGAGGGAGCGTTTCTCCTCAGATTGAGCGCTACAAACAGATGGGAGACGCAGCATCATGTCCTGGATCTCTGACAACAACGCTGCACATCCCCAACCTCTAGTTCCCACGGGCCGACATCACGGAGCAGAGGCCAGCTATCTCCATCTAAATAGATGCCGTTGGGTCGGTCAACCCACCACACATCTCCAGCTTTCAACTAAACACATGGACCATTTTGGAGACATGCTTGATGCTTACAGCACTTGGCACTTTAATAACAGTGCTGACAGCTTGTACAGCATCAGGGGAGACCGCATACAAAATAGAAAATAACAAAAATAACAACTGAACCGTAAGGGGAGGGGGGGGGGGGGGGTGGGGCACTAAATGCTTTCACAGCCAACTTCGGTAGCCAGCATAGCAGCAGAACAGCCTTGCCTTAAAGTGTTTTTTTTTCTTAATATTGAACACATATTACATTTCCCACTTCAGGATGAAAGAAGCCAGATTCTGTCTCTCCCACTGGTGAGCACACAGCAAAGTCAGACATTAAAGAGGCTGTCTAAACAGAAACACTGTTGATCTGATGTGAGCTGAGCATCACGGACAGATTAGGGCTATGAAATCCAGGAAGTTGTCCACAGGAGGTACATCGAGGCTCTACGCACTGACATGAAATGCAAACGCCAAGAGATTGGTCTGAAAGGGGGTAGTCTCTCATACCGAATAACCTCTGCACAGAAATCTAGCCAAGATGTGGACATGCTTTCAGTATTAGCTGAGGAAACATGTTGCGTACTTGAATGGCGTCATTAAATCACTACCCTTGACACATTTCATTTAGTAGATCTGCAATTTTTGGCAAACGTTCCACCCTAGAATAATTGTTGGGGATATTTTGATTATCGCGATAATATCGTTATTATTTTGGTCACAATAATCCCTAATCTCCATTTTGAGGTTGTACATAATTTAGGGTGGTGGCAGATTGTACATTGTGAGCTCTCAGAACATATTGGAGAACGTGGATTCCGACGCAGATTTCTGAATGATAGGATTTATGCTAAAGGAGTAGTTCACCCCCAAAATGTATTTTTTCTATACTCACGCCAAGGAGACATATATTTTTGTATTTGTTGCATTCCTAAGACAAAAAATGTATTATAGTAAATTTACTATAATTTGGTTTCGGATGAGGTCACCCAAATGCTTTAGAGTCCCCATCTGGAATAAATGGTGGTCAATTTATTGTAATCTCATTTTTGTCTTAGGAATGTGACAAAAACCAAAACATATTATTGAACTCAAGTCTCCATGGCGTGAGTAATCAATAGAAAAACTTCATTTTGGGGGTGAACTACTCCTTTATGTGTAGGTGACATACAGCACAGGCAGGAAGGTATAATATTTGTTTGTTTATTACATGGCTATGTTGAATGCCTGATTCTGATTGGTCAATCACTGAATTCATCAGTCTGTTATATTTTTGTATAATGACCGCTGAACCCAATCACACTGTCTACACAAAGACTCAGAGCACCGGGACCATATCAATCTGCGTTGCTTGATTTTTGCCGTATCCAACGCGTGTTGTCATTCTGCAATGTCATTTGCAGCTAAAACAGTACACGGTGAAATCCCTTTAAAATCAATTACTTTGTTTTGTTATTACTTTTGGGTCAATTTCTTTATTAAGCAGCCGTGTAATGAGCAGGATAATTAATGGGGAGCAGGTCGTTATAAAGAAATAAACTCCTTCAGGGCGATTAGAACAGTCGTTACCAAACTGAAAGCACTGCCATATCTAGAATACTAAATCTTTATTCACACCAGTGTTAATCTTCACAGCACATTTTGATGTAGTTTTAGTCAGTCTTTTGAATGAAATTTGACTTTGTTTTAGTCATATTTTAGTCATCTGAAAAGTTTAGTTTTAGTCGACTAAATCTACAGTTGACTTTGTCGACAAAATAATATTTTGGCAGGCCTTGATGGCGTCGTAATGGCTGATTTTATACTTTGCGCGACGCACTGTGAGCTTGTAGAGGGGAACACACACCGGCTGCGGACGGCGTGCGTCAAAACAGCCACCCCCATAGTTTTCAATGAACATACCCACACCGGCGGTGTCAGACGAGCGCAGGCGCGGGTCCCGCCGCTCCGATACGCCGCTGTTCTATTTCTAGGCTGGACGCGCGGCGCATCCATTTCCCTGGTGGGGAAAAAACATTTTCACCACGCAGTGAGCCGCGTCCAGTAGGTGCTTACGCGCGGCGCTTCACGCAAGCCAATACTGCGACACTCCACTGCCTCTTAGTGCGTTCCAGAAATGAATTAGGTTTAAAATCAATTACTTTGCTTTGTTGTTACTTTTGGATCAATTTCTTTATTAAGCAGCCTTGTAATAAGCAGGATAATCAATGGGGAGCAGATTAAATCAGTGGTTCCCAAACCTTTTAGCTGTAGACCCAAAAGAGAAATTAGACGTTTTCCCAGGACTCAAACTAGATCGGCTATTTCCTTCCTAGATTCACTTGATTCTCTGTGACTCTAAGAGCACCGCCATGTCCCCCTCTAGCTTAACCTCCAATAGTTTCTGGGTCAACCTGCGATAGCTCCCCATATCCACCAGGGGGCTCAATCTGGTCTCGCTCCTCTCCACGTCCATGTCCCAGTCCTCCCTGCGTCTCTGGAGACCCTCGGCAGTGTGTGGCTCTGGGGCGTCTCGGTGCCCCTTTCCGACGGTCCTTCCCCTCTCCTCGTCCTCGCCACGCAACAGGGACGAGACGCCGTCTTTGAGTGACAGCACCTCCTCCTCCAAGGTCAGAGACAGCGCCCGGGTCGTCCTACACGTCCCCGGGTCTCTCAGGGACTTGACGGTGCAGGACGCCGGAAGGAAACCCAAAAAGGAATCCAAGAACTGCAGCATCCGTAAGTGACTGTAAAAGAAGGAAGTATAGCCGTTTTGTTTTCGTGCACAGTCAAATCTCCAGTGTTATTCCTACCATTTGTAACCGTGTAGTGCATTGGTTTTCAAAACGTGTTCATATCAAGGTCCATTATTTATTCAGCATTCGAGCCACAGACCTCCGTTTGATGAGATTTAGCCTCTCAGACTTTGTCCACAATTCCATGCTGTTTTGATGTGGTACCAAAGGAGGCAAACAATATCAAAATATCACATTTTCTAAATGTCATTCTCTAATTGTGTAGATAAGTAAGCAATGTAGATCAGAGGTCTTCAACAGGGGTTCCGGGAACCCTAGGGGTCATCATAGTTACTACAGGGGGGCCTCCAAATCTTTGTGTGATAGAAACTTTTTTTCTCCTTTTTTATATTAACCACTTGAACCCTAGCGCCCATATTCTGAGAACTTTAGCCAAAAATAGCAGATCTACAACGCCTCACGCTGCGAGGCGTTGTGAGCTTGTAGATCGGCTATTTTCAGCAAAGACGTTAGGTGTAGAGGGGAAAAAGAGCAGACTAAGTACAGAGTGAAAGGATTAAAGTTTGAACCCATTCAGGCCGGGAACACATTTTGCTGTTTGGGAGGGGCTTACAGTACATGTACAGTATGTAGCAACATATTTGTTTTGTAGGCTAATTTCTGATTTAGCCCTATTCTATAGGTTAGGCCTAAATGGGTTAAGTATTTACGGTTCAAGTGGTTAAATATCTGAAAACACAAATTGACATGAATCCAAAATACACTGATGATTGTGCAAACAATGAAACTATATGGAATCTATGAAAAGGTTGTGGGGGGGTCCCTGCTTCATCTCTCCCTCAACTAAGGGGTCCTTGGCCTGAAAACGCTGAAGACCCCCGATTTAGATGTTTTGCAATAATTTAACTCCTGAGAGTTAAAGAGTTAAAAGATCTAGAAGGGTTCATTGGGTTTACCAAGTCTCCATCATTTAGCTGGGGACCACCTGAAACCCTCTCAAGGACCGCTGGTTTAAAACCACTGGTGTAGTGCACAAAGTTACATTAACACTGGGGGTTTTACAGTGCAGTTGTGTTGAGTTTTGCTCACTATCATTTCTGAGCTACCTCAGATCCAACTCGACGGTTGTTAACCCATTTAGGGCCTAGAATTATTGAATGCTTTAACTATTGAAAAATAGCAGATATACAAGCTCACAGCGCGGCACCGAGTGCCGCGCTGCGAGCTTGTAGTTCTGCTATTTTTGAAAAAGTCGTGAAAATGTGTGCAAATCTTTGACTACATGTATTTTCAAAGCAAATGTTTGTAACTCAAATTTTGCTTCTGGAGGGGTCCCTGCCTCCTGGAACTAGATATTTTGAGATGGGGGTCCGTGACCAAATAAATATCAGTTTGAGGGTCCTTCACATGAAAAGGTTTGAGAACCACTGACATAGTAGTCTCTCAAGAACAGACTAACTGAGCTCCAGTTAAGTGAAAAGGACCTTTTCTTTGACGATGGCTGGCCAGATTGCTGACATAGAAACACAGGTTTTTCAAAAAACCTTAGAAGGATTCAAAAGACACTTATAGAATCGGGTCAAAATTCTAATTTTCACTGTTTTTCAAAAATAGCAGATCTACAAGCTCGCAGCGCGGCACCGTGAGCTTGTATATCTGCTATTTTTCAATAGTTAAAGCTTAAAATAATGATACACAAAATGTGTACCCGTTCTGAATGGGTTTTAAAATTCATGAAGCATGTATATGAGATTGGTTCTCACTCCACAGTGTTGTAGAACACCTCAAAGGAGTCCCATCACTTTGAAAATTCCATCGGTTTTCTACGTGACTGACACAAATCCAGGTTTATCAATTTCAAAGCAAGAATTGATGTGAGAAGCATCCATGTACAGTATATTTACACCAAGGGGCTTCCCCGTTTCTGTCAGATAATTGCATCTACTAGCTCACCAGCTTCGACTATGGAGAGAGAACAATATTGTGATGAAATGGAATACTGCTCAACAAAGCAGTACGCCTTGGACGTTACCTTCAAAACAAAGGCAATTAAGTAGCAAACTTTTTTCTTCAATTATGAAAACATATGTGCAATATACTTATTCATAATATATTTATTGCTTCTTGTCTTTCATGTTTGTTTGTATTGATGAGGGTAGCTGTAATTTCCCTCACGGATCAATAAAGTAGGCATATCTTTTTTTATTCAATTCTGATCACGACAACCAGCACGATACCAAGCCCGAGACGGGATGCCATCTTTTTTTCCCCCTTCTAAATAATTCTCTCCCTCTGTGCGCCACGTACACGCACACACACACGATTCTAATCAGTATTGTAACATATAAATGTTAAAATATATCAAAGGAATTAATAAACTGTATAAAATTACATCCTGCACACATACACATAGCGGAACATTTGGGATTTTCAGATCCTTCGTCTTATTATTATAAATGATTAGCTGCATATCTATTAGCTAAGTCTAATACACATTTTTAAGACCACGTGGGTCGAGGATAATGATTTGTCAATCAATGAACCAATTCAACAAACGTACTTCCAAACACAATGCCATGGTCGGTCCTATTTTGGAAACTTGTAAATCTTTGTAGCCAAAGTATCAAATAAAAAAAGGTACCGCCCTACTGTAACTGTACTTCTATGGTGCGGTTCTGCGCACCGCTTTGATTCTGTGAATAAAAGCGAATTACCTGCAGTGGACAGTCAGTTCCCCCTGGAAGGGAGTTGTCTGTTGCCAGTGAAACAGCATGGAGGCAGCTGGTCCTGCAGGGTTGGACAGAAGATACCGGCGGTCCACCTCTAGCCTCTCACACCCCACTGTTCTCTGGATCCAGCCATCCACATCCCTTAAGCTGTGGTCAGGACAATCTATGTGGAGGATCCAGCGATTCAGCACCGCCAACAGGCTCAGCAAATCCTCCCTGACCTCATCTGGACACAGAGAGATAGGGCTGTCACGATTACCACATTTTACATGACGATTAATTGTCACTCAAATAATTGCGATTAACGATTTCATTGTATATTTGTCGTTGACAATTACATTAGTTTGGCTTTTAGGCTTTGAAGTTGCACATGGCATTTATGACACATAACTTAAATATACGAAGAAATTACTGACATATCTGACAACTTTATACTTAAAATATAACATTGATAGCGGAAATAGCCGATCTACAAGCTCACAACGTGTGAGCTTGTAGATCTGCTATTTCCACTACTTTTTGAAAGTGTTGAAACCAGGGCAGGAATTTCATGGAGGCCATGAAGGCCATGGCCACCGTTGCCCCTCAGTTTGGCCTTGTGCCCCTCAAACCAATGGCATGACCTAAGGCCATAGTGGCCTTAATGCCCCAGCTGACTGAACCACTTTCTCCTCTGTCTGTTTCTTATCAATATGTAGACAGTACACCAGTCTCTTTTTGTCATGTTGTAGACATCAGTGTCTTTTGTTGAGAATCTGAAATCGTAACTCCCCAGAGTCCCCATCTTTAAACCACTCCAGTGACTTTGATTGGTGCATGGCTGAGCATGGATCAGATTGTAAATACCATCATGTATCTATTTCACTGCAGATTAGGTTATCATCCCTAACCCTTAAATTCAACAAATTCTTTCAATGGACTAAAATCTTGTTTTATTTGATGGCCTACCTGCCCTGGCATTTGGCCTTTGTGCCCTCAAAAAATGGACAACACCAAAGGCCAAGTTGCCTTGCCCCTAAAATGGTGAAATGCCAGGCCTGGTTGAAACTCTATTAACATTTCTCAACATGGAAACGATTATGACGATTATACAAAATAATTGCGATTACCTCAAATAATTGCGATTAGACGATTATGTAATAATTGTGACAACCCTAACAGAGAGAACACCGCAGAAGTAGATGTAGACACACAACATCCAATCACTCTAATAAAAACTAGATATCGGCTCATACACAAAATACAAATACTCAATTTTAACACCATTACGGGTCCATTGTTACTCTTTCAGGGTCAAATTAACACTCTGGATTTTGCTGTATAATGTAGATAAAAAAGGTTCTTCTAAAGGTTCTCGATTCCCAAATTTACCCGTCGTGAGTTTGGAGTCAATCAGCAGCCGAGTTTGGGTATTGCTCTGAACATCCAAAGGGACATGACCACAATGGAGGACAAACAGAGTGGGGTTGTGTGCAAGGTCAGAAGATTCCTGCGTGTGGAGGTAATGGAGCGCGACAAGGCACTTGACACAGCCAGAGTTCAGCAGAGGCAGCAGGTCAGTCACGGCGGTCACGGCCAGTCTGCTGCACGCATCGCCGTCACCGGGCGCGTTGGCATCGTCCCGTCTGCTTTTCTTGGCGGCGGGCTCCGGGCAAGCGGAAGGTGAAGAAGTGGGGGATAAGGGACCGAGTGTGGGGAGCCGGAGCACTTGGCTGTGGGTCTGGATGACTGCAGGCACTGATCTCTGGCCCGTCTCTGTCGAGACGGATAAGCTCACACTGGCTACCGGTCTGGAACATAAAATAAAACACATCCCTGACAGTCATGTGTCATAACTGGACAGACAGGCCATCACACAGGTTATCTATTATGAAGATTCATAAAAAGTGACTGATCGAGCAGGTAGGTGGACTGGTAAACAAGTGAGATACCCTGGAGGGGCCCAATGTATTACTGAAAGTCTCCCGGTGTAATATAAACCCCCACAGTATTACAGAGGCTCTTGAAGCAATTCTGCCATGGATTTCAGTAGTTACAATGTGACCAAACTGAAACCAGAACAGGTGGATGGTGTAACGAAGGAACTGATTGCTCTGTCGCTTCCATGAAAGAAAAAAAAATGAAGAAAAAAAAAAGAGCTTGGAGGGTTATTTGACAATGTGTTGCCATGGCTACCACCTGACAGCTAAGCTAAAGCTACAGTGGTGCAGTTTCATACAAAGTCAGGAGATACAGTGAGACAGATACACATACACTTCAAGGAATTACTATTAGTTAAACTCATTTAGAACGGGTACACATTATAGTGTATCATTATTTTATGCTCTAACTATTGAAAAATAGCAGATCTACAAGCTCGCAGCGCGGCACTCGGTGCCGCGCTGCTTATACTGTATATCTGCTAAATCTCCTAAACTAGCCCTTACCCGTTCAAAGATATGAGCTCCAAAATGATGTGCAGTGTGTGGGTTATGGGATGCAGACAGTATATGAGGGATGGAAAGTAACTTTAACTGGTGCTTGCATGATGTAGGAGCATCAATGTAAGAAATACCCGTTTCGTTTAATGGCTACAGAGATACTGTTCCCCCAACCCCCCCCCCCCCCCCAGCCCGCCCGCCCACCCGCCCACCCGCCTGCACACACACCCGCCTGTCCTGCCCACACACACACACACACACACACACACACACACACACACACACACACACACACACACACACACACACACACACACACACACACACACACACACACACACACACACACACACACACACACACACACACACACACACACACACAGAGCTGGTTAAACATTTTGCCTCAAGCTAGATGCAGAATAGATGTGCCTCATGCTAGATGCAGAATAGATAGTAGATACACCATAAAAATGCTAATATACAGCATACGATTTGTGAAAGTGACAAACGGGCTTCACAGTTATGTCAGGTGTGTTCATATGCTTATGGTGATGCGATTTCAGATCAATTGCTCCAGCCACCGAGGAGAAACGCTGTTTCAGACAGACAGACACTCACTCACTCACTCAGACAGACATTCGCAAAATTATAGTATAGATGGGTTAATGCCTTACTTGAATTTGCTTACAATAACGCCTTGTTCATCTGTGAAAGGAAACATGCTATTATGCAGATAGTGCACATTATTCATTCTCTTTAAGATTTGAGGATTAATAGCCTCGCTCTTTCATGTTTTAGTAGTTAAAATGCAATCAGACAGCAAGTGGTAGGAGCAGACAACGGTAAAGTGCCCCTCACTAGGAAACAATGCTTGGCTGGACTTCATTAATTCATACATCACATTAACACTGCCTGTATCGTTACCATACAACATGGTTTCACGTTCTGCCAGATGAGGATGGCCTGGCGTGATATCAAGCCCGGAATTTCCAAGAATCATTACTAACAATAACAAGTGCTACAATAATGTGATGTTCAATGAGTCATCAGATATAGAGACACATATACTGTACAGTAGGTAATCTTACATTTAGGGATGGGACGATAATCTGTTATTATCCTTTATCGTGATAAAGAAAACGCTCACGATAATCATATCGCAGAGATTCAAATTTATCATGAAATTGTCCTCCTTCATACAGTACAATAGGATGAATTAGCTTTTGTTGAGCTTCAAATTCAGTACCAACTTGATAAAACTGATCTGTAAAGAGCACATTTGGTATGGTCTTATTTCACTCTACACAAAACGATTTGACAAAAATAGCAGCTCTACTGTAGATCGGCTATTTTTGGCGACCGTTCAAGTGGTTAACAAAATGCTTTATGTATTATGATTATTGTTTTGAAGCATTATGAGTATTTATGAGTGTGTATAACTATCATTATACAGTGTTATAAGCAGATTGTAATGCATTATAAGTATTTTTAAAGTGCATTATAGTCATAGGATGCATAGCAAGTGTTACCGTTATTTTCATATCGCCCCAGCCCTAAATCACACCAACTAGTTTTGCTTTGCTACATACTGTATATAATCTTACGTTTGTGGAATAATAAAAGATCACCAGACATTTACCTAGAGCTGTCCGTAGTTAGGACGACGCCCACGACCAATCGGTCGTCGATGATGCAGTGCCAGAGCTTGTCAACTTGAGGTTTTGAGGACACTGCTGGCACGTCTCGCTTCTCGTTATCAAAGGCTTCAATCTCAGGCTCATCATTGCCGTCCCATAGACAAGTAAGACCCTCCTGTACAGGATGGGCAAAGACTATAAGCAACACTGACAACATCTTTGCGACAGCAATGGCTGTTATCTCTGTCTGCAATTTCCTGCAATAGCACACCCATATTGGTCTACATGTAAGTCCATTATACTTTTATTTTAATAATGTCTCTATTTTATAGAATTCGAGTGCGTATACACACACACACACACACACACACACACACACACACACACACACACACACACACACACACACACACACACACACACACACACACACACACACACACACACACACACACACACACACACACACACACACACACACACACACAGTGGGAACAATGTTCCCACATTTTCTCTGCGATCTCTCAGACTTTGTGAGTATTTTTTAAATAAATAACTAAGTATCAATAAATCTCATGCTTCATATGCTGAATAAGCTTTAGGACTGAAGTTCAATTAGGCCAATGTGTATTAAGTGTATGGATGAAGAACACGGTCAGCACACAGTATACAGTTACCTCCTCATACTGAGAGAGTACAGGCCTTCTTCCTGAGACCACGTCTATAAGGGATTGGACTGACTGGTCAATCACCCTCTCCTTCACTCTCACATCTCTCTGGAGATCCTGAAGCAAGTTCAAGCCACTCTATATACAAAAGACATCACATTATTTGAGTGAGATAGTCCACTGATTGTTTTAAATGAAATTGACTTGACTGAATGAGATCTCATTGGCACTAACCAAATTATTGATTTGCAAGTTTCCAGACCCTGAATCGCTAGCCACGCCCTTTTAAAAATTTGTTTCGGCGATTCAGGGGTCTGGTGGTGCTCTCATTGAAGTGGTTTTCCTCGGTTCCGACGGCAAATCAGCGTCGCGTCAACTCGATGACATCGGGGCTTGTGAGCAGCGTGGGTGGGGTTTTCCCAGAACTCATGTGCGATTCCAAGTAACCCAGCGCCGCCGCCGGAACATCGCGTCGCTCGCTGCGGTAACATGCAATCATATCGATCTTGCTATGAAACATCAGTAGCAGACATGTTGTGTTGTTTTTGATTACTAGTTCGTAGCGCTCCTATTCCGCCTGTTTCTTTGGTTAGCAAGTAGCAAGCAACAGGCTAGCCACTAGCCCGCCACATAACAACACCAATAACAACTACGCCGTCTGCTTTGCTACTGTTGTGATTGGTCAGGCGGTGAACCAATCGCAGAAGACTGCCTCTTTGGCAACGCCCATCCCAGAAACTGCTGTGGTCGGAAGCACTTTCAGACTGAATAATTGAGTGAAACGAAATGTCAATTCAGGCTACAGTGTCAGGCTACAGCCACCTCACAAGAATAACATAACTGATTATCAAGAATTAAATTAATAAATACAAATATTTGATTATGAATCATAACGTAAAGAAAGCCATGTTAATAATGATGCTCATTCTAACAGTGTTTGTACATGTCTACCTGCAGCCGAGTCTCTAAAGCTTGAAGAGTGAGCAGATAGTTCTCCTGGGCTGGATGAGAGGTCTTTGGAACATCTCCACTGTCCTGACTGCGCTAGAAAAGAAAATATTCACCATTAATCATTCTCACTTTTAAAAAATGATCTACTCCATTGGTTCCCAAACCTTTTAGCCTGTGACCCAAAAGAGAAATTAGACATTCGCTAGGACCCAAACTAGTGAAAATAGCAGATCTACAAGCTCACACCACATCGCTTCGCACGCGTTGAGAGCTTGTAGATCAGCTATTTTCACTACTTCTTTATTATTTATTTATGGAATTTCTTAATGTTTGAAAATGTATAAAATGCTTAAATATTTTTTATTTCCAAAAGATTTTTATTTCTATTTTATTTATTTTGAAGTATGTATTTTATTTTTTGTAGGAAAATAAATGGGATTTTTATTCGAGTCGTGACCCATAGAAATTGGTCTGTGACCACTAATGGGTCGCGACCCACTGTTTGGGAACCAGTGATCTACTCGATTTTATCGCTTATCCTGGCAAATGCTGACAAGATGCTTTTTTAACAACAGTAGTATTATCCTGTGAGGATGACGTATAGCTTACAGAGTACATGGTGCCACAGAGGTCTGTGATGAGGAAGTTCTCCAGTGGGGGTCCAGGGCCCACCTGCTCTGCAAAAACCAGCAGCATCTGCTCTGTTCCATGGCCCAGAAAGTCATCCACATGGATAGAACTCACACCTGACCAACAAGAGGCTACCTGCATGTGGAAAGTGGGGCAGTACAAACAATAAAAGGGTTGCTGAATAAGACTACTATTATCTTTTACCTAAAAAAAGATGATTATTTACACTTTTACATTATGGGGTTCCATTGAGAAAACTTGGCTTTGACTATGTAGATGCCAGGCGATGAACTTCCTGTGGTTTATTGTGGTTTAATATGAGATGTCATAATTTTGCAGCCACCAAAACGAATTGTATTGTCTGTGGGGGTGGGATGTGGGATTTTATCTTTCTTTTCTGGATTTCTGATGTATGAGTACCCATGTAGAAAACGACGTGTAAAACTAATAAAAAGAAAAAAAAGGAAGTAAAAAAAAAAGAAAAACATTGTCAAGATGACATTAACCTCCTCAAAGATTAACCCATTTAGAATATACCTGGAACGTTTCCATCCATACAGCACAGACATGCCCCTGGTGGAAGTGGACGACAAACAGGGGGCCATTTCTTCCCGTGTTGACCATCTGAACATCCTCAGGCTCCTCGAAGGGGAGCTGGCACACTTCTTTCGGAATTCCACTCTCAAAATAAACCAGCTGCTTCTTACAGGTCGCTGCTACAACTCTGGTTCTCAACAACACGCCGTTCTCCCTTTCAGCTGAGAGAACCAGCATGGACTTTGTAATGGAACAATAGGCCTGAGGTAAAATCGAACTTCCGTCAAACATCTGTCCGTCATCTGGAAGATACCCAAGAACGAGGCTGCTGCTGCGCGCATCGCTCATACTTTCTTCAGAGGAATTTCGCAAACCTAGAAAAAACACCCGTTCTTTGTGAAGCGGGAGCACGCCGACGATGATGTGGGAGAGTTGGGCAGGTATTTGTCTCACTTCAGGTGCCTGCAGAGATGTGTAAAAGACAGCAGCGGCATGGCTCCACATCACTGTGGGGCCTGGCAGAATGCCGACATCCTCTTGCATTTGATAAGGGAGCTGAAATTCCATGTGAGGCTCCAGTCTGTTTGAACTGCTCAGAGTGAGGAGACTGTACTTGAAGCTCTCGCTTTTACGTCTATGCACCAATAAAACACACGGCGTGGCGACCCTTTTTTGAACGTCAAAGACACATTTGCAAGTCACTATGTCGAGCGACCTCGCTCTGCTGCTGATGACAGCTGTTCCGTCGTCTGCTCGTAGGAAAGAGTTGCCACCTTGGTCGAAGGAAAGGCTACTGAATAGGATCTCAGAGGCTTTTGCATTGTGTTCTGAAGATGTTTTGCACTGAAAGAAGATAATCTTTCCGCAGTGAGACAGCCGATGCCGTTTACGCTCCGATTCTTCCAGGTGTATTTTCTCCATCATGTAGGTAAGAGAAATAGGGTGTGGCTGTCATCCCCCTGCACAATGTTGGGAGGGATAATAGGGTCAATAAGTCAATTGTTTTAGAAGCTATTCAAATGTACAGTATTCAAAAATAAGAGGCAATGGTAAATGGTGCATTTTATATAGCGCCTTTATCCAAGGCTCTTTACAATGATTGTGCATTAGATTCACACACACATTCATAAACCGATGGCGGAGGCAGGGGCGTCACACCAAATTCTGGGCCCCTGGGTACAAGGATTCACTGCGGGTCCCCCATGAACGTTAACTATTGAAAAATAGCAGATATACAAGCTCACAGCGTGGAACCGAGTGCCGCGCTGTGAGCTTGTAGATCTGCTATTTTTGAAAAATCGTGAAAATATATATGTGCAAGAAACCTATGTCAAGGACCCCCAAGATGATATGTATTTGGCCACGGACCCCGATCTCAAAATATTTCGTTCCAGGGACCCCCAGAAGCCAAATTTGAGTTAGAAATGTTCGCTTAAAAAATACATATATTCAAAGACTTTCACACATTTTCACAACCTTTCAAAAATAGCAGATCTACAAGCTCGCAGCGCGGCACTCTGTGAGCTTGTATATCTGCTATTTTTCAATAGATAAAGTTATTAGGGCCCCTCCACCTTGGGCCCCAGTAACTCAGTCCCACTTTCCTACCCCTTGTGACGCCCCTGGGCGGAGGAAACCATGCAAAGCACCAACCTGCTCATTGGGATCAATTAGGCTAGGGGATCAGTGTCTTGCTCAAGGACACTTTGACACCAACTCTGGGGGAGCCCGGGATCAAACAAGCGGCCGCTCTACCCCACTGCCACCCAGCAATAAATATGAATATACAGTATTGGAAATATTTTATGTCAAATCTAAAGGGTTGTGCAGATATATAACTAATTTGGTTTAAAGGCTATTCAAAATGTATGTACGCATATAAAAGGTTAATGGAGTGAGCTCTAAAGAAGAAGCTCCGTGGTGGTCTGTGGAATATCCAATATTAGCCTTGGATCAAGAAGACTTATCAAAGATGTATCTTATCGATTCTGACATGTATGGATAGAGCAAAAGTCAGACTCGATAAAATACATCCATGACAGTCTTGATCCAAGGCTAATCGAATATTAAACTAACTTTGCCATGGTAGAACATGCGTAGCTGCACACACGCAGATAAAATGTTAACAACTAGAACTAGCAACAAGACAACACAACATTAATATTAAGCATATCGAGCTATATAGCCTATACTTGCGGACTGCTGCCTGTAAATGCAAGGCGTTTGCTTCAGAGGCATGGCAGATGACTACCAGCTCTGTGAGAGAACAGTGAGATAGTGTAGTGCAGTGGTTCTCAATTGGATTGCAGGGACTCTGTGGGTTCATTTAGCATTTTTGTACAGACCTTGAAATGTGAAAGTTTGAGAAACACTGGTGTAATGTGTAGATGCTAAATCAGTGTAAACATGAGACAGACAGACAGACAGACAGACAGACAGACAGACAGACAGACAGACAGACAGACAAAACCCTTAACAGACTGAACAGGAACAGCTCTCAAAGTATAACGTTGACAGACGTCGTAACGTTTAGGTTTACTTGTGAAAAGAGACAAAGCAATAAAGCATACATGTTATTGTTAGGAAGGACACTCACTCATCTTCATGTCTCCACTCTGCACTGAACTTTCCAGCGCGCGAACAGATTCAACGTTTCCTGATATGACGTCACTCGGAGTGCATTATGGTAAACATTTAGCACGTGCCTGTTTACGTTATTTATGCAGCTAAATAAAAGCGTAATAACATAAATACACACAACTACATGAATACATAAATAGTAATGTTAATTTGTTGAGATGATTCGCGAAGATCTTTTACTGGTAGTAGCACATGAGTGATAAAGCCACTAATCAATGTGTTAGGAGTATTCAAAGGAGGGATTATTGTTTTTCCAAAGCCGCAGCAGTTAATATTTGGCATAGAAAAAAATGGGTTACTTTCAAATTACTTCATAGATGTCATCCTGTCAAGACCAATCTTATAAAACATATCAGTGGTGTTAAATAACTACATTTACTCAAGGAATGTACTAAGTAACATTTTGAGGTATTTTTACATGTTCTACTCCACTACATTACAAAAACAACTTCAGCCCTATATGCTGTACATTTTCGGCCCTTTGAAAACTTGAAATGGGACATTCTGCATAATGAGTACTTTTACCTTTAAGTACATTTTTAATTAAGGCCATTTACTTGTAAAATTGTATTTCTACATTGCAGTATTGATACTTTTTACTTAAGCAAAGAACGTGAGTACTTTTCCCAACCACTGTATAAATACATTTATTATTTGATATTTTGACACATGACTCATACAGTCAGTGAGATGACGTCAGCAGGGGGCGTTTCCGTGGCGGCGGAGCCAACATGGAGCCCTACAGAGCCCTACAGAGCAGCAGTTTCTCACATCCACTCACACAGCACTGATTCATCGTTAGCCACATAGCATGCTAACGCTAGTAGCTGCTGCAGCTGGTCAACAAGGAACTGTCTGCTGCCGACAACAAGTAGGACACTGTGTGTGTGACACTTGAACATGGCTGAAGTTGACCAGAACGACGAGTCGGAGCAGGTAATAACATTATAACTAGAACAATAAGCTGCGTACACAGTTTCTCTTTGTAAATTGAAAGACTTAATGTCTGTCTCTGTTTTAATGGAAAGACATAATGTCCTCTTTTTGCACAGAATGAGAAAAGGATCGAGGAGACGAGACAGAGGTTCAACAATGAGTTCCTGCAAGGTAATACCGTTTCTTATGTAACGTTTATAGACTGGCTTTAACTTAATAATTAGCTAATAAGCTAATAGTAAGTTATTAGCATGGTTTGCATCTTCTATATAAAAATAATTGAGCAAAAAAAGAAGCATACCATAATGTACCTAATTTTAATAACATTAAAAACTACAAACAACAGGTAGATTGCCAGTTAGTCAGATAGGTCAACTATATGAGGGTAGCTGTCACTGTCAGTTTAAAAAGAGTTACATTTTCTATGTGAGTAACTGTTCTCTTAAAAGCCTTTGTTTATTTTTCAATAGTTCTACATTTTTTGGCTTATGCTGTCATGGTAGGAAAGTAAACTGACATCTTAACTACCTATGTGACACTGGAACTGATTGCCCTGTTGTTGTTGTTCCTTCAGAGTCCTCAGATAAATATGACCCCAGAGATGTGGACAGACTACAGAAAGATGACACGCTGGTGGATTGGTACCTGTCATGGAGACAGTATGTCATCGATGATGCCCTGAAAATGATCGATGAAAGCCTTCAGTGGAGGAAAGAGATTGGTGTGAATGGTAGGTGGACATTGTTTGGGCCACTGTAATAATACTGTTCTCTACTACCAGTGGTGAGGTGGTAGTAGGAACTTTTACTTTTATTATTTCCAATTTTCAGTGCTTTTACTTCTACTCCACTACACCTCAGAGGCATATATTGTACATTTACTCCAATACAATTATTTGAAAACATTAGTTACTTTGTAGATTTTGAATATTATTACAAAACACACTTACCACATCAGTGGCAGCCCTTTTGGCCATTTGAAAATAGACAATCTACATTCTACAAGCTCACCAAAAGATTTGTTTACATTTGAAAACGTAGGACAATAGGACACGTTTACTTAAAGGGGAAGACCACCCATTTTCAATATTTAACTGTGTCATTAATATACCTTAGAGGAGTTGTGTGGAAATTAAAAAAAGTTCCCCCTCTTCTGTGTTGCCTAGAACTGGAGGATTGATTTTGGGGTTTGTATTGTAAAGTACAAACAATGTGTGATGTCATCAAGTTGTACTTTACAATACAAACCCCAAAATCAATTCTCCAGTTCTAGGCAACACAGAAGGGGGGGAACTTTTTTTTTACCATACTCCTGTATGGTATATTAATGACATAGTTCAATATTGAAAATGGGTGGTCTTCCCCTTTAAGGATATTTCACTTTCCCTCCAAAAAAATTGGTTCATTTTATCGTCTACTCAGGCCTTTTGGAACACTCACAATGTACTCAAAATAAATGAGGGGGACGTGTTTTATTTTATTTTATCGTATTTTATTATTTGCATTCATTTTTTTTTAATAAAAATAATTGAAAAAACACGGCCCCTCACGTATTAGTAGACACTAGACAGTATGAGTCAGCAGAACCAAGGATGGGTGTTTTCGATTAATCTAACATGGTTAAAATTTAGTTTTTTAAGTTACAATGGGTTTAGGAAGGGGGCGTGTCTGATAACATGAATATCAAATATCTAAATACTGAATCAAGCTACTTAAAAAAAAAACTGTCTGGGTGCTCCCAAACACTTGAGTAGACGATAAAATCATCCAAACTTTAAGTAAGAAATGTGAGTACCTTTTCCACCACTGGCCCCTCTAATACTGTTTTTATACTACAGTGTTTCTCAAAGTGGATTCCAGGGACTCTGGGTTCCTTTAGGGGGGGGGGGGGTCTAAATGGACCAATACTAGTCTGTAACTCTGACAGTGTACGAGTTAAGGGCAGACCTTGAAATGTAAAAGTTTGAGAAACACTGCTCTTCTAACAGCTAAACCCAATATTGACATTCTGCGTCTAGATGTGTAGGCACAGATCAGTGGGTGTCTTTGTGCTTGTCTGGGATGCACACACAGTCTGCATCCAGAAAGAGTACCATTGTCTATTGACCTCTATGGACAAACGCGCGTGTCAGTGGTTTCTGAAGAACTGCTAGTAGAATTACTGTGTTTTACTAAAGTAATTGCTGGCCCTTTTAAACTGGGAAATTCATTTGTGTCCTCAAATTAGATTTTATTAATGTTATTGGTATATCATTTTCACACTCTTCCACACAATTAACGTCATCTCTTGTTGCACAAATGTACTGTATATTATTCCTTGTGATCAGGGAGAAATGATCTGTGACAAGTTCTGTTAACTTTCTATAGGCATGCCGTTGCCAATATTAGTAGATAAAGTAAAGTAGATATGCAGTAGAACGATATTTTGGTGTTCATAACTCATCATAATGGATTGAGAAGTGTTGAATTGAGACAGATGCACACCAAATTTCCTGTCATACAGTTTGCCCTGGTGCTAGAAGATTTGCTAAAAAATTGTAGATCACTGTGAGCTTGTAGATCTGATATTTTTAAATGGCCACGGTAACACATTTTGCCGGGGACCCCCTGGAACCCCTCCAAGGACCCCTGGGTGTCCCCGGACCCCACTTTGAGAACCACTGATCTAGAAAAGCACTATATAAGTTGTATTATTATTATTATTATGGAATTCTACACAGAAGTTCTAGTTCAGTTTGAGCATTGGCTGTGTAAGATCTAATTAACAGTGTTTGTGTGTGTTCTTTCTTTGTGGTTTTCAGATCTGAGTGAGGCCAGCATTCCTAAGTGGATGTTTGAGACTGGCGCGGTTTATCTCCATGGCTACGACAAAGAGGGCAACAAGCTCTGTATGTTCTCATATTATTACGGTCTTATAAAATGTTTTGGATTTAAGCAGGGCTCAGCGAATTTGGGAAAAATATCTAATTGTGACCAATCCATAAGCTCAAATGCATCTCGCGTGTGATCTTAAGCCTCGGCCAGACAGTTGCGTCAGATTTCAGGAAATTCAATAGAAGAAATTCACTCCTATTAAATGGGG
Organism: Nannobrachium achirus; assembly: GCF_963921795.1. Classification (NCBI taxonomy): domain Eukaryota; kingdom Metazoa; phylum Chordata; class Actinopteri; order Myctophiformes; family Myctophidae; genus Nannobrachium; species Nannobrachium achirus. Next base: position 28,816,682 of record NC_137829.1, read on the forward strand.
GAAATGAAGCGGAGCGTCCCGTTGCATTGCGTCGATGGAGTCACCCCTGCAAAATAAAGAACGTACAGACCAGTCAAGTGCTCCCGTATTTTCATTTGGGTAGTCCCTCCTGAAGTCCCCAGGTTATTATTATTCTCTCTGATTCAAGTTGTTCCTGTTGAGCACCGACGAGCTCTTCTACCTTCCGCTGGCTGAAGCGTGCAGACTTCTCTTAACCCATCTTGGCTGTAGTGTTCTTTCAGCGAGCCAACAGTCCAAATGCAGGGGGAATGCAAAAAACTAACGTGCACATGATGTGCTTGTATTTCAATACACCCCCCCCCCCCCCCATCTGAAGATTTGCAGTCTAATAAATGAGTATCCCAAATGAATGAGAAGCAGTTGAAACTGTTTTTGAAAAGTTTCACATAAAAGTGTAGGCCTCAAAACACAAAGCACCCCTGCTTTTTCACAAATTGCACCCTTGTTCTACCAAATGAATCTGTCATTTATTGATGTAATTCAAATCTTAATTATATTCATATATTCATTTGTCAAGGTGCACAATGTCTTCACAATGTCTTCGGATGCATAATGTTTTTTTTTCTATGAGTGCATGCATATGTTTCCATGTTGCGTGCGTGCATTCCTTTGTCCTCACTTCTAAGAATAGCACTAGTCAAATGAACTACACATCCATAAAACCGTCACTTTGTCGGCACTGCCCACAGCCCCGGAAGATAACAAAGGAAAAGAACGGAAATGGACGTATCTGGCGGATCGGCTTGTGTTTCAGATCCGTTATCTGACGCAGTTGTCTGTAGCCTATAAATCACCTCTCTTCCTCACGCAATACATATGGCAAAGCATAAATGAGGCTTGGACCTTTGGTGTGGCAAATGCACAGTACACAACCCTATTTCAAATTGACTGAAGAAGAGAGAAACAAATAGGCATCACACTCATGGTGTTACACCAAAATACATACTGTATACCTGTAAAATCAACACCATGACACGCTACGAAATAAACACACTTCCTGATGCCCAAGTGCATCATGAGAGATCAATATGGAGCGCTTCAGTGGCATTATCATTATTACAAAGTATAGCGTCCCCACTATTGTCCCAATATAAAGTGAAATCGCCCTACTACTGGGGGGACTACTTTGATATGTAAATTGCAGTTGTTCATAATGTGATTCTGGTTGTTATTCGATTAATTGTTCAGCCCTATAGCTTAAAGCCTGCAAAATTCATTAGCATAACCCAAATCTAAATCTTAATGTGCTAGTTTTCCCATAAATGTTTCAAGCATGATGTCACTGCCCATTTATCACTAAATATGTATTCTCTTTCGTGTTCATTGGATTTAGTCTGGTTCAAAGTGAAGCTCCACGTCAAAGATGCGAAAACAGTCATCGACAAGAAGAAGTACATTGCTTTCTGGCTTGAGCGTTACGCAAAAAGAGAGCCTGGGATGCCACTCACCGTTGTGTTCGACATGACGGACTCTGGCCTCAGTAATATTGTAAGTCCACGTCAATCATCATCACTGTACTTACTGACCTACCTCTTCATTTAACAACGCATTTATTTTCATTTTCAATCCTAACAACACATGTGCTTGTAGGTCAGCTATTTTAAATAATTGTAAAAAATGATAAAACACTAGAGGAACGGTTTTGGATGTACAAGGTTTCCACACGACAACGTCAATATCGTCGTTGTCGGGTGGAAACCGTGTATGTCCGAAACCGTTTGTTTTGCATTTATCATTTTTAAAATGATTTAAACTAGTGAAAACAGCCGGTCTACAAGCCCACAACACCTCGCACCGCGAGGCGTTGTGTGCTTGTAGATCTGCTGTTTTCACTACCTGTGCGACGGCCTTGTATGATGAAGCAGGGCTTTACTTCGTGAAAAAACGTACAAATCTGAAACTTGGAGATACGAGGTTTCTGCCCGACAGTGATGATATGCTTCTTCAGATGTATATGTTTATTTTGTATTATATTATAGGACCTAGAGCAGGACTCAAAACTATAGATTGCTATGGGTGTCATTGAAGCATAGCATCATATTTCTTGCTGTTTGAAGCCACAGTGTGGTGGAGGGATTGATGCTCCTCAATGGTTTAACACTTGGGAGATTAAAGTGACCTTTAAATCCGATTGGTCAATCCAAGTGGACTGCTTAATCCCTGCATAGGAGCGCTTTGCCAGCTAGCTCATTTCACGGGCCAAACTCTCCTGCAGAGATGTCTTAATTAATCACATGTACTCTGCGCATACACATTAAGGAGGATAAATAACACAGACACCCAAATATGAAATTAGCGGATTAGGAGACCATTTTGGAAACCCAGTCTTATTGAAGTTTGTTGAAGCACAGTGCGAGCTGCAGTAGGCATAGCCAGTGTGATCTCATTAAGGCTTGTTGGGTGAGCCTGCTGCATAGCAATGAGGCTTGCAGCCCACAGAGCTGAGCCAGACGATAGGGGCCTGCTTCCAGTCATTTATCCGCGTTGTTTTATTATAAAAGAACACAATTTCACTGATTTAACCTGAAAGAAGGGTTACAAGAATCATTCACCTGCATTTTGAGCTCTTTAATATGTGATTTGTAACTTGTGTTGTGGTGGCTAATGATTATTACAGGTTCTTTTGTTGGCCAAAAGGCAGGTAAAACTTGTCTTTTTTAAATTGCTTTGGCCAAAAGGCAGGTAAAACTGTTGTAGTTCCACAACCTGTTTTTATATGGAGATTGATTGATTGAGAGATATCTCCTTGAAGGGATAAAGGTTTGTTGAAGTGAGGTTGTTAAAAAGTAAACAACACCAATGGTTATGCAACTATGTGTTCTGTGTAAATGTCTGACCTTAAGTTCAGTCACACAGAGCACAGGCAAGACGAGTAGGTGAGGCTTAACTGTCAAGAGTTACATGGCATTTAACCTACATAACTATTGGTGCTTTTCCAATGCATGGTACTACTGGGGGTACTTTGGTTTTCCATTGGGCAAAAATGATTGTGGATACTAACTTGGTACCCGAGACATTTTTGGTTATCACCTCCAGCAAGGTTTCAAGTGATCTGAGGTGATGCCAAAAGGTGACATGAAAATAATGCAAACTACTGATTGGTCAGGAAAGAAAAAACTAACGTCATCTCTTCACAACAGACTACCTGTATCTGCATGGAAGCAGAATACTGAATACTGTTAACAAACCTATTGTGTTGTAAAATGTGAAGTGAATCAATATTGAGCAACTGCATGGCCTATTTCTTGTCTAAAATGTTATTTGCCTGACTGTATATAGGTCAAGTAGAGATTGTTTCCAGACAAGTTGCCTTTTTCTTGAGCGCTATGCTACCCAGAGGAACATCGCTATGATGACCAGCTACATAAAGGGTACTACCTGCAGTGGAAAATAGGGCGGTCACAATTATTACATAATCGTCTAATCGCAATTATTTTGCATAATCGTCATAATCGTTTCCATGTTGAGAAATGCTAATATAGTTTCAAACACTTTCAAAAAGTAGTGGAAATAGCAGATCTACAAGCTCACAATGCGTCGTCGTGAGCTTGTAGATCGTCTATTTCCACTAGCAATGTTCTTGTTTAAGTATAAAATGGCCAAACATGTCAGTAATTTCTTTGTATATCTAAGTTATGTGTCATATCTGCCATGTGCAACTTCAAAGCCTACAAGCCATTGAAGCCAAACAGAAATGTAATTGTCAACGACAAATACACAATTAAATCGTTAATCGCAATTATTTGGGTGACAATTAATCGTCATGTAAAATGTCATAATCGTGACAGCCCTAGTGGGGGAAAATAAGTACCTGGTGCTAAGAGATAGTAGAGTTGACTTGAGCCGGTACCATGCAGAGGAAAATCCCCATGCGTCATATGAAAAAGTATGAAGAAGCTAGAGGTTGAAAAATCAAAAGCGTTCTCTATGTACACACTTGTGACAAAGTTTCAGTTTGATGTGAACTGGGTCAGTGCTCATCTAGAGGCATTAATACCTCAGCTGCGCAAACACATTCTCTGTTGAATGTTCATAAGACATCTCTTAGTCAAAGCCCTCCGTGTGCTTCCCACTGTATTCTGTAAGTCATTGTCTCTCTCTCTCTCTCTCTCTCTCTCTCTCTCTCTCTCTCTTACTTTGTATTTTCAGGACATGGATTTTGTGAGGTACATCATTAACTGCTTCAAAATATATTACCCAAAGTTTCTGTGTAAGTACCGGGGGGAAAGAACGCAAGACACAATACGTGTTGTCATCCTGATGTCCATTGTTGTACTCTACTTATTCACAAGTATAGTTTCATATGCAGACCTTGGCGGGTGGTATTTCATTTCTGATGTCGCCAAATGTTTTCTCTTACCATTTCAGCCAAAATGATCATTGTGGACATGCCTTGGATCATGAATGGTGAGATCTTGCTTCTGCATTTGCACACACACCACCACCACCATACATTATACGTACATATTGATCTTATGTCATATAAATGTGTGTGTGGGTTAGAGATGGACCGATTGCAAAATTCTTGGCCGATACCGATCCTCCGGTTTTATGAAGGTCTGACCTGCCAAAACCAATTTTTCCGATACCGATTTCTTTAGCTAAGAACTAGAAAATAGGGTTGCTCAAATACCCTTTTTTCAGGCCAAGTAGGCCTACAAGACATACTTCAATTTGAGTACCAATAAGCTAGAAGAACACTAATGCCAAATCAATCACAATAGTACAATATCCAAAAACGCAGACAATATCCAGTCTAATATGACTGTCTGTTTTCATTAACACAACTGTACTGGCTTACTTTTGCAGCTGCATGGAGGATTGTCAAGACATGGTTAGGTCCTGATGCCATCAGCAAGCTGAAGTTTACGTCCAAAACTGAGGTTCACACATTCATTGACCCTGAATACCTGCCAGCTCACATGGGCGGAACGGTATGTAATTCAAACTCTCGATAGGTGCTAATGATGGCTTTCCAAATTGGTCTACTTTGCCTCTTTTATTAGTCTTAGAAGACATAAAGAATCACACTTAGAATTTGTGATGACCATGACACTCATTCATGAATAGATGTACAGTATACAGACATAACCTATACCCTCCTATCCAGAAAAATGCGATTATGCGATCACATAATTTCCCGCATAATCAGCCAAATGCTGCAGATTATCACATATTGTCACATATTTTCAAAAAGGCGCCTGCATATTTCGGAACTACCCGCATATTTCACCGCATAAAATCACATAAAGCCCTGGATATTTCGCATCTTTTCGCATACTTCGCGTAATTCACAACATTTTGCATATTTCACAACTTTCTGCAATTTCACTGCATACAATCACATAAAACACAGCATATTTGATCGCAAAATCAAGGATTTTAGTCTGCACAATCAAGGATTTTTGCCTACGTTTTTCTGGATGGTCAAATAACCTATTTTGTTACATTGTAGGACTCCTTCAAATACTGCTATCCTCCCCTTCCCGACGACGACTTCCAAACGCCCATCTACGAGAACGGACCCATGATCGCGAGTGAAGACGAAACGGAGAGCAAAGACGGGGAATCGGAGGTGAAGGATGCTCTGGAGTCCAGCTTCAACTCCAACGAGGTTGCCGTAAAGCCCAAAAAGGTACTAAATCCCTCTTTGGAGTTTATTTCCATACCCATCAGTGTTTGGGAGAACCGTGAAGGACATGGTGTAATTAGCATTTTGTTGCTGACTGGCAGAAACCTTGTATCTCTCTGTACAGTATTTCAACATGTGTTTTTTTTTTTGGGGGGGGGGGGTAAATTGTTGTACAAGCGTGTCATACAAAAGTGCTGAAAATAGCATCACAACGCGTCGCAAGGCATGGTGAGCTACTTTTGTTCAAATGTCCAAAGTGAAAGTGTTTAAATGTGTGCGGGTTTTATCCAACATTGTCAAGTGTGATGTAGTCAACCTGTTTGGAGACGCCATTAAATCTGAATGTGGGCTTTTAGAAATGTAGAGTCCATCTCTCTGATATTCCCTGTTTTTTAAATTTAGGGGTCCGTGAAAAAACAAATCAAGTTGTTCTCGTTCTAGTCGTGTTAGATTTACGGTCACCAGAAATTCAGCTTTACTTTAATGTTGCGCCTCACTTGTGGAGTATCGTATTTCTTTCAGTTGGGTCTGTGATTACAGCATGTAATCAGGCCCCTCCACTGAGACAAGTGTGAATTAAGTGGCAGTAATTCCCTGATTTGGCGGCTGTTAAGCCCCTGCTCATTGTCTCTGTCAAGGTGACTCCTGAAGTCTTCGGCTGCAGTTTAATCTTACAGACAATAGCGATGCATCTGAGTCACCCTCGCCTCAGCGCATTGCTTCTCTTCATGTTCTAAGCTCCTATTAGTGTATGAAGAGAGTTTCAAGGCTGTTAGTGACCCCACTCGCTGTTGTAGCTGGATTCAAACACCACACACAATTGACTCACACTACTACCAAATTGTTTTTTTCTGACTAACAGCTTGTAGCTCTTTCGACTCTGAAGGATAACCTAGAAGCTTGGCTTCCATAACCTGAAACTTTCAGAGAATCTGTGATGTTTTTTTGTTTGTTGGTATGGTATGTTATGCGAACCAAACTCGTAAAAGGAAACAAATGTCCATCTACAGGTTCACAATGTTGTGACTGGCCGGTCTGGCCCCAAGCGCTGGGTGGGCGTTTTGCAGAAACCAATAAGTGGAAGAGCCACTCGGCGAGTCGGCGTCTGCGCTCAGGGCAGTGTGATTTACGGATGCTGATTGTCTCTTCCTTTTTGTTTTTTTTTGCAAAATGACCCATCCAGCGCTTGGGGCCAATTCACACAGCCGGGATGGTTTACCAGGCTATAGTAGTTCTGTGTGCAGTACCTCATGAGGAACTCAAATTAGCTTCCGAGATCCTTATCTGAAACAAATCCAGAACCTGTGAAACGCGTTTCACAGCACAGGACGGTTTGCTTAGTTCTTGTAGTTGAAAAGAGACATTAGTCTTCCGCCTCATTGGAGGCTCTAGAGTGATACAGTTCATCAGTGCCTGTTCGATGCTCATGGCTGGCTGGCTGGCTGGCTGGCCGCTGCCATGTGGAACCCTGTGATACCCCACAGCTCTCAGCTTGAACGCAGGTGCCATTAACCTCGCCCTGATGTCGCCAACACACACACACACACACACACACACACACACACACACACACACACACACACACACACACACACACACACACTCTACAGGGTTATCCAGCTTCATAATCTATTTAGCTTATTTTCTGGCTAACAGCATGCTAGCCAACCGTGCATGGGAATAGATTGAGGGTATTAGGATGTCATCTCTGGAGATGCCTTGCAGGAAGAGATTTTGATACATATTGAGGAATAAGATAATAAGATAAGATAATAATAAGTGCCCTCAAGTTACACATCTGGGGCCATATTCATCAAATATTTTATATTGCCACTAAACGTTCCCCAAATTGAACAGAAGCGTTCTAGTTCTAAGTATTTAATATATACATTGTAGATAAGAATATAAATAACAACATAATAGAATTAACGGGTGACCTAATCCTTCTTCACTTGGTCTGACTGGGTTATACTGTCTGTAGAATAATATTAATTATGCACATGCATGTTTCTGCAACACAAACATTACTTGTAATGTAAAGGTCACGCCGCCCAGCCAATAGAATGCCTAGTGGAAATCCTGAGTGAGTCCATCAACATCAGTGAGTGTTGAGCAAATACAGTATACTGTAATCTATCAAAAATTAATCATTTACAGCAATTATTCTAAACAGCCAGGTTCTTTTGTGTACATAAAAACATTCACAAAGCTGCTGGGAGCAACATTTACTAAGGAACGAGGAAGAACATCGATGTTTTCAGTTTAAAACATTCACAGAGCTGCTGAGAGAAACATTTACTGAGGAATGAGGAAGAACATCCAGGTTTTCTGTTGTGAAAACGTATTCACAGAGGAATTTACTAGGCTAGGAAAAATGAGGAAACATTTTAACCTAAGAGGTTGAAAAGAAAGGTTGAACATGTTGCCACGGATGACACCATGGGTCATGAACTCACATACTATGAACAATAAGGTTTTGTGGGGTGTTTTGTTTTGTGATTTGTTCTTGGTAATTTAACAATCCTCTTGACTATGCTTAACGCTGACTTCCTTGAGGAGGTATTTTTAGTTGACGTTTTTTACAACACAGAAGTCTACACACTGTCTTGTAGCTGTCCCAGAAGCAAAAGTTTATTTAAAGGTGACTGACAAAGACCCACGCGGGTCGAAACGTTAGTCATCTGACAAGTTGTAGTTTTAGTTGACTACATATCCTAAAATAGACTAAATCTGCAGTTGAGTTTGTCGACAAAAGATTATGTTGGCGGGCCTTGATGGCGTCGTAATGCCCTTGGTTGCATGCTGAAAATTATCGATCTATGTGAGCTTGTAGATCTGCTATTAGAATTTTCAGAGCAACCAAGCATAAAATGACTCGTCTTGTCTATTGGATCTCTTCTCCACGAGTCCTCTCTAACATTTTAGTCTAGTTTTAAGTTGTTGATGAAATTGTTAACTTTAGTCATCATAGCTTAGTCTTAATTTCTTTTTATTTAGTTTTCGTCACTGAAAAAGGGTAGTCGACCAACCTTAGTTTTAGTCCACAAAATTTACTGTAGACAGCCAAATAGCTATTAACCCATTTAGGCCTAGAATTATTGAATGCTTTAACCAGTGAAAAATAGCAGATATACAAGCTCACAACGCGGCACCGAGTGCCGCGTTGTGAGCTTGTAGGTCTGCTATTTTTGAAAAAGTCGTGAAAATGTGTGCAAATCTTTGAATATATGTATTTTCAAAGCGAACGTTTGTAACTAAAATTTTGCTTCTGGGGGGTCCCTGGAACTAGATATTTTGAGATGGAGGTCTGTGGCCAAATAAATATCATTGTGGCGGTCCTTCACATGAAAAAGTTTGAGAACAACTGACACTAGTAGTCTCTCAAGAACAGACTAACTGCAGCTCCAGTTAAGTGAAAAGGACCTTTTCTTTGACGATGGCTGGCCAGATTGCTGACATAGAAACATAGGTTTTTCAAAAAACCTTAGAAGGATTCAAAAGAATCCTTTTAGAATCGGGTCAAAATTCGAATTTTCACGATTTTTCAAAAATAGCAGATCTACGAGCTTGTATATCTGCTATTTTTCAATAGTTAAAGCACAAAATAATGATACTTAGCTATTTGAACAGCCTACTTCCCAGTCCCAGGAGGAGACCCCCCTGGCAGCGCTGCATCACCCAGAGCTGCTCCCATGAGCCTCCTAAGCAACAGCACACAAACACAAAAGCTCTCTTTGTCAGTGAAAACAGCAGTAGTCACGCACAAGAGATTTTAGATTTAGAATGGCAATAAGCTAAATCAGTGGTTTTTGAGCCTAAACACAATTATCCACAGATCTCTCATTTGGAGATTCACATCATTATATCACCTAGTAGAGCTTTTAAGGCCAGTAGGTCAACTCGCCATACATAACCAGGAAGTGAGATACGAGGTCATATATATGGTACAAAGAGTGGTTACTATTGTGTAGTGGTTCCCAAACTTTTTAGCTCCAGACCCAAAATAGAATAGTCGCTTCGTGCCACGTTGTAAGCTTGTAGATCGGCTATTTTCACTAGCTTGGGTAATTAATTTTTTTTTTAGATTTTCTTCCAGAAAAGTTGTTTTCTTCCCCCATTAAAAATGTTAAATAATTAAACAAATCGAAGCAAACAAAAAAAAAAAAACTGGCAACCCATACAAAAGTGACCCACTGTTTGCTATAGTGGTATTCCGTTCCTGAGGTATGAACCGAAGCCTTATTGATGTTGTAAGAACAACCACACGTAATGGCCTGACCTGTGAGTCTTGGCTTTAGCCGGCTGTCTAGAAAGTGAAATCCTGTTTGATTTGTGAGGTGCACCCATAGGACGCAGGAATAGGGTTTTTTTCAGGATAGCCTAGGCGGATGGATTCTGAGCAAAACAACTGCTACCGTATATCTGGAGAAGTTGAACTGCATCTGGCGTGTTTGATCAGAACCCTGATGAGCTCGTAGGTCTTACCGCTATCGTGAAATGACTGGGGGGGAGGATGATGTTAAGCCAGTTAGGCCTAGAATTATTTAATGCTTTAACTATCGAAAAATAGCAGACCTACAAGCTTGTAGATCTGCTATTTTTGAAAAATAAGTCTTTGAATATTATATTTTTAAAATCGAACATTTCTAACTCAAATATTTGCTTCTGGGGGTTCCCTGGAACGACATATTTTGAGATGGGGGTCCGTGGCCAAATACATGTACCTTTGGGGGTCCTTGACGTGAAAAAGTTTGAGAACCACTGATTTTAGAAGAAGGATTTAGAAGACATTTATAGAATCGGGTCAAAAACATTCAAAGACTTTGAACACAAATGTTCACGATTTTTCAAAAAAATAGCAGATCTACAAGCTCGCAGCGCGGCACTCGGTGCCGCGCTGTGAGCTTGTATATCTGCTATTTTTAATGGTTAAAGTGCTTCAAATCTAAAGTGACACAGATCTAAATGGCTTAATACCAGTGAGAGTGCTGGTCCAACAAGCTTCAAAACCTCTATTCCAAGGCCCTGCTCTCAACTCTCCGCTCATCCCACCGTCAGTAAAAACACATCCCACCCCTACTCCTTCCACACTGACTCCCACCTGAATATTACCTCAGGGTTTTCCAGCGCTATGTTGATAACTGATCACTCCGGGAAGCTAATTGCCTTTCTCTCTGTTTTGAAACAAGGGCTGGTGGTGGTAAAGCAATGTAGGATCACTCCCACACAAGGAGCTCCAGAGTCCTGGAGGTTTCTGCAGACTGGAAACGCAGGTGTACCTGTGTCTGGGTTTTATACATTTCTGTTTTGTTGTCTTTTTGAGTATGTGTGCCTCACTAGTGTTGACTGTCATCACCCTGGATTTTAAAGGTGACCCCCTTAGATATGTTGTAACATTCTCATGTCAGGATGTTTGACTATTATGAAAGGATTACTATTATGACTATTATTAGTATTAAACTTACACGCAGCTGTTACTGTTTGTTTGCGATGTAATACATTTCATGTAAATTTAATCCGAGAAGATTTGTTTCCGGCAATGTTTCGCAATTATAATTTTTTTTAAGCCCCAGGTGAAATTGTCTTCAGAAATAGTGCCATAATGGGGACATGTATTAACAACTCTGCTCTAAATTCCTTTCATACTTTTACATTTTGCCTACTTTATTCATTCTTTGTGATTTTTGTTTATCCTTTGTAATAATGACTAATAATGACAGACTCTCCTACCTCTGTGCCTTGGCCACTCCATCCTTTACCAGCCATGATTAAGACGCTAAAGGTTGTTGAACACCAGCAAAACATTTCTTTGTGCCTTGATGTTACAGTGTTATTAAGAGTATTAAGACACAATGTTATTTTGTACTGTGTTGTTGATTATCAACACTCCACCTAGTCATGAAACACTATGTATGATTAATTCGAATCTTTTAACTTTAAATAATGTATTGTCCTATCATTTCATTTCTTATACAACGTGTGTATAATCTCTGTTGACTATATCTCCTGTTATGAAGAAGTGGAAGACATTGATCTTAATGATTTCATTGATTTCTCAAAATGAAGTAACACTGTTTAGGTTGTTGTTAATCTAAGCTGGATTTGGTTCATTTGGTTTATGGACATGCCAATAATGATGCCAATGATGTTCTTACTGCAGTGCTGTAATTTTATATTCCTAATATGGTTTTGAAAAGTGAAGGATGTAGATTTGTTCATTTTCAACGTTTGCTACTTATTATTTCAATAACAATAAGTCACTTTATTTCCTATTTGGAGAACTGACTGTATTAAACACTTGTTCATGCTAAATAAATGCAGACATTTCAGAAGCGGCCGAGTATCTTTGATGTGTTCATTGTGGCTGCAGGGTGTCCCGTCAGCTGCTGCTGCGTTGACACACACAAGGGTTGCATTTGTCTGCTTATCACAGCAGAAGACTCACTTCCTCATCATGGGGGCAGAATCAATGGACTTTCCCATCTGTTTCACACAATCTGTGGTCCAAACAATACCGTGAGTGTGTGTTGCTGATGGTGGTAGGCGTTTGGGGAGGGGGGGGCTGACCTTCATCCCGTAATTTTCTAAATTTTTTATGTAAGTTTTGCACATTGTCCGGTCTTCCAGTTCTGATTCAGACATGTGACCTCGGTCTCTGCTCTAGACATGTGACCCGTGTTCAACTTCTTATCTTTAGAGGGAAAGTTTTATGGATGTGTTGTGTTGTGTGTGAACTGAAAGTGCTGACGTGAATGATGCATCGACGGTTTTGGGACTGGTTGAACTAGTTGCCGTCAGGGGAGATTGTGTGGTGTCAATCAGATCATGTGTTTTGTGGGTTATTTTTGGTTCTTTGCTCTCAATTGGACTCCAAGTGTGCTGGAGGCTACTTGGAGTAAGGGTCAAAAGACTCAGGAAGTTACCATGGTGGTTTCCTCTAATGTGTGGTGGATGACTCTGGGAAGTTACCATGCAGGTTTTCCCAGTCAAAGACAGGGGTGTCGCACCAAATTCTGGGCCCTGGGTACAAGGATTCACTGCGTTGTTTTGTGCTTTAACTATTGAAAAATAGCAGATATACAAGCTCACAGCGCGGCACCAAGTGCCGCGCTGTGAGCTTGTAGATCTGCTATTTTTGAAAAATAGTGAAAGTTTGTGCAAGTCTTTCAAGGTTTTTTGAAAAACCTGTTTCTATGTCAGTGGTGTTCAAACTTTTTCCATGTCAAGGACCCCCAAAATGATATGTATTTGGCCACGGACTCCCATCTCAAAATATTTCGTTCCAGGGACCCCCCAGAAGCAAAAAATTTTGAGTTACAAATGTTCGCTTAAAAATATATATAAATTATATTTATGTATTTTTAAAGATTTGCTCAAATGTTCACGACTTTTCAAAAATAGCAGATCTACAAGCTCACTGTGAGCTTGTATATCTGCTGTTTTTCAATTGTTAAAGCATAAAATAATTAAGGCCACTCCACCTTGGGCCCTAGCAACTTCCACAACTCCCACTCCCCCCCCCCCCCCCCCCCCCCCCCCTTGTGACGCCGCAGTAAAATGACCTTTCACACACACATACTGTACAAGGTGACTTAAACGTCGATAACAGATGATACTTCGCACCATTATTTTATACGGGACCATTTATTAATCATTACACAAGACAAGTGGAGGCTTTCATTAACTCAGTTAGCGCCGGGCGACTTTACGAGCGACTAGTTAACTATGGCGTTTGGTGCCGAGCGACTCGGAGCGACTTTTATATAAAAGCATTGTTTAAGCTTTTAATATGTGTTTATAGACGGAGCGAAATGGTTAGCTTACCTCAGCTAATGTCCACACGTAAACCGTGAAAAAAAAGGATACGATTATGACGTCACCTTTAAACCAGGGCTTCCTGTTGACAACAGGCCTCTGCTAGCGTTAGCCTCAATGCAACCATCCGACCCTCACGTAGCTTCACTAGGTCGGATTTTGATTCTGAAACTTTCTGTGTGGCATCTATATACGTCCCGATGCCCATACCAATGGTGGTTTGAGACGATCAAGCACGAATTGAACAGTATTGAGCTGAAATGGTGACCGGCGGCCCGTCCATGTTAAGTCAATGAGGACCAAGTCAGCGTCTCATCCTGTTATGTGGATTTAAACAGGCTTAACATGGGACCATGTCAGTGTATGGTGTATGGTGGTCTCTAGTGGTCATCTGGTGGTATGGTATGCTGGACGTGCATTCGTTAAGGTGGTCTGGTTAAGGTGGTCTGGGGGGATACAAAATAGCTATTTCCTGGCGTTATAAGCGCACATTCATATTCATATTTTGGAAATCTGGCCCTGTATGAGTTAACTGATAGCTTTCTCTGTGCGGAGGTCAAGGGGCCATTGATTTTTTTGAAGTTTCTTTTACAGAGAAAGCACAGGAGAAATTGTGCCGTGCACAAAATTGCCGGTTTATCCTGGCAATCTGTCTAATTAAGGGGTCTTTTATTGTTTCAGGTGAACTTCCTGGAAGACAGTGTGAGTATGAGGTCGGAGGACAATGACAAAGTAGACCTGGCCAGTCGGACCAAAGGAGCCAGGAAACCACTGACCACCTTCAAAGGCCCTCTACTGCATGTTAGGTAAACTTTGGTTTAGTTTCAGTCATAGTATTTTGTATAAAATGTAATTTAGTTTTAGTCATATTTTACTTAGTCATCTGAAAAGTTTTAGTTTAGTTGGGAACATGTCTCCATTCAGTCTGAATGGAGACATGTAACCGTTTAGTTTTAGTCGACTAAATATAAGATTTTAGTCGAGCTTGTATATCTGCTATTTTTCAATAGTTAAAGCACAAAACAACGCAGTGAATCCTTGTACCCAGGGCCCAGAATTTGGTGCGACACCCCTGTCTTTGACTGGGAAAACCTGCATGGTAACTTCCCAGAGTCATCCACCACACATTAGAGGAAACCGCCATGGTAACTTCCTGAGTCTTTTGACCCTTACTCCAAGTAGCCTCCAGCACACTTGGGAGTCTAATTGAGAGCAAAGAACCAAAAATAACCCACAAAACACATGATCTGATTGACACCACACAATCTCCCCTAAATATAAGTAACTAAATTTACAGTTGATTTTGTTGACAAAAAAAATATATTTTGGTGGGCCTTGATGGCATCGTAAAGCTCACATTGTTGTGAGCTTGTAGATCTGCTATTATCAGTGCGCAACACCCGAGCGCAACCAAACATAACCAATACAACACACCTTTTTAGTTCTACGTGATCTCTTCTCCACTAGTCCCTCCCTAACGTTTTAGTCTAGTTTTTATTTGTTGATGAAATTGTCAATATATTTTGTCTTTTTTTTTTTTTTTTCATCATAGCTTAGTTTTTACTTAGTTTTCGTCAGTGCAAAAAGGTAGTCGACGAACCTTTTTTGTCATAGTTTTCGACAAAATGAACACCGGTTAAGAAGACCGCTTTCACTCCATTCTCTTAGCTTCTATCTTTTCTTCATCAACATTCCAAGCAACTAGGAGCCCCTTTCTGTTCACAAATCCAGGGCAAAAAAAGAAAAGAAAATTGATTTGTTCACTCGTGGGCTAAACCCAGGTATCGACATGTTTGTACCGTTACAGTCCAATTGATCTTTTTTGGATGAGGGTAGAAATTAAGGATGCCCCCATTGATATTTATTTGGGTAGAAATTAGTTGTTGTAGTTAATTATTACTGTGCTGTGATAATCAATGACACTGATGAATGACCATAAGCAACCGTCAGTTTAACCTCTTACAGACAGTCCCATAGCCTCCCCTAAGTAACAAGAAACCTTGTGAAATAAAATGTCGTTAACCAATCATCAAGGACGATGATACACAAAAGAAGAAGAATGTCAGATGAGACTAAGGTGGAATGGAAAGCATTATACCCATCACAAGATTGTCTACTCTAATGACAGTTTATCCTTATATTTAAAATGGGGTTAAGGGAGCACGCACATCATGACACCATTAGTCAACCATAACCATATATGGAGTTCCCATTGCAGCCACGCCCAAATATGTAATGTGTTGTCTATAAATATGGAGTGTGTTGTCTAACCTCATTGTGTCATCAATCATGGCATCAGGGCAAACAAATCATTTAGCTCCATATATGGGCTCAAAAGGGGGCATTCCCATGGGCATATACTGATGACCTCAGGGATCTCCAATACATGGGCATGACAAGGGACAAGGACTGATAGATACAGAGACAAAACTGTAGGCGGTAAATCTTGCTTGAAAGCATATTCCAAATGCGGTGCAATCAATCATGGAAAAAAGAAAACAAAGACACTCCCTTTTCAGGTCAAAGTAATTTTTCATGAATTTATTCTTCGAGGTAACAGAACAGACAAGTATCAACTCATAGACTGATCTAAATAGCTAATACGTCTGAATTAGATGGTGATTGGTGTTCCACCTATCACATAAGGCCTTGAATATAAGCTATAGCAGGCCAGGCACTAAACATTTCTAAAACAATAATAGCATGGATAGACCCCATACATGCATACATGCCAAAATAAATGTGAATCCACAATAAAGGCAACAATAAGGAATTTAAATATTATATGCATTGACAATATATAAAAATCCTGAAAAGGCCCCGCATTATATAAAACGATCACTCCTCCTTTTCACTAAAGTATGCCCCTCGAGTTTTGTTTTTCTTTTTTCACAGAGTCAAGTCTTTGATCTTAGATTTTTTAGATTTTCGATGGGCCCCAGGCTACGAGTTGGAGTGATAAACAGATTTATCATGAGCCTTAAATGCAATTATGTTTGGGAGCTGTGTTTTAGCCCCCGACGCGAGACCAGGAGGGTTCAGGCAGGTGGGGGAGGGGGAGGGGAGGCTTTGATGTGCAGAATGTGTTTGTTAAAGGTTTCCGGAGCCCAGTGAGACGCTCTGAGCTCAAGGGAATGAATGCCAGTCTCCACAAGCACTCTGCCTGGCAAAAGAAACGATAGGACTTGAAAAGGATGGGGGGGACATTGTCCTTAACCACTTAGCCCTATCTTATACTTTTGTCATACAATGCTATTGCACTGTGATAATAGCCAAAATATAATCTCACAACGTGTCGTGATGTGGCACATTGTAAGCTTATAGATATTATATATTTTTTTACTAACATATTTGAAAAAAGACGGAAAAAGCTTATCACAAATAACACATTTTCCAAATGAGTCGCAGAAACTTTGCAAATACTTGACAGAAATTATATCAATTTTGGCTATTTGAAAATTACTCCTAATTGGATAAGAAGTGGTCTGCTCAGCGTGAAGTAGTCACGTTATGTGTGCATTCTGAACCTGAGCCTAGTGATTTTGAAGGTTTTGGGACTGGGGTTATTTGAGGTAGAGGGGGATTGGGTTATAGGTAGGGTGGCTAAGTTGATGAAAGAGTGCCTTGTGGCTAGGTTTTAGGCTGTGGATTTGCCCGTGCTCCAGATTTCACAGCTTTGAAGCGTGATCGCAGCTGTTTTCAGCGTGAACTTGGGGAGTAATGGGCTGTAATCCCTGGCGTTCCCCTGTAAACGGGGCTATAAGACACGGCTGGTCCAACCACCCAGAGGACCTGACGGCTCCATATGTGTCGGGAAGAAATGCAGCAACATCAGAGTCTGGGAGAAGGCCCCGAAGAAATGTAGTCAGCAACCATATGCAACTCTGAAGGGTCCCTTTTGGAAAATACCATAATTAACATACAGTGTGACGTCATTCCGTTTATTTTAATCAACTCATTCAGCTTCTCGTGGAAATTCCTCTATCTCCGCTTGGGATTTGCATTGAATGTTTGGGCGAGACAGCCGTATTCAACTCAAATTCGACAACCGGTGGTCGAAATGACCTACGTCTTTACCAATGATCGGGGAGGATCGATCGGACTGGAGATAAATATTCAGTGACTACTTGAAAAAGTCCTGAAAAACAGAAAATCGTTGGCAGTGAGGGCTTTTAGAAGGACATTTCTCTGGCAGCCAGTGATGTTACTAGGTTTTCAATGTAATGGGTCCCGGGACCCACAGGTGGTCATTCAAATGGGTCCCAGAAAAGTTTTATGAGTCCTCAATACAATGTTTTCGAGCGCTGTGAGCTTGTAGATCGGCTATTTTCAAAATGTTTGCCTATTTCTTATATTTATTTTACAATTTAGCTAATGTTTGAACTTAGAACTACTAAAACTACTAAAACATGTGCCCCTAATGAATTCGGGCGCGCAAAATGGCGTCGGACGTCGGTGGAATCAAAACATTGACATTTCTATCGCCTGTTTAAGACTTTCTACGTGGATTTTATTTGTGTTAACATAGGGTAAAGTAGGATGCTTTCACCCATGAACAATGGTGGTGTCTGTGGAATTTTAAAATGTTTTTCTTTTACCGCGACCCGGTAAATTATTTTAACATGGACTCCAATGGAGGCGCATCCCCGGGACCCCAGGAGGACCATGACATGAATGAGTCCCTGGGCGACTTGAATGAGGTTTTGATGCGGGATGCGCACGTAATGACATCACTGGGCAGCAGATGAGTTAAAATGAGTCCATATTTTAGTTGATGTTCGACATGCTGGCAAGTGGCAACAGAAAGTCGTGGCGTTATAGTATACTTCTTGGGTAGGCACTGCCACTATTCACTGTGGCAGTTGTTGGAGGGCACGATTTGATAAAGCAGATGGTTCAGTTGATATGTAATGGGAAAGGCTGCCAGTCCCCAGATAACCCATACCACACAGATTGCCAGGCTCTTCATCCAAGTACGGGAAGCTTACCAGTCAGATAATGTCTGTTGCCAAGATACTACCAAGAGGAACAACAAAGCACACTGTAAGGCAAATTAAAGTCACTGTTTGAATTAAGTAGTTTTATTGGCATTCTGGTGTGCCCAAACAGACACTTGGGCTGAATGGCATACATCGTTTTTTTGTTTTTCCAGCCCCGCGCCTCTGCCATCCATCCACTCAGACAGCAGAATAATGTGGCTCCTATTCAAAAAACGATGTGTTTTGTATCTCTCTCTCTCCTTCCAGCCCTTCAGAGGAGCTCAGCTTTGGTTCTAAAGAGACGGAGAAGAAATGCCTCATTATCCTGAACAATGTGACCAAAAATCAAGTGGCCTTCAAGGTATCTCCGTGTGTGTAGTGCGTACATGTGTGCGTGCATGAGTGTGCGGGAGGGAGCAAGCAAGCCTGTATTAATTGTAAACGTTGATGCATATGGGCGCTCGGGTGACGCGGTGGTAAAGTCCCTGCCCACCACTACGGAGGTTGTGGGGGGTCGAATCCATCGTGGTGCCATCCGGCTTTGTCGGGCATCTGTGCGAACACAATTCACCCTTTGTCAGCCTTCTGATTGGTCCCTGACTGGCCAACCAGAAAAATCATTCACTTTTGCTACCAGGGGCGGAGTTATGCAGTGGGACAAAGTTCTTTCATTCTTTCACCGTGGTGCGGTGATGCGTGACACGGACGCGGCGCAGTACGGCGCTGCACGGTCATAGCGATTTCGATAATTATAATGAATAAGCTTCAACAAACTAGTTCACATGAACGATATCGATGTAACTAAGATATTCGATTGGGTACATAATATATTTTAAAGGGGCAGAATTACAATTAAAATCCATTTTATGTTGAGAGCGAGGCTATAGTTCCACAATTTCCTGGTCAGTGCGAGTCGCCCAAGATGCACTGCTCTCTCTCTCTGCCCTCTGCCTGTTTCAGAGGAATAAATTAATTAAAATATGTATTTTCGGGGGGAAAACCCCTGTTTTGCAATGTAACTACTGTACGTTTTTGTTCCTTTTTTATTAATATCACGTAGATGTTTTTCTTTTGGTATTTTAAATAGCAATAATGAGGCTATGAAAAATCTTGTTTTTATAATGGAGCGACATGGGGTGGGACTTGACAAAGGGTGACTTAGCCTGTGTTCAGGGGAGGGTGATGTTTGTCACTGCATGTATTCTTATGGGCTGGGGGCGGCACCTGTCAGTGTTGGGCGAGAGGAGTAGGACGAAGGCTCTACGTCCTCCCGGTGGGGGCTCCTTACTGGCAGGTGAGTCAGTAGGATACAACAGCAGTGACTACACAGAAATGTGTGTTGGGGAGGAACTCGTTGGCGTAGCAACTAAATTGTGGAGAAAATATTTGGCTACTGTAAATTTAAAAAAGGGGAAAGAAAAGGAAACATGGATGCTTAAGTGCACATTTGCTTGATTTGTTTAACCCATTTAGGCATAGGATTATTGACTGCTTTAACTATTGAAAAATAGCAGATATACAAGCTCACAGCGCGGCACCGAGTGCCGCGCTGTGAGCTTGTAGATCTGCTATTTAAAAAAAATATATATATATTTTTTGCAAGTCTTTGAATATATCTACTTAAAAGCGAAAAACTCAAATATTTACTTCTGGGTGGTCCATGGAACAACATATTTTGAGATGGGGGTCCGTGGCCAAATACCTGTAATTTTGGGGGTCCTTGACATGAAAAGGTTTGAGAACAGCGTGATTTAGGGGAAGGATTTAGAAGTCGGGTCAAAGATCGGGTCAAAGATATTCAAAGACTTGCACTAATTTTCACGATTTTTCAGAAATCGCAGATCTACAAGCTCGCAGCGCGGCACTCGGTGCCGCGCTGTGAGCTTGTATATCTGCTATTTTTCTAAAGTTAAAGCATAAAATAATGGTTAAAGTGGTTAAAATCTAACGCGACTCGGGCGTGTTCCAGGTATTTGAGAGTTAAGAAAGTGTTGTTTGTAATATGTGGTGGCCTCTGTTCAAGCTGCTTATATTGTGTTTCTATAGGTTCGAACCACAGCACCTGAGAAGTACAGAGTGAAGCCCAGTAGTAGCTGCTGTGAACCTGGTACATCCGTGGATATCGTGGTGTCCTTGCACGGAGGTATGGCACTTATGCTTGCACTCAGCTCACGGCGGATGTTCCTGCTCTATAGGAATTCAGAATAATCAAATTCGAGTCACGTCTATTTCTTTTCCCAAAGTGCCGACAAAGTGCAGCTTTCTTGTCTTGACAAGACATACATATTTTAGGAGTGATAAAATAATCATTCCGCCTCCAAAACAAACCTTCAGAAACCCTAAACACGGTCTAAATAAAGAATCACGCGTTACCTGCCTTAGTAGTTTCCTATAAAACACCCGACCTCATCAATCTGTTGAAGCCAGCATGACGTGATGCCGGATTTGGCTGATAATACTTTCTGTGACCTTTTAAAGACGCCAAACGTGACATGCACTATTGTGAGGGGGAGGTGTCTTTTAACGTCTTTAGATTATTTTCTACATCTATTAGCTAAATATTAAGATGTCTTCGTTCAAGATGTCTTTGTTCAAGATTTTGACGATTATGCCGTCTATATTTGGTTTTCTTTTTCTTTCCACAAAATGTTTCATTTACCGTATGTAATGATGACTTAAAGTGTTAGTTCACCTATTTGACATAAAGCTGTGTGAAATACTTGCCATTAAAATAGTGGTTACAAATGTATTAATTCATTACCAGAGTCCCGTGGTCAGAGTTCTGGTCAGTTTTAGATGAATATAAAGTAGTTCCGGTGATTTGGCAGGGGCTCATGGCCCAATCATTAAAAATAGATGAATCCACAAAACTAGCGTCATTTGTATTGTTGACCTATTTCTACCAAATAGACCAACTTTCGTTCAACTTTGACCCCTCTGTCACATGGTACTATTTTCTGTGTCCAGTATCACTATGCCGCTGCAACATATTTCCTCAAAAAAAGGTGCTTTGCAGTCAGCTGATCAGAACGAAACCTCGCTCTATATGGTAGAAATAGGCCAACAATACAAATGACGCTAGTTTTGTGGATTAATCTATTTTCAATGATTGGGCCACGCCAAATGGCCCCCACCCCATTGGAACTACTTAATATTCATTAGAAACTGACCAGAACTCTGACCACGGGACTCTGGTAATCAATTAATACATTTTTAACCACTGTTTTAAAGGCAAGTATTTCACACAGCTTTATGTAAAAAATAGGTGAACTAACACTTTAATTTACATTAATCAAAAACTTATTCAAGATCAATATACGGTATATACTTCTACTGTTTATATTTTACTGTACATTGAATTCATTTGAAAGTAGAACAAAAGAGTGTAGAACTAAAGAAAGTGTAGAGTAGTAATTATTTGTTCGTTCTTGGTCTCATGCAGGTTTTCAAGCCTCTCTGCAGGACCGCTTTCTGGTCATGGCTGCTGAGATGGACACCGCCGGATCACAAGAACTTGCACAGTTCTGGAAAGAAGTTCCTAAAACCAAGGTCATGGAACACAGGTACCGGACTTGTGTTCAAATCAAGCTCAAAACGCGTTTTGATCTCATAGATCTGCAGCTATTTAATCTGAATACTGAATAATGTTTTAATGCTATTTCTTTTATTATAATCCTGAAAAGTAGCATTTAAGATACAAGTCATTAAGCTGCTAATCTAGACTGAAGTAATTGGAGCAGGGCATGTTTGGAATTGTAACAGCTGAAATCAATATATCAGTATTTCTGTATTAACCTGCGGGCCGCATTAAGTGAAGGTGGGGGCCGCATGTGGCCCCTGGGCCGCCAATTGCCCATGTATGGTTTAAATACTTAAAGGAGTAGTTCACCACTTTTCAACCTGTCTTCATATAATAGGTCCTCACTAATGTTCATGATAAAATATCACAATTTTTTTCTACTCGGTCCAAGTCTCCTAGGAGAGCTGTGGGAAGTTCAGAATCCATCGTCTTGTGACATCATTTTCCAAAAAAAAAAATTAATCAATATTTTTGAAAAAAATATTTTGATTTTTATTATCGCGAGAACAATGGCTTCCACTTTAAAATTGCAACTTTTCAGGAATAGAAAGCCTGCAGTTTCTATAAGCTGGATTGGCAATCGATGATGTCACAAGACTATGGGATTCTGACCTGCCCACAGCCCTCCTCTGAGAAAAAAAAAAGAATAAGCTATTTTTGAGTGAGGACCAATTATATGAACATAGGTTGAAAAGTGGTGAAGTCCTCCTTTAATAATCTTGCCTCATGCCAAGCCGTGTTTGGATTCATACTCTGGACACAGCTTGTTCATCTCATTTGACATGGGTCTCTTTAATGCAGACTTTCTCATTGGAGTCGTGACGCCGGGGCCTAATGGCTGCTAATCTGCTCACAAGATTGTGTCTTTCCTGTAGATTACGCTGTCATGTCCTGGAGAGCGCTAAGTCAAACCTGAGCCTTCTAGGGGACGGCCCTGTGGACGCAGGGACCAATGGGCATCAGGACCTGAACACAATGGTGAGTTCTGATTGGAGTGTATGCTTCAAACACCAATCCATTGCTCTCTCTGTTGCAGTATGTTGGTATGTTCATTGAGATTGTTTGGGTGACCCTAACCCTAATATTTGGTTAGACTTTATATGTTCAAACATGGATGAGTGCATTTATATGTTGCATTTCTTTATATTTATAATAATAATATATTAGCTTTGAATTATTCAATCATTTTGTCAAATAATGACTTGCAGTGGATTACCAACCATCCCTTTAAATTGTTCCATAATGTTTTTTTTTTCACTCCAATTGTCATTATTGCCTTGGAGTACCTGTGTCAATTTCACCAAAGGGTGATTTTGAATGACAGATATTTTTTATTGGGATGGTAATTTTGACTCCTTTCAGTGACAATTAATCTCGCCAACCAATCAATTATTCTACAAAGTGTTACTAGACGGAACGTACTGCAATTGGTGACTATTTTCTGTCCATTGCATTGTTTGTCAAAAACGCGCATCCTTCGGTTCAACCCAGACAGTGGACGATGACTTAATGTATATCCCCGTAAGTATAATGAGTAGTTGATACAAATAGATTTTCCAGTAAGTTCGTCTATTGTCGACTTGAACGCCATAAAGCAGTTAATAAATGAGTTGGTTAACCGTAATGTTCCGTCTTATTTTCTACCTAACGTTCTGAAATTGTCACACGACGGTGTTGCACGTTGGATACAGTCGACCTACAAGCTCACGACCAAGGGGTAAACTTATTTCACTGGAAATGAAGCCTACTTCAGGTTTCTCATTGAGGCAGCTGTTCCTATTTATGGCCCAGCAGATGTCGCTATTTCACCCTTGGTGGTGTCCATACATTATCTCAGCCACACCAACTCAAAACGGCCAAAGACGGATTCTGTTCGGCGGTTCCCGACATTCGGTCGTGTTGGAAGTCACCATTATTACAGAAATATATACTGCATGCTATGCTGAACGTAATCCACTTAGTGTCATCTTTTCAAAATGCATATTTACCGTACAGTTTGTGTTTGTATGCTTATTTCGCAATACCTATTGCGCAATCCTCTGTAGAGTGAGTTTGTCATCATGGTCACAAGAGTATCGGGTTTCAAGAGGGAAGGGGGGGGTTAGAGAGAGAGAGAGAGGAGAGAGAGAAGAGAGAGAGAGAGAAAGAGAGAGAGAGAGAGAGAGAGAGAGAGAGAGAGGTACAGTAAGATACAGTAGATTACAGTACAGTAAGATACAGTACAGCAAGGTACAGCATAGTACAGTACAATACGGTACAGCAAGGTACAGTAGAGTACAGCAAAGTACAGTACAATACGGTACAGCAAGGTACAGTAGAGTACAGCAAAGTACAGTACAATACGGTACAGTCAGGTACAGTAGAGTAAGATACAGTAGATTACAGTACAGTAAGATACAGTACAGCAAGGTACAGCATAGTACAGTACAATACGGTACAGCAAGGTACAGTAGAGTACAGCAAAGTACAGTACAATACGGTACAGCAAGGTACAGTAGAGTACAGCAAAGTACAGTACAATACGGTACAGTCAGGTACAGTAGAGTAAAGCAAAGTACAGTAAGGTAAGGTAAAGTAGAGTACAGTACAATACGGTACAGTAAGATACAGTAGATTACAGTACAGTAAGATACAGTACAGCAAGGTACAGCATAGTACAGTACAATACGGTACAGCAAGGTACAGTAGAGTACAGCAAAGTACAGTACAATACGGTACAGCAAGGTACAGTAGAGTACAGCAAAGTACAGTACAATACGGTACAGTCAGGTACAGTAGAGTAAAGCAAAGTACAGTAAGGTAAAGTAGAGTACAGTGCAATACGGTACAGTACAGTACAGTACAGTACAGCAAAGTACAGTACAGTACAATACGGTACAGTCAGGTACAGTAGAGTAAAGCAAAGTACAGTAAGGTAAAGTAGAGTACAGTGCAATACGGTACAGTACAGTACAGTACAGTACAGCAAAGTACAGTACAGTACAATACGGTACAGTCAGGTACAGTAGTGTACAGCAAAGTACAGTAAGGTAAAGTAGAGTACAGTAGAGTACAGCAAAGTACAGTAAGGTAAAGTAGAGCAGTAGAGTACAGCAAAGTACAGTAAGGTAAAGTAGAGCACAGTAGAGTACAGGACAGTAAGGTAAAGTAGAGTACAGTAGAGTACATTAAAGTACAGTACAGTAAGGTAAAGTAGAGTACAGTAGAGTACATTAAAGTACAGTAAGGTAAAGTAAGGTACAGTAGAGTACATTAAAGTACAGGACAGTAAGGTAAAGTAGAGTACAGTAGAGTACATTAAAGTACATTAATGTACAAAGTACAATACAGTAAGGTACAGTAGAGTACAGTACAGTAAGGTACAGTAGAGTACATTAAAGTACAGTACAGTAAGGTACAGTAGAGTACATTAAAGTACAGTACAGTAAGGTACAGTAGAGTACATTAAAGTACAGTACAGTAAGGTACAGTAGAGTACAGTAGAGTACAGTAAAGTACAGTACAGTAGAGTACAGTAAAGTACAGTACAGTAAGTGGATGGATGGATGTGGATGGATGCATGGATGGATGGATGGATGGATGGATGGATGGATGTGGATGGATGGATCGATGGATGGATGGATGGATCGATGCATGGATGTGGATGGATGGATGGATGGATGGATGCATGGATGGATGGATGGATGGATGCGAATGGATGGATGTGGATGGATGGATGTGGATGGGTGGATGGATGTGGATGGATGGATGGATGGATGGATGTGGATGGATGGATGTGGATGGATGGACGGACGGACGGACGGACGGACGGACGGACGGACGGACGGACGGACGGACGGACGGACGGACGGACGGACGGACGGACGGACGGACGGACGGACGGACGGACGGACGGATGGATGGATGGATGTGGATGGATGGATGCATGGATGGATGTGGATGGATGTGGATGGATGGGTGGATGTGGATGGATGGATGGGTGGATGGATGGATGGATGGATGTGGTTGGATGCATGGATGGATGGATGGATGGATGTGGATGGATGGATGGATGGATGTGGATGGATGGATGGATGGATGGATGTGGATGGATGGATGTGTGGATGGATGGATGGATGTGGATTGATGGATGTGGATGGATGGATGGATGTGTGGATGGATGGATGGATGTGGATGGATGGATGGATGGATGTGGGTGGATCACTGCTGCAACGTAGCTGTGAGCGCCTGCGAAGCAGGCGCGATCTCTAGATGTGAGCGGCCCGAAGGGCCGCGAACCTCTAGTAATCTCAATGGGAGTCAATGAGGTTTTGGGCAAACTTTACACTTGATTTTATTACCTTAGTAAACCTTTTCATAAACCCTTTGTTTTCAATCGCTAGTCTAAAGTCTTTTTTAAATCCTCACGATATGCGTTTAGTAAATTATGGTCCCGTTTGCATTTTGGACCGGAAATAGACCGGATATAGAATGATGCCGGATTTGAAAAATGGCTGATAAATAGGCTTCATTTACTGTCTGTAGAAACCAATGCCGTGAGGCTGTCTATTCATTTACGGCTCACAACGCGTCGAAGATGTTGTGAGCTTGTGCTTGTATCTGCCATTTTCGGCGACCAACACCGTCCATCATGCTTTGGAGAATAAATGTGGCTTTACTGGTCAAGATCGTTCAAACCATAACTTTTTATCACAAGGGCGAGCTGATCCCCATCTTGTCATTGCAGCTCATGCGAGTCATGGCCTGTAACGCCAGGATGGAGAGGACGTTGGACACCTGCGTGTGGGTCCAGAAGGTCCTCGTCGGGCTCGTGATGGTCCTGATGGCCATCAACCTCCTGGGTGTCTACTACGTACTGGCCACCGGACAGCGGCCGTCGTGACCTGCCCTGGGTGCCCGCCCGCCTCCACCCCCTGCATCCGTCTGCCATGTACTGTAGGCAGAGATGTCTAGTGGGTCCACACAGTCGCCCATGTGAGAGATGGTCTTAACGCTCTCGTCTCTGATGAAACCAGAGGCAAGGCCTCCCTCCTCTCCGTCCTCGAGGGCTGTTGTCATGGAGAGGAGCGCTGTCCCCTGGCAGCAGTGTAATAAGGGACATGCTAATGTGTGGCTCTGACTGTCAGTTGCCTTGTAGAGATTTCCGAGGCACTTTGTGAGAGTTACGGTTGCAGAGACTTTAACCCCCTGTGAGATGAAATCATTAAATGTATTTTTTATGACTGATCATGAAATATACTGATCATGGAAATGTACTGATCATGGAAATATACAGTATACTGTATGTAGAGTATTTATTGCAAAATGACAGAGGATGTAGAAAATGTAGCTAGCATTTTTGTTATAATGTACAATATTTCTTTTACATAATCTACATATCTTTTCAAAAAATAAACAAGCTCCTTTTTGTTTATTTGTACACGTTTCATTTTATTCCAACGTGACTATACTTTAAATGTATCATATGTATACCATTTACGCTGGGCAGATGTGGAAAAGGAATTGGAATAGATTTGTGCCATTGTGCCAGAACAAGCTCCGCCAGGCAATGTCGTGATACCTAATGGTCTCAGCCACTTAGCCGAAACAGGTCTGTAACTCGGTCTGCCCCATGTTTTGCATAAATACACGGTTCTCCAATGAATCCCTTTAATAAGAACCTCATCAGCGCAGAGGTATTTAATTGAGAACATGGCAGAGCGCGTGACCTCCCCTAAACCTCTTGCACACTTATCCCCGAGAGCCTGGAGAGATCTCTTGTCTCTCGTATCGCTTCTATTTGTTTTAATTACCCTGACACTGACATACTAAAAATACCGAGGCAATTACTGGTGTGTATGAGGATGTGGCAGAACCTTCTCTCACAGCTCGGTGGGAAGGCTGTATATCTGTAACAAGATCCAGGCTCAGAGCAATCACACTACCAGCCACTGCACAGGCGGGGGGAAGATCACACATTGGTTATTAGATACATGCACTGCAGCGCCAGGCTACGACATCGGATGCTATAGTCCACAGAAGGTGGCTTTGCTCCTGGCATATGAATGATAATTAGAATTATTTAAGCGCCGGGAATAAACAAACAGGAATAACGTGCATTTCATGTCCACTGGCCTTTGCCTCGCCTCCGCTCAAGCAATACTCCCCAGTGATCGTGTTCTATCTGTTCTTTTTTTGGTAACTCCTAGATGGTTTGCCGTTTGTGTGTTTGTCCATTTCCCGTCCTCTTGGCCAAGCCATTTGAGAAACCTCTCTCTGCTTCGATGGTTGTGCATGTCAATCGTTTTAGAAGCCAAGTGTGCACTGGATTTAAAACCGTACATTACTTGTTTTGTGTTTTAACCTGCAGTGAGAAATGTTCCGGCAGTGAGAGTGCCCAAGCATTAAGTACAGGATGGGGGGGCAGGGTGGAGTGCCTGCCTCTAGAGAATAAATGTGAAAGCCTAGGCATTAGACACAGGTGGGTTGGTTCCTAAGTGCGTCTGTGTACCTCACAACACAACACCACTACTGTGTGTGCGCGTGTATTGTACTATATGTTTTCTTCTCTCCCATATTAGATTTTCTGTTACTTTTCAATACACACTTTGCGGACACGGAAAGTTAAACAGTTCGAGCCAGCCAATGACATTAATCATGGTGGGTGTTTCATTTAGATGTTAATGTGATTCTTGTGCTGTCTGCGTTTTCGAAAATAAAAGTTGTCTTGAGGATTTCTGCCTGCCTTCAGGGGAAAAGCCTGCAGACAATCCACCCTATAACCTGCATATGGAACAATGTTCCATACTAAACTAAACTAAGAAGAAACTGTAAGATGAGAAGGGTTAAGTTGAGGGGTCTGCGTCAATGTGCAGACGGGCCGGTGTTTCCGACCACCTAAGCCTAACCCTAACCTCAGTAAAAATAACACTGGTGAAATGCACACCTGCCGACGCTGGTGAATGTTAACCTGGTCGGACCAACGGCCCTTCGGAATTATGGGTGAACCCCAAGATGAGACCTTTATTGTTCCTGCAAGGGCAAATCAGTCGCCAAATAACATCAAAGACTAAACCTGTCTAGTAGATGTGGTCCAAGAATGTCATCGTGACACTAATGTGATGTTTAATAAGCTATTTAGTAACGTAATTTCAATCAAAATCTAAGCAGCAGTCTGCAGTCTGTGACGATGAGGGTCTCTATAGAGGAACATGAGACGGTAACTTATGTCAGTAGTAATTGTGGCTGACAAGTGCTTAATGGCTATGCATGTCCCCATAATAACGATTTCCCCCTCATATTTATGAACTGCAAATGATTGGACCTTGTGCAAATAATTTACCCACTTTTTTACACCTTCAATCCTGTGATGTGCAGTGGTGTAAAGTACTGTACTCCAATTTTCAGATTATTTCAAGTATCTTAAAACGTTAGTAACTAGTTTACTTTGTAGATTCTTTATTATATTTACAAAACATACATTACTCACTTCAGCCCAATATACATTTCATATCAATGTGTTTTCAGATGTGTACCAGAAATTACAAATGTATCACCAACCATCAAGTACATTTTGAATTCAAGACTTTTACTTGTAATAGTATTTCTACATTGCAGTATAGATACAGCAAGAGTTGGGTAAATGTGTTGAGTTTACTCAACATTGGCTGGGTTATTGTCTCCACCAGCCGAAGGCTGGGGGAGAGTATGTTTTCGCCCCGGTCCGTCCATGCGCACGTCCGTCCGTCCTCCGAGTTTGTTAACAGCTAATCTCCGGTGCCGTTGGCCCGGTCGCTGCCAAAATGAGCACACACTCCCTGGATGCCAATTCAGAACCTCTGACCCACATTTGTCAAATGGCCCTGTTCTAGCGCCACCATGAGGCCGATGTTTGCAAAACACATTTCTGTACACTCCTCCTACAGATTGTGCAAAAATCACGCACATCGGTAGACAGTATCTCTACAGTCATGTGATCGACACAGATCTGTCTGATTGTCCATATTCCATCCTGATTGGCTGAGATTGCCTTTCAAAGTTTGGTCCGTTTTGGACAAAATGCCTCAAATCACAAACGCAGAGTGCAATTAACATGAAATCGCGCACACACGTTCCCACTAGGCCGAGAAAGAAATGCCACTTCAAATTTTTGGAATCAGCCTCATGGTGGCGCTATAACAGGCCAATTCGTGGTTTTACCTATAACTCCACCGATCAGTTTCAAACTTTGTAAGCGCACTCCCCATAGGCCAAGGAAAAACCCTTTCCTTGCATTTTTCACATCAGCCTTTTATAGCGCCACCAGGAGGCCAACTTATGTAAGACACATTTTGGGATCTAACTCCTTCAGATTTTACCCAAAATTAACACAAATCAGTACACAGTATCTCTACAGTCATATGATCAACACGGATCTGTCCCATATTAAATATTCCATCCTGATTGGCTAAGATTGGCCTCCAAAGTTTGCAGGATTGATCCGTTTCGAACAAAATGCTCTCCCACTCCCCCCCCTCCCTCTCTATCTTTCTCTCTCCCCCCCTCTCTTGCTGATCATTCTATAGTCTGACTTCTTCTTCTTTCGTGTATCATAGTCTGACGTCACACACAGACGAAACCGCTGCCTAACAATGGCGATTTGCTCTGATGTTGGGGATCTCCATATTTGGGCATAATAATATAATAATATTGTTATGTATGTGGGTCAAGCCTTGTGCAAATTAAAACACATGGCTGTATGGATGGATGGATGTATGGATAGATACTATGTACACTGGTATTTTAAAATAATTAGTCACTCACTGCCATGCACCACTACCCAGTCAATGACAGTCATCCTCTCTGATTGACTTTCCCCCTGCTTGTCCAGATGTCACTAATGACAAGGGTCTGATAGGTCTTTCCATAGAGTCTCAGAAGTCAAGAAGTCCTGCACAATATTGATTTAACATTAAACGCCAGTAAATCGAAACTAAGCTCAATTGTGGCCGGCCTCAGGTACTCACAATGTGTTTGAGGGGACAATGATTTACTTCAATGGGCAAATCAGGACAGTGGATCAATGGAAAGTTAATGAGTATTGCTGCGCGTAACAAGAAGCACACAGTGAGTTTCACAACTGTTGCTTTTATCACAGAGAATCTTACTGTTCAGTGAAGATGAAAACGCAACAGTGTACCAGCCTCCTGTTGCTTTTTCATTATCACTTCTAATTGCCTTTTTAAAAACAAGGGTTGCACTATGCAGTATAATTATCTCAGCCAGGCCAAAGGCGGGGGATGGAGATTATGTTTCCACCTAAACTGTTAGGGGATACAATTCTACTTTGAGGACAGACATGTTTTAAGTGTGGATAGGGAATCGAGATCTTTAATGGCTGTTCGTAGGGCATTCCACATTTTGATGGCAGCATAGTATAATGCATTGGTGACTTTGGTTCCAACTGCTAGAAACCTTGGTGTGGTCCTGGACAGCCAGTTATCATTCAAGGCACATATTGCATCAGTCACCCGGTCCTGTAGGTTCACTCTCTATAAAATCTGTAGAATCAGACCCTTCCTCAGCCAGGAATGGAGTCAGCCCAGCTCCTCATCCAGACATCTGTCATATCAAACCTTGACTATTGTAACTCTCTCCTCACTGGATTCCCGGCATGTGCACTTAAGCCTCTCCAACTGATCCAAAATGCCACGGCACGACTGGTCTTCACAACCATCCCAAATTCTCACATTGCGGCCCGCACTGAAAACAAAATACTGAAGCTGACCTTCAAAGCAGCCATACCTCCAAAACCTGATCAACTCCTACAACCCCACCTGTTCACTCAGATCAGCCAACACAGGGATGCTGACAGAACCCTCGCTAAAAACCCCAGGACAAAAATCCACTCGTCCTAGACAATTTGCCCTCCTGGCCCCCAAACTGTGGAATAAACTCCCTGTCGTACTTAGAACTACAGACTCACTCCCTTTTTTTTTACTGATTAGGTGCTAGATTAATATCCCGATGCATTTGTTACATTGTTGTTGATGTACTGACATCTTGCTTATTGCGACCGTCAGGTCGCAGTGACTATCAAAACCTCCACCGGTCGTCCGTCAGTCAGTCAGTCTGTCAGTCTGTCCGTCACGTCACACTTTTGCCCTACTCATATGTCCGCCGTTGCCCCTATCCATGCCAAACTTTGCACACACACTCCTTGGCTGCCTAACCACAACCCCTCATTTCTCACATGGCCCTCTTCTAGCGCCACCATGAGGCAGATTCTTACAAAACACATTTTTGGACACTGCTCCTACAAATCTTGCCCTAAAATCACGCAAATCGGTACACACACAGTATGTCTAGACTCATGTCATCAACATGGATCTGTCCCATTTCCCATATTCCCTCCTGATTCGGCTGCCATTGCCTTGCGTATGCGACCTGACGGTCGCTTATCTCCCGATTTAGGGAGTCGTACTGGTTAAATTGATGTATTACCTGCTTATTGTACGTCACTTTGGATTAAAATCGTCTGCTAAATGCCTAAATTGTAATTTTTCCCCACGTTTGAGCCGAATCTAGTGGTAGCAACAATATTTCCATTTCCTCACAGATTTTTCCATTTTCCATTTTCTTCAAAACGCTAGCTACTACTCACACACATCGTTACACATTATCTCTAGAAAGTGGATGTGCATGTGATTTTTTAAAGACGGGGTGCCCCTCAACATGATCATCAGGTATTATGATTATACTTCAAGTTCTTTTTCTTTTTCATTCTTTTTTATTCATTGTATTCATTATATTCCAACCATATTGTTTGTGTGTAATTGGCTCCCAAAATATTTGTGAGTGGCCTATATACAAACAAAATCACCACACGGTAGGCTATATCATGAATGCAACATCAAACCCAAATTTGAATCACATATTGAAGGGCCTCTGTAGGGCAGAGCACACCTCCAGAAGCATATGCTGCAGAAATGATATTTCCCTCCACAAGCTACCCAAAACCCTCTCTAGGCCACACCCAGCTGGCAGAGAGACAGGCACGTGCACACATAGACATCAAAGGGGGCTTGAGCCCCTGCCTGTCTGTGAAAAGTGCCCTCTCCAGACCATGAATGCAGTTTTTACTATGGTGAAAGAAATGCAAATGCCCTGTCCATGCCATACCTGAAGGTAGCATTCAAGAGAATGCTGCCTTCAAACTCTCCTGAACTTGAATGAAGCATCTTATGTTGAAAGAATGTATCTGTGTAGTGTGTAGAAAGCCATGCCATACGCCAATCCCCCAGTATTGACTTGATTATGCTTAGTGTAGTGTGGCTATCAAGCACTGAAAATAGCCGACCTCCAAGCTCACGACGCGTCACGCTGCGATGCGTTGTGAGCTAAGAGGTCGGCTATTTTCGATATTTTCAACAAAAGGCCCTTTTTGAAAATGTTGCCCCTGCCTCTCTAACATTCTCTGCACGTCCCTGCAGAGAGATATATGCGTACTAGTTCTATACGGTTAGTAAGCGCTAATATCTCAACATGCAATATTACTGGAAGGCAGCGCAGTGTACCTTAAGTCGATCTGGCAATTTGTGGCATGACAAATTATAGTGTCGCTGGATGAAAATAACAGATTTTCAAGCTAATGACCCAGTATAGTTATCTCAGGCCCAGTGGCCCCACACAGGCCTGGGATGAGGTGTAATCAGCCAGAGTAACTGAAAACATCTGTATGAGTGTTCAGGGCCATTAAGTCTACAGTGTTCAATCGCCCAGGCTGGTCAAAGTGGCTTATTATTATGTAGTGTACAGGGACGTGCTGGCCACTGGGAAAAGCGGGACAACTCCCGAACGGCCGGTTCATTCCAGGCCAGTCCAGGCCGGCCATTATGAAAAAAATACAAATACATTTTCGGCCTTTGTTCCATTTTGGGGGCTGGGCGGCCAACAAAGTAAATTGTGTTTTTCGCAAAGCAAGGCCCTGCTTCATCATACAAGGCCGTTGAACAAAAGTAGTGAAAACAGCAGATCTACAAGCACACAACGCCTCACACCGCGAGGCGTTGTGTGCTTGTAGATCGGCCGTTTTCACTAGTTTAAATCATTTTTAAAATGATACATTCAAAACGAACGGTTTTGGACATACAAGGTTTCCACCCGACAACGACAAAATATAAGTCATGTAATTGCTAATTGGCCCACTGGCTTGTCACTTGTCATGATCTGAAATGGCAAATCTTTGAGTAGCAGCAGCGCTATAGAGAGAGATCTCTCTGTATAGCGCGCAATGAGGGCCTCTCCAACTCTTTTTCCCGGGCTGAATCAGGGGCCCAGCACGTCCCTGGTAGTGTATCAACGCAACTCATGGGAGATCCCAAGGGCAGCAGCAGCATCGTCACTGTCTTGATTAAACTAGTTTGAAGAATTAAATAAGGCATATTTTAATACAGAATTACTTCATGTGTCTGAGGCCGGCAATTACATTATTTTCAAATGCCATCAAATTCTTCTTTAAACTAATCATTGGTCAGTCATGGTGCATGACTGTACCATCCATCCATCCATCTTCAACTGCTTATCCGGAATACATAAAAAATGTAATATAATTTTCCAAAGGTTATTACAGTAAAAAGAAATTAAAAAGGAAACTAACATCTGCTACGCATTCCATGTCTATAATGTATTATAAACATATATTTGTATAATTCATTGTAATCTGCTTATAACACTGAATAATTATAGTTATAATAACGTCTCGCTTTGCGAGCCTTTGTGAGCTTGTAGATCTACTATTTTCACAATATTTGTCTGTGGCACTGAAAATGTAATGCCTCAACTCCTACATTCCAAGTGCTTGTCAGGGTGGAGGGGTCCCCTGTTCAAATATGATTATTTGAACACAGACTCACGGCCTGAAAAGGTTGAGAACCACGGATTTAACACATCCTGGAGCAGTGGGCACTACGGGGCCAGCGCTTCTGGGAGCAATCTGTTTGTTTGTTTTTTTACTTAAGAAAGAGTCTCAGTATACTGTAGTACTAGCAGATTCATATCGATGTGTTTTCAGATGTGTACCAGAAAATACAAATGTATCACTCACCAACCATCAACAACAGTGCATCATTTGGTGACATCCTCTCCTCTCAAGATGATGCAAGTATGCCCCCTATTGACCTGTTGTTGAAATAATCAAAATACTTTGAATGGAAAGTCTAACAGCTTTGCTTTGTAATGTAAACCAGTGGTTCTCAACCGGTGGGGGGAGTCTTCAGGTGACAGTGAAGTAACAATTTAATAAATAATTAATAATAATAATAATCAACATCATCATCATCAATAAGACCATTACTGCATCAATGTAATCAACACACTATACTATAAAAAAAACTGTGAAAATTGTGAAAAAACGTGTATATATAATATATATAACGTGTAGATCGGCTATTTTCACAATATTACACAATATCACATAGAAAAGGTTGAGAACCATTGCTGTTATAAGCGGCTGAGAAACACCAATGGATCAGTTCACCTCCTACATCTTGACTGGTAGAGAAGATACCGTCTCAGCTCTATGGGTATATCAAGGCCATGAACACCACCAAGTCTTTGTTTGCCTAAATGTTTCCTGATGTAGAGCCGGCACAACTGCATGAGACGGGCCACTCCTGATCAGGCATCGAAAGAAATAAGCAACATCACGTCAAAGGCACGTTTTCCTGATTAGCTAATGTTGACCCGTTTAGGCCTAGAATTATTGAATGCTTTAACCAGTGGAAAAATAGCAGATATACAAGCTCACAGCGCGGCACCGAGTGCCGCGCTGCGAGCTTGTAGATCTGCTATTTTTGAAAAAGTCGTGGAAAAAGTGTGCAAATCTTTGAATGTATGTATTTTTCAAAGCGAACGTGTGTAACTCAAACTTTGCTTCTGGGTGGTCCCTGGAACTAAATATTTTGGAGATACGGGTTCGTGGCCAAATACATATCATTCTAGGGGTCCTTCACATGAAAAGGTTTGAGAACCACTGACAGTAGTCATAGTAGTCTCTCAAGAACAGACTAACTGAGCTCCAGTTAAGTGAAAAGGACCTTTTCTTTGACGATGGCTGGCCAGATTGCTGACATAGAAACATAGGTTTTTCAAAAAATCTTAGAAGGATTCAAAAGATACATAGCCTATAGAATCGGGTCAAAATTCAAATTGTCACGATTTTTCAAAAATAGCAGATCTACAAGCTCGCAGCTTGTATATCTGCTGTTTTTTAATTTTTAAAGCATAACATATTGCGTAATAATTTGTTCAGGCTAATTAATGTGCTCTTTTCACAGTAGCCATTATGACAGGTAAACAGCTGAAGGGGGGAAAAAAACATTAAATGTGTGGCTTTCATTACAGTAGGTGTTTCTGTGTGTCGGCACGAAGTTAAAGGTGTAGTTGACCCAAAACATTACTTGATTGTTTTCCATCAGTTACACACCCAATGACGCCTTGAATTCATAGATAATTTTTTAAAGTTTTTGTGACATTCCTGAGCCAATAATTTGACGAAGGGTCATCATCGGTCAATAGGAGACTGAGTAGGAGATTCCGCAATTCTCCTACCGGAGGAATGTGTAAAAAACAAAGGAATCTGCATGAATTCAAGGCTTCATGGGGTGTGTAATTGGCGTGTTTCCTAAACCCACCAGGCTTGAGCTAAGACCCGCCTCACGGAAAGTCGGAAACGCCTCTCTCAATAATCTTAAGTATGAAAGTGCATATAGTGCTCTTAGTGCAAAGCAATACTATACCTACTACCTACTGATCCATTACAATAATACACACAGCATAATATGCCCAAAGCCATATCCAAACTATAACAATTTAACTGATAATCAGTAAGAGTTTTTATTTTGAGCACAGACTAGTAGTGACAAATAGCTTTCTTAGTATGTTTTTCTCTTGAGCAAAGTTACAAAGTTTTCCCTTTTTTAAGCACAGTACAAAGTAATTTTTTTTAGCACAGTTTATTTTGAGCACTGTAGTGACAAATTAATAGCTGTGCATTGTGCAAATGCAGGCTTTTCTCAGTACAAGATTGTCTTCATGCCTTTATTAGTTCTGACTTCATCCACCCTCCATGTGTCCGGCAAGGATTTCAGCCACTCCTGGAAGTTCTCGCGTTTCCGCGAGGCGGGTCTTAACTCAATCCTGGTGGGTTTAGGAAACACGCGTGTAAGCGATAGAAAATAAGTACTTTTTGGGGGGGTGAACAACTCCTTTAACTGCACAGGATCTGTCCCTGCATGGCACAGCAACATCTAAATGAAACACACCCACCGTTACACCTTACACGCTGTGTCTACCCGTCAAAATGTCTGCTGTGAAAAGAGTCTATTTTACACCAGCCTAATTTAAATGGGCGATGAAACATCTGGAGCCTGTTGTTCTAAGAATGAGTACCTCCTGTGTGCCGCAGCAGCCTCTCTGCCAGGCTGCTGGGAGGGGCAAGATCCACAGGCCGTTGGTGTCTGGAGTTCCTGAGGGAACAGTCTGCCCCGTGTTCCAACAGGAGGGACACCATCTCATGGTTTGACAGACTGGCAGCAATGTGCAGCGGGGAGTCGCCAGCCTCATTGTTATTCACACTGGCACCTGTAGGAAAGACAGATCGGCACAAAAAAGCACGTTAAAGTCCGGGTGCCATGATTTCCCCCCCCTCTAAAACATGATTATCAGGTATTATGATTATACTAGGAGGAAGATTTTTTCCAAAAAAGTGTACAGAAAAAGTTAAAATTATGTTTTTATGTGGCCACACCCCCAGTTCATTAAGCATGCGTGGTTGTCATGGTGGGTGGCGACCCAGCTGAAGTTAGCCACACCCACAGTGTTGGGTGAATGGTAATTAGGGGAGGAGTTGATTGTGTGATGTAATAAGTATGGGTGTTTTTGAAACGGCACATCTGACCCAGCAGGTGGCATCCTCCAGCTAAAAACCCAAATAAAAAGAGAATGCATAATCGCTCATAACAACCACACCAGGGGGTCTAATGAAGTACTGTCAACCTCCTAGACACATGAAAACCAGAAAAAGTACAAAACTATGGCACCACCTCTTTAGGCAAGATCAGGCCATTGCCTATTTGTAAAGGCAAAGGGTATCGTCACTGTCGGGTAGAAACCTCGTTTCTCCAAGTTTTTTGTAAAGTAAAGCCCTGCTTCATCATACAAGACTGTCGCACAAAACTAGTGAAAATAGCTGATCTACAAGCACACACACAGCTTGTAGATCAGCCATTTTCACTAGTTTCAAATCATTTTAAAATAATAAATACAAAACAAGGACAAGGTTTCCACCCGACAACAACGGTATGTACGTGTTTGATCAATCCCTTCATTTTCCCACACTATACAGGTTGGCTGGTTGTGGGCAATGTCAAAAAGTGTGGTGTGAGGTTCTACGTATAGTATGTCATCTTTGAAAAGGGGGGAATGCTCTATTCTCTGCTCCTTGTAGTCGACAATTCAGCTTTTTGGCCTGCTTGACATTGACGTCAACGTTGTTCTCATCACACCCACTGTGAGAGTGATCCATGTGATAATCCTCGTCCCTGTAGGCTGCCATGTCGTGGTTGATGATCATGCCCATCATCACAGTGGTGTTGTCAGTGTACTTGATGATGACTTTGGAGCTGTGCGTAGCCAGCTGCACATGGTCGGATGGATCCCTGAAGGCCCTCGCAATTGAGGTGAGGGCAACAGGTCTTAACAGTGGTGGAATGTAATGTAACTAAGTAAATTTACTTAAAGGGATATTTCACTTCATCATCTAATCAGGCTTTTATGAACACCCTGGACACATTTTAATTTGCTTGATTCAATATTTAGATATTTGATGTTAATGTTACCAGGCCCTCCTCCTCCAGGGTCCCCTCCCCATACACAGTACACACTCATTGTAACTTCAAACTCCATACTTAACCATGATAGATTCATTAAAAACACCCATTATTTCTGGTGACTCATACTACCCTCCTAATATGTGAGCTGGCCGTGTTTTTTTTTTTTTTCATTAACTTTTTTCATTTATTTGTAAAAACACGGCCAGCTCACGTATTAGGAGGGTACTTTAAGTCACCAGAGAAAATAATGGGCTGTTTGTTATTGCACTTTTTAATCTTCATGGTTGATTAAGTACATTTTATGCAGCAACAGCATGGGGAGAAAGGGAAAGGAAGATTTAATTCATACACATTCACCCAGCTTTCTACCGTTACAGTGGATTACAGTATATATTTTTTAAATGTCTAATCTGTTTATGTCTAAGCAACACACACACAAACACACACACACACACACACACACACACACACACACACACACACGTTAAATATATGCATGCATGTTTGCCTGCACAGAAACTGTACAACTTTCCCCAAGTGTACCTACAGTATTACTTCTACACACTCTGCAGTTGGAGAGACATCGTCATCCACCTCATCTACTACCTACCCAACAGTCTGTGGGAAGTGAGTCCAGCCAATTATACAATGCAGTAGCACTTTTCATTACCAAAATGTTGCACTGTATGTCTAGGCAGCACACACAACGGGTATATAACTACAGAACTATATGAGTTGAGTGAGTTCATAAGAAGAGCACTCTACAACAGTTTTCCAAACAGTGAGTCGCGACCCATACTGTAGGTGGGTCATGGAACAATTTTTATGTATCAAGACATACACATTTTCACTAGTTTGGGTCGCGGGCAAAGGTCTCATCTCTCTTTTGGGTCTTGACTGAGCTAAAAGATTTGGGAACCACTGCTTAACACTATCAGATAGAATCTGAATATTTCTTTTCCAAAATGAGAGGATGGGAGAAGTTGGAACCACCGTAACTTTAATAGGAAACTAATAAATGGGGGGAAATGAGAAGCTGGTGCATGTATTCAGAGAAGACCAATGTACTGCTTTAGCTGCAAGCTGTTCTCCCAGAAAGACTAATTAACAAACTAACGACTGGAAGAATTGCTACCAGTTAGCCTATTCAAAATGCACAAGAACTCTCAATATGCACTGACGGAATTACCATGGACTGAATTAGAATTTTGCTTAGAAAAGGGGAAAACAATTGATCAAATAGAAATGGCACTTACGGCGGCTGAAGTGACACACTGCACATAATCTTTTACATTTGCTTTTGTTTGTTAGCTAGTCATCTTCATCCTCCTCAATTTAGTCATTATGTCAATGAGTTCCCTGCACTGCACTGCTGGTTGTTGTACCCAGGTTGTACCCTACTGCTCACTTGCCAGTGACAAACATTCCCACCGACAGGTGCCGCCCCAGCTCACAGGAGTACATTCACAAATATCACCCTCTCCCGAACACAAGCCAATTGTGTTCGGAATTCGTATAGATGCTAAGTCAAGACAGATACACCATGGTGAATTCGAAGGTACTTTACCCCTAGCCTCGCATAGCCAGACTATATCACTGTATGGATATGAGTCTGGTACTTGTGGTACCTTGTATACCCATATATGGAGATTTCTGATGTCATCAATCCCAGGCCCTAACTGGCCCAAGAGCCTGCTTTACTCTGATTTACACCCTACCTTCCCCGAAAACGTTAATATTAAGTCCATATATGTATATGGATATATATTAATAAAGGATCAAATAAATAAAATGTCCATATACAGTATGGGCATTCCCAGATGATGCCCTGTTGTGTGTGGGAGAGAGACAAGGGAGAGAGACAGAGAGCGAGAGAGAGTGTGTGTGTGTGTGTGTGTGTGTGTGTGTGTGTGTGTGTGTGTGTGTGTGCGTGTGCGTGTGCGTGCGCGCAAAGGATAACATATACCTAGTTGAAGCAATGTCTTTGCAGTGAGCAGATGCTGACTGGAGCAGGCAACATGGAGAGGGGAGCCTGATAGGTGGAAATGCTGGTCCACATCTGCACGGTACTCAACAAGCGTCTCAATGCACTCTGCTTGACCTGGACGGACATGACCACAAACAACAGAAAGGGAAGAATATCCACAGAAACACGCATATTTTATTCATCTATAAAAAACACATCTGCTTTTTTTCTTTTTTACATTGTCTGCACTGTGTCTGTACATGGTTCCTTATAACCTGACAAGACTGGTTCAGCAAAGATTAGTGTGTAGGCTTAAGCAATGGTACTCAACATTTTCAGGCCCTGACCGCCCGAAATAATCATTATGTTGTGAACTGGGACACCCGACAAGCACTTGCAATGTAGGTGTTGAGGCATTACATTTAGTTTGACTCATTCATTTGGCCAATGTTTGACCAGTTTTTATAGTAGCTATAGATTGTTGATTACTTTTGATGCAGCAATGGTCTTTCTTTCTCTCTCTTTCTTTTTAAGGTATTGAAATCATTAGATTGTCAATTCACAGTCATCTGGGGACCCCCAAAATCATCTGGGAAGAATGTGACCTGTCACCTGTAGCTGCAGCTCTGTGGATGGGGGAATCGGCGCGACTGGTCCCCAGGGGGGTGGCTCCGTGCTGCAGGAGCAGAGATACGCTGGTCACGTGGCCGTGAGAGCAAGCCTCCGACAGGGGGGTCGTTCCGTCCACTGTTGGAGAGTTCACCTGGCATGTGGATCGGTCGGCAACCGTTGTAAGACACTTAAACTCTCAAATACCTGGAACGCGTGCCGCGTCGCATTAGATTTGAACCACTTTAACCATTATTTTTTGCTTTAACTATTGAAAAATAGCAGATATACAAGCTCACAGCGCGGCACCGAGTGCCGCGCTGCGAGCTTGTAGATCTGCTATTTTTTAAAGATCGTGAAAATGTGTGAATATCTTTGTCCCCATCTTTGACCCAACTTCTAAATCCTCCCTCTAAATCAGCTGTTCTCAAACTTGTTCAAGTCAAGGACCCCCAAAATTACATTTATTCGGCCGCAGACCCCTATCTCAAAATATGTTGTTCCAGGGACTCCCCAGAAGCAGAGATTTGAGTTACAAAAGTCTGCTTTGAAAAATATATATTGAAAAATGTGCACACATTTTCACGATTTTTCAAAAATAGCAGATCTACAAGCTTGCAGCGCGGCACTCGGTGCCGCGCTGTGAGCTTGTATATCTGCTATTTTTCAATAGTTAAAGCATTCAATAATTGTAGGCCTAAATGGGTTAAAGATATCCTCCATGAAATTACACAATTCAAATCTGAATCCATTTGGTGAGCCAATTCCAATGTAATAGCTCAGAGAACATACTGCTGCAGAGAAATGTTAATGCTTTACCCTGACACCTCGCGCAATCTTCAGCAAATTGCTACAGTCGTGGTTGGTTTAACAAAAGGAGTATTGGTGTTGGCAGATTTGTTAATGCGTTACTGAGCGCTCGTGCATGTCTGTTGACTTGTCTGTGCTTGCATATATGTGTCGTTGTTCGTCAAATAATTATGCACCCATACACCATTAAATCCAACAATAAATCATGTCTGCCTTGATTGGTCACCAGCACTTTCGCCTAAAACATATTCGCCTACACGCATTTGGTCCTTTCGCCTGGCATTTTCGCCTTGGAGGAGAGTCTTTTCACCTACCTGTCTGAGCCATTTCGCCTACCCTCAATTCTGCTGTCAGACTGTCCATGTTTGCATATTATCTCTTTGTCATTTAAATATTATAGTGACTGTGACAGTGGTGTCAAGTGAATCTAACAGTTTATTTGACATTTATTATTTACATCACATTTTATTCCTAAAAAATGGCAAAATAGTTTTTTATGCCTGTTGACAGGCAAGGTTGATTCTATAGGCTATTTAGGTGTAGCATATATCTTATATAGACCTATATAGGCTAATAGCCTACATATATATTTTGTATAGCCTAATGTTAAAACAATATAGGCCTACAACACTGTTCATTTTACAATACTGTTCAATACTGCGCCAAAGAATGTATAGTATCGGGACATGGATTAATTAATTATTTGGGCGCACCTGATTCCAATAGCTCTGTATTTATGTGATTACTATGGAGTGCATAGGATAGCCGTGTGTAGGTTTGACATGTAACGCCACTGTCACAGTCACTATCTATCTATAAATGCGAGAAGTCTCTGCGTGTATGTAATCCGCGTATCTCGAGAACCGTTCGTCCCACCGGCTTCAGATTCGGCACGCGCGTTCCCCGCCGCGGCACGGAGTGCAGTGCCGGGTCTCGACCCGACCCGACGCGCGGTTTTCCCGAACCGGCGCGAAACGTTCGGAATCTCCTTATGCGGGCTTGATTGTTGACAACGTTCGGAATCTCCTTATGCGGGGTTGATTGTTGACATCAGGCTGTTCCGGAGGAAATCGGCGAAAGCTCTGACTCATTGTGACATCACTTCATAAAAGGCTCTGACATCACGTACGCCACATGAGTCAACAAAAAATCTCTGTGAGTGTGTGTGTATGTATGTAATCCGCGTATCTCGAGAACCGTTCGTCCCACGGGCACGCGCGTTCTCCATATATGGGTGTTCGTCCCACAGGCACGCGCGTTCTCCATATATGGGCATAAAATGAATGCCCCCATATATGGGCATAAAATGGATTGCAGACAGACAGATATCTCCATATATGGACATAAATGGACAGAGGCAAACAGATGGTCAAAGATCTCCATATATGGGCATAGATGGACACAGGCAAACAGATGTTCAAAACGGGTCCTATGACAACAGGTATAATGAGGTTTGCATTAAAGGGGGAACCGGCACTGTGTCTGCAACACAGTTGGAGGCACAGACAGATACTCCATATATGGGCATAAAATGGACCCAGAACTATAACTGCAGTGATCTCCATATATGGACATAAAATGGACGCCGACAGACAGACAGACAGATACAGATATCTCCATATATGGGCATAAATGGACACAGGCAGACAGATGGTCAAAACGGGTCCTATGAAAACAGGTATAATGGGGTTTGCATTAAAGGGCGGGGCATTCATTCCCTATTTACATTGTTCCGAGTTGGCCAGGTCGCCGACTAGACGCTGGGCCGCCCGAATGAGGTTTGCATTAAAGGGGGAACCGGCACTGTGTCTGCAACACAGTTGGAGGCACAGACAGATACTCCATATATGGGCATAAAATGGACCCAGAACTATAACTGCAGTGATCTCCATATATGGACATAAAATGGACGCCGACAGACAGACAGACAGATACAGATATCTCCATATATGGGCATAAATGGACACAGGCAGACAGATGGTCAAAACGGGTCCTATGAAAACAGGTATAATGGGGTTTGCATTAAAGGGCGGGGCATTCATTCCCTATTTACATTGTTCCGAGTTGGCCAGGTCGCCGACTAGACGCTGGGCCGCCCGAG
Organism: Nannobrachium achirus; assembly: GCF_963921795.1. Classification (NCBI taxonomy): domain Eukaryota; kingdom Metazoa; phylum Chordata; class Actinopteri; order Myctophiformes; family Myctophidae; genus Nannobrachium; species Nannobrachium achirus. The sequence goes on from NC_137829.1 coordinate 28,861,045, forward strand.
CAGCTTCTAGTAATTTTTAAATGACAAAGAGATAATATGAAAACATGGACAGTCTGACACCATAATTGAGGGTAGGCGAAATGGCTCAGACAGGTAGGTGAAAAGACTCTCCTCCAAGGCGAAAATGCCAGGCGAAAGGACCAAATGCGTGTAGGCGAATATGTTATAGGCGAATATGCCTGACACCCCTTGATTTTTTAATAAGATAAGATTAATGAGAAAACGTGAGTGTAGGGTGCTGTTTGCCTGATTTGGTTGGTGTTACCTGAAAATCTGTCATATTCAACAAAGGTCTAACCCAGTGTTTCTCAACCACTGTGCCTGGGGACCTTTGGTGTGCCCCTGAGAAGGGTCAAGTGTGCCCCTTGAAACTGCTTGAAAGCCAGTATTGTATTTATCATTTTAAAAATGATTTAAACTGCGGTGCGAGGCGTTGTGTGCTTGTAGATCTGCTGTTTTCACTACTGTTGTGCGACAGCCTTGTATGATGAAGCAGGGCTTTACTTTGCAAAGAAACGTACAAATTTGAAACTTGGGAGATACAAGGTTTCTTCCCGACAGTGACGATATTTACACCCCCATATTATGTCGGTGTGCCCATGGATTCTTGGGACATGAAAAGTGTGCCCATGCAGAAAAAAGGTTGAGAAACACTGGTCTAAACACACTATAATGGCTTACTGACATTGGCCCCATGTTCCAGCAGAAGTTGAGTGCACACTGCATTGCCTTGTATGCATGCTCCATGGAGCGGAGTGACCCGGTCCAGAGTAGCCAGATTCACACAAGATCCCTGTGAAGATTTCACAGTACACCCAGAATCATTTTTATTTTTCTCTTCTATTATATGAGCTCACACACACAAAAATAAATATTTACCTGAGCAATGAGATTCTGCAAAGCGATGACATGTCCATTAAAGGCAGCATCGTGGATTGGAGACCAATCTGATTCAAAATCTTGGTATAGACATTATAGACAAAGATAAATGTCAAAAAATGTAAAATACAACAGAAAATGTTTTAGACACAAGTGATTTACAATAGCAAGCTGAAATGTCAGTGCACAGTATAGTAATTGATACTACATCCATAGCCTAAACCAGGGGTTTTCAAAGTGGGTGACGGGGCACCCTGGGGTGCCGTGACGGCAGTCCAGGGGTGCCGCGAGATAATTTGATAATATTTGGAAGATATTTGGACACAATATATTTAGTATCATTTTAAACTTGAAGAACAAAGTTATTTTCAGTCAGTTCTAACCAAAATGGCTATTATCTCAACGTTTTCCTCGCAACATAATCACTAAACTATCGTCACTGTCGGGCAGAAACCGCGTATCTAATCTCCAAGTTTCAAATGTGTAAGTCTTTTGGTAAAGCAAAGCCCTGCTTCATCATACAAGACTGTCGCACAAAACTAGTGAAAACAACCGATCTACAAGCACAGTGTGCTTGTAGATCTGCTGTTTTCACTAGTACATTTTGGAGATGATAAATACAAAACGAATGGTTTTGGACATACAAGATATGTTATAAATATAAGGTGCTGGGAGTGACAATTATAATGTAGGGGTGCCTCGGATGAAAAAAATATTTATGGGGTGCCCTGAGACAAAAAAGGTTTGGAAACCCCTGGCCTAAACAACAACAAACCAGCTGTTACTTACCACTCATCAAAGAGTTAGAGAAAAACACAGGTCCAGTTTGGTGTGGATTGCCTCGCTGATTCTCTTTGTGCCCTGCAGACATCGTTTACAACAGAGGCCAAAATTACATGCTCTGTGGTCTGGGTGTCTGGCTGCATAGGTTATCTATCAACTGGACTGTGACCAGTGACCACTTTTGTCAAACTCATTTGAAGTCCACCTTGATTACATGAGGCAAGATACCGGTTGGTTCTCAGCCAGCGTAAGTGCAGTGAATGGGGATTGGGGAGGCCTGTCGAGCAGGTCTGTAATTTGACTCTGTGGTCACGGTACCGTTCACTTCACACCCATCCCCTCCAGCTAGAGAGAAATAGGCAGGTATGAGCTGCGGATGAGGCTGGCTCTAGAGAGAAGAGTAACAAACAATATAATGATAACTGCATAGAGAGGCATAGTTTAAAAGTTACAGTTCAGTGTGCAATTTCAAATATTTATGCACATGTGGGATCCATATTGTCAGGAATTATGACATGGAAAGTATGTTTCAAAATTAATTTATGTTTTATTTTTTTGTTTGACAGATTCCTGCACACCCCTACATGGCCACCCTAGAAGGCCCTAGTGGGAGCACCCTCCCCAGATCCTTTGCCTAACTTTAACCACACCAACTCCATGCACATTTGATCAATAACTGAAGTTAATTGCGGTAATTAAACCCATGCCTAATCTTAATCATTAACTGAATTTCATTATAGGCCTACCATAAATTAGGCTTTAGGCAGGCTTGTTGACAGAATACTGGAAGAGAGACATTACCACACCATTTCTGTTTCTAATACAATGTTGGTACAAGTACTCAAAGCGATCAATAGGCAAGTTAAATAATCACATTATCATTATGAATGCAGTGAGACTGTAGTGGCTGAGAAACTAGGATAGGCCTACCAGGTAAACCATGAACCTAGCATCTTTCTCTAAACAATATGATATCTAAACAACAATCTCAATCTGTACATATTGAAACTATATAATGCCACGTATTAAACAATGAACCTGCGAGGACCATGAACGCAAATAACATGCTATATAAATTACATTGTTACCATTTTGTGGATCAAGAAAAACAATACTGAACAGCCTTCTGCCCAGCTGTTGCAATCAAAGGTATTACTTTCATCCACAGGAAGACATCTTCAGGAGTCCAACAACCACCAGGTGGCGCCATGAGAGTGAGAGCAGAGCAGACAGGCGAGGACAGCAGTGGGGGGAATGGAGGTCATAATAGTTAGTTGTTGGCAGTGGTGGAAAAAGTACTCACATTCATAACTTGCGTAAAAGTTTGGAATTCAAAATGATCAAAAAGAAAAAAATGTACACAAGTAGGTCTATTTGTATCCTCAAAATATAATCAACAGTATCAAGTAGATCTAGCTACAAGCAATGTGAGCTTGTAGATTGTCTATTTTCTATTATGTAGTATATTATTATTGTGTAGTAATAATAATCAAAATCTATAAAGTAGATAGTAACTAAAGTTTTTGTCTTTGCCTAGAGGAGTAGAAGTAAAAGTAGGTTACTGAAAATTGGAAATAGGCTACTAAAGAAAGATACCTCAAAATTAAGTAGGCCTAGAGTACAGTAAGTAGCGTAGGCCTACAGAGCAGGGGCGTCAATTGGGTATGGCAGGGGTATGCAGCTACCATAGCTTGGCTACAGGGGGAAATAATAAAAAATGTACTTTTCATCGTGCCTGTTGCTAAGGTATGGCAACATGACTGGTGTCTTGCACGCGCGCGAGGGCGCTTTTTCTGAACTGACGCCGCTGCTACAGAGACAGAGTAAATGTACTTCGGTTACTTTACACCACTGCCTGTGCCACAGTGTGCCAGCGGCTACACGTTTACCATACATGACCTTGTGCCTTATTATTACGCACTGGAAAGAAATGAATGAGTTCTCTGTATGGAAGCCTTTGAAGCTCAAATCTGCTTCTATTGCTTGTAGCCTACATTTTCTAGATCTCAGTCCAAATATCTTAAAGTTATTGTTTATTTATTGCCATACAAACAACAAAGTTGATTGGGATTCTGTTTGTAGGCTACAACAGCTCAAGTTAAATAAACATAGCCTAGTTTGCATATTTTCTGACATGCGCGCTGGCTAACTGCATGTCAGGCTCAGGTAAAATTAGGCATTGATTGATTGATTGATTGATTGATTGATTGATTGATTTAAGTATTTTTTGAAGTTTGCATAGGAAAAGTTAGTCTCATGACAGTATAGCCTACAGTTCACCGGTACAAGGTCACCTAAATCCAATTTATGCACAATCGATGGTGCACTTAACCATTAGGTTGAATGAATTGAACTTTAAATCCTCTTTAGCAGACCTTGTTGTAGTGAACTTGTAGGCATGTTTGTTAGTTTTTTATTTCTGCAAGCTGCTAATAAAGAATCCAATCAATCAAAAGGGCAAAGGGCCAAAGGCCACACTCTTTCTTAAAAAATATAGCTTGGAGGATTGGACTATAATTAAATACCCTACTTTAAAGTAAACCTCATACCCCCATGCACACAAGAGGCTTTGTCGGCCCCTCGTAGTGAGTGAGGCATAGTTTTAGGCCGTGACTGCAAGGATTAAACGAAAGCACATGATGAGTCAACCCGTGATTTCTCTGTAGAGTTTAGGCCATGCACTCCACTTTTTTTTCCTTTCCTTTTCTTTCTCTTCTGTTCTGACACGGTAGCCTACTTCTGTCTGTCCTCCAGTCCATGATGGCATCCCCACGGCTGGAGACGTTCTGCTGCCCGAACCGAGACGCAGCGACAGACTTTGTCATCTCTTTTCAACCCGTCCTGTTCGGCGCGCTATGCATCGGCAGCGCGTGTCTGAGCTTAATATTCACCATAGTGCAGATCTTACCAAAACGCAAGGGTTACAGAAGACTAGGACACTACCCCCTGCCAAAGCCTGCGTCGTCGTCACGGATATTATTCATCATCAGTATATGTGATATATTGGGATGTACAGGTAATGTACACTCATTGGCATGCAGTTCCAAAGTCTGCGTTCATGCGTATTGATGGATTTGCGCACGAAATAGGCCTATCCACAGCAGGCACATTATAGGCTGCCATTCTTCCCATGATTGTTTTAAGATCGAAATAGCAAAAGTGTTATATTGAGTCTTGGGTTGTTTTGGCTAACCTTCCTGCGTGTCTAGACAAAAAAAATCAAAGGAAAAAGAAAATCCCTGTGTTTAGACCGTTTTTCACACGTTTTGTGTCAGACATAAACACTTTTGCCAGATGGTGTTTGTTGTAATATCATGTATAGACTAATTCATTTATTGACCGTTACATATTAGGATAGGCTTTTCCGTTGATGATGGACTTTATGTCACTGCTTTAAGGCTAAAACACAATGCATGTCAGTGTGTATCTAATCCCAATGATGCAAAGACCAGACAGACGGGGCCTTTGTAAAGTCATTAGCCTACTGCTGCTGTGTTGGAGCCTGCTTTGAATAAAACAGTCACATTTCATTATGATATATATCAAACAATTAGCATTATGAATTATGAACTGGAAATTGTTTTCAACAAGATTGTTTCCTTCTAATATGTAGGTATAGACCTGTTGACCTAACCATATATATAGCCTAAAATGACTTACTTTAGCATTTTTAAAGGAACCTGTATAGGCCATTTATTTCATGGTTTTCAAAAACAAGACCCACTTTTGTAGCTACCTGGAAGGAGATGCTGAATGAAGCAGTAACACTAAGACATGTTTTATAGTCCCTGCCCTATTTCCACTTGACACATTTTTACATTGAAATGCACAGCATGTAAACTACATCATGTGAAGTTCCTGAGACATCTCATACTTTCCCAAGTAGAAAGTGCAATGCAGCTGGAACTTGCATGGCGTAGGAAACAGGGGGAAGCATACCTCGGGGGGCTTCGCATTTCCATTACATCCAATATCAATTAAAAGGATTTCCATGACAGAGTCAAGTTAACCGAGCTCTTTATTAACACGGATGACCAAAAACTTTATGTGTTTCAGTGTTTTAATTGTTGCCAGACATGCCTTGGAATACACCCCATCCCCATCCCTCGCCTGCAGGAGTTTCCTCCTTTGTGTTTACATTCCTTCCATCTTTTATATTCACACTCTCGAGTTCGTTGACAAGTGAGTGATTTAAAGCAGAGATTTGTGTGTTTATTGCGTGCTTGTTTTTCCTCTCCAGGTATTATTTTGCGGTCGTCCATCTGGCTGGGTCTCCCGAGCGTCGTTGACAGCATCTCGATGGTCAACAGCACTGATGTGTTGTTCCCACAAGTCTTCTGCGTTGGGAGTTCAGTATGTATGATGAACTTTCACAATGCTTTTCAGGCACGTGCACACATAGACATGAAAGGGGGCTTGAGCCCCTGCCCTTTTATACATCTGTAAAAAAGTGACCTCTCCAGACCAGACCATGAATGCAGTTTTTACTGTGGTGAAAGAAACGCAGATGCCCTCTTTCCATGCCATACCTGAAGGCAGCGTTCAAGAGAATTGCCTTGTCCAAACTCTCCTGAACTTGAATGAATCATCTTATGTTGAAAGAATTGACCTCTCTGTGTAAAAATCCATGCTTTACGCCACATCTCCAGGAGTGCCCTCTTTTATGCTTAGTTCAGTGTGGTATCAACTACTGAAAATAGCAGACCTCCAAGCTCACAACACAAGTTGTGAGCTTGGAGGTCTGCTATTTTCAATATTTTCACCAAAAGGCCCTTTTAGACATTTCAGCCTCTGCCTCTCTAACATTCTCTGCACGTCCCTGATGTTTTTACACTAATGATGTGCAGTTCAACAGCAGCTCAACAACAATGGTGAAGTTTGTGTCTGTGTGATATGCAAATCCACAGTAGTTATTACTATTGCGCTATATATTTACCATATACTTCAATGAATAAAGCTGTCTATTGGTGTCTAATATAATGAATAACTATGTCCTGCTTTCCCTTGTACTGTCACTGTACACGGAAAGCAGGGCGTATTTACTTATTATATTACTTTTCTCCAGTCACGCAGACACCTCAAACATACTGTAAGTTTGACGTGTTTGCGGTATGTCCAAAAGAAGCACCTTTATCTTTGTGAATTCCTGAATCCATAAATAACACCCAACCGGGAGCATTTTAAGAAACTTTATTTATTTATTATGATGATTCATGTTTTACTGTTAAATGAAACAATACTGGCAGAAAAATACAGTACATTTATCAGGTATAACATAACATGAATCAGTTCGTATTACTCCATATAGTGTGTTCCTTCGTGGACTATATGGAGTAGTACAGTGTTGCACTTTAGGTTGACCGACTCTTATCTGACTCTGATCTATTTCGGGCAGATGTGGATCCAGCTGTTCTTCAGTGCGTCCTTCTGGTGGACCTTCTGCTATGCTGTGGATGTCTTCCTAGTGGTGAAAAGATCTGCAGGAATCAGGTGCCCGCCAACGTGTACCCACTTTTTCCACATTTCCCTACGACGACACCACCAGCATCACCAGGAGTGTCCCGGCAAAATCTGGGCCCTGGGTACAAGGATTCACTGCGGGGGCCCCTGTGCTTTAACTATTGAAAAATAGCAGATCTACAAGCTCACAGCGCGGCACCGAGTGCCGCGCTGCGAGCTTGTAGATCTGCTATTTTTGAAAAAATCATGAAAATCTTTGAATATTTCAAATCCTTCTGAGTTTTTTTTTGTAAAACCTATGTTTCTATGTCAGTGGAGCTCAAACCTTTTCATGTGAAGGACCCCCAAAATGGTATGTATTTGGCCACGGAACCCCATCTCAAAATATCGACTTCCTTCCAGGGACCCCCCAGAAGCAAAATTTGAGTTAGAAATGTTTGCTTAAAAAATACATATATTCAAAGATCTTCACACATTTTCACGACTTTTCAAAAATAGCAGATCTACAAGCTCGCAGCGCGGCACTCGGTGCCGCGCTGTGAGCTTGTATATCTGCTATTTTTCAATAGATATAGTTATTAGGGCCCCTCCACCTTGGGCCCCAGTAACTCAGTACTCTATGACCCCTTGTGACGCCCCTGAGCATTACTCCTGTCCTGTTATACGAAGGCACACGTTTGCTCTGATACTGTAGGCATTTAACAGATATTGGTATGAATTATTCATGTAGAGTTAACAACTCACAAAAGGCACCCTAGAGCATTACAGATATGTCTTTGTCTCTCACAAACCTTCTATCTCTCTCTAGACTAAATGTTTTTTTCCTTTCACTGCCCCATTTGCAGCTGCTCTGAAACCCATTTGGGTGTCGACCTTCGGAAAGCAATTTTAAAACCCATTTAGGCCTAGAATTGTTGAATGCTTTAGCTATTGAGAAATAGCAGATCTCCAAGCTCACAGCGCGGCACCGAGTGCCGCGCGGCGAGCTTGTAGATCTGCTATTTTTGAAAAAAGTCGTGGAAATGTGTGCAAATCTTTGAATATATGTATTTTCAAAGCGAATGTTTGTAACTAAAATTTTGCTTCTGGGTGTTCCCTGGAACAAAATATTTTGAGATGGGGTTTCGTGGCCAAATACATATCATTTTGGGGGTCCTTCACATGAAAAGGTTTGAGAACCACTGACATAGTAGTCTCTCAAGAACCACTCTAACCTAACGCGGACCAGTTTGTGTAGGCAGATGGGCGGGCGCGGCGAATCTCTCCACGAGTCTCTGGCCAATAGCATGTGTTCTCCTCCCCCCACCCCCCTCTGCTCCTCTGCTCAGCGCAGAGAACGCTGCTGCGTCATGACGTCAACAACACATTCGGTGTGACGTTCTCTGCACTCTGATTGGTTAGGGAAATTCTACACTTCCTCCAACAGTGATCATAACGCGATCGCCCAGGCTTCTTTTTCTTCCTATCGCCAAAAGAAGCCTGGGTTTCCGAGGCTACTCAAGAACAGACTAACTGAGCTCCATTTAAGTGAAAAACACCTTTTCTTTGACGATGGCTAGCCCGATTGCTGACATATAGAAACATAGGTTTTTCAAAAAATCTTAGAAGGATTCAAAAGACACTTATAGAATCGGGTCAAATTTATAATTTTCACGTTTAAAAAAAAATAGCAGATCTACAAGCTCGCGCTGCGAGCTTGTATATCTGCTATTTTTCAATAGTTAAAGCATTCAATAATGATACACAATAATGTGTACCCGTTCTAAATGGGTTAAATACGCATTATGTAGTTTGGACATGAAATAGGTTCATGATGCAAACTCAACCGTTCAGCGTTTCTTTTTTTGGGGGGGGATTTGTTTCTTTGCCAAGAGAACCAAGCCCTGTGCTTATATTAAGTGTTATAAGAGCTGAGGCAAGTCTCATGACCGGTTTTGTCTCCCCCATCAGCACCATCATCCTCTACCACATGATCACATGGGGTCTGGCCGTATTGCTGTGTGTGGAAGGTGTGGCCATGCTCTACTACCCATCTATCTCAGAGTAAGTGTTCAGCAGCCCGGAGGACTTGCCACTATCACCCATGTTCTCTTTCATAAATACACCACTCGTCTTTAGCCACGTGCAACACTTTGCTCCTTTACGCTGTAAATTCCTCAGCGTTACCATTTGTAACTCCAAGAGTGTACAAATGTAACATACACACAGTATATGCTATACTGTATACTGTATATATATTAATGAGCTCACGTACAGCCCTGAAAATAGCCTTACAATGACATGGAGCGTTGGCGTGGCACATCATGTCTGGCTATATGTATCACTGTGATTATGCAATGTCGGTCAGAAGACTAGAGCGCTTTATGATTAATGGGCTCTTATACAGTAGACCACACAGACATACAAGACTGTGTCCTGACTGTGATCTATGACCTTGTTAAGTCCATGGCGGGGGGTTACAAGTTACAAGAGAAGACATCAACATATTCAAAAATACAAATGAATACATCACATTCACATACAAGGGTACAAACAAACAAAGACCTACTCAGTTATCAATCACAGGAATGGGTTCACATCAGATGAACAGTGTTTGGTCTATTCTATTCCAATAGAGGCCATTGTTGCCCTTTCACAACATATGCAGAAAGGGGAGCGGAGCCCAGTCCATTAAACGGAGTACACACTTATCTATTGTATCCCGGAACATGTTGGACAGCCTCTGAAATGGAAAAAGGGAGCTTCTTTTTTATTACCGTATTATTATATTATCATTTACAGAATATTGTCAAATTGTATCATATTAGTACAATGCTGTGGAAAGGAATTTCCCCTTGAGAGAAAATAAAGTCTAAATATTCATCCAGCCCAGCATATAAAACGGAAAGGCCAGGGGCATATAGCCACATGATCATAGGCAAGAAGAATCGCTTCTATGTTTCTAAGTTCACATGCTAAAGAAATGATGTGTAACATCATCATCATCCACTGTTGCTCTGCTGTAGTTGTGAGAGCGGCCTCCAGCATGCCATCCCCCACTACGTCACCACCTACGGCCCCATGCTGCTGGTCCTCCTGGTCAACCCCGTGCTGTTTGCCCGGACTACCTCCGCAGGTCAGTACCCCACATGCATGAGTGGACCATTTGATTTGATTTGATTGATTTATTAGATCCCCATTAGCTTACTGCAGGGGTCTTCCATGTTTTCAGACCAAGGACCCCTTAGCTGAGAGAGAGATGAAGCAGGAACCCCCTCTACATGTTATATAAATCTGTGATGCAGATTTTCATCGACTTGTTTGACAGCACTGTCATCAGTCTATGTTGGATTCGTGTTAATGTATTTTTTCAGACATTTAGCCACTTCAATTGTCGATACTGTACTTAGTAAACTTGAGCTTTCACTTTGTACTTGGTCTGCTCTTTTTTTTTTTACCTCTACACCAAACCTATTTGGTGTAGAGGCGCTGCGAGGCGTTGAGAGCTTGTAGATAGGCTATTTTTGGCTAAAGTTCTACTCAGAATTGTTAATTTAAAAGAATTATCCTATCACACAAATATTTGGTGGCCCCCCTGTAGTAACTCTGAGGAACCCGTAGGGGTCCCGGACCCCCTGTTGAAGACCCCTGGCTTAATGTACTGTTAAAGCCGCTACTTGGTTCCATTTGTACACTCTCAGAGTTAAGGGGGTCCTTGCAGATAAAACAGTTGAGAACCACTAGTACTAGTTGGACTCCTAATATACCACAGTGTCCTAGTAAATGCAGTGTCATATACAGTACCTATTCTGAAGAAAACCTGGAGACTTGACATTCAGTAATTGGGTACATTATAATGTGCGTGTAAAAAAACACATTTGTCTGTGTACGGACATATCGATGACTCCAGCTCAGGTCGGTTAAGTAGCTCTCTGGAGAGAGCAGGGATCAGACCATAGTTGTACACATAAATAAGAGGGGAGTCTGAGTCGTAGGACAAGGTTGTAAATATCAGGCCTGCATGCCATGGCATCTTGATCCTATAATATTCACTCAGCACAACAGAACAACAAGACTGTAGGGCCTTGTACCTAATAGTGTATAGGTTGTGCCAAATGTAGTTCTAAGAGCGGCCATTTCTTGGGTAAACACAGCCTTACACAGGTGTTCTGATTAGACTATAGCATTAGTTCTATGCAATCAAACAATTGAAACACCTGTGTTTTGACCCAAGAAATGGCCGCTAAGGACTACAATGACGTAGCCGCTGATTAACAATTCCACAAATGTCTAACAACATTATGATAGCTAATTTTGATTTAGTTTTAGTCATAGTCTTTTGAATGAAATCCCATTTAGTTGTAGTCATATTTTAGTCATCTGAAATGTTTTACTTTTAGTCTAGTTTTAGTTGGCTAAATCTACAGTTCATTTAGTCGACTAAAGCTTATTTTCACTGGCTGTGATGATGTTGAAATGCCTGATTTATACTCAGCTGTGTGCTGAAATTAGCAGATCTACAAGCTCATTTAGATCGTCTATTTTCGGAGAGTGACACCTGTACACAGACACCACGCATAAAATTACTTGGCTTTTAGTTGTATTGGATCACTTCACTAGTCCCTCCATAACATTTTAGTCTAGTTTTTTTGATTTGTTGACGAAATATGTGGTATATTTATCATAGTTTTAGTCTGCGAAAATTAACACTGGTAGGCCTACACAAAAATAGCTAAGCATTCACAAGCACAAATAACCAGAACTCATCTTCTCCATTTAGTGACATCTTTGCTAAAAGGTCGGCAAGGAATCTACACAGAGAACGAGAGGCGTCTGGCCACAGAGATAAAGATACGCTTCTTTAAAATCATGCTGGTGTTTTCTATCTGGTAAGTCATGTTCCTTTTGCAGGTCATCATAGCATAAACCCTAATTCATACATTGTAAATAACTGCTCTTTTTTGGCGAGCCACACCGTCATGCAAAGGCATCATAAAATAGGCTTAGTGTAACTTGGTTGGCTCTTCCCTCAATTATTATCTTTAGTGTAGCTGTAGAAATAATAAAGATGTACTGAAATAGTCAATTCAAAGACAATAGTCTTTTTGAAAACTGCTATCACTGGCAATAAAGTGAATACAAAATTGTCAAACAAGAATCATTATCATTATTTCAAGTTTATTTCAGTTAAAGTGTCATTTGAGAAGGAAAAAAAACAACCTCTGAACTGATGTTTTTCAGCTGGGTGCCCAATATTATCAACGAGAGCCTGCTGTTCTTCCTGGAAATGCAGCCAGACATGACTGCCAACAGTCTGAGGAACATAAGGAATGCAGCCCTCATCACGTGGTTCATCATGGTAGGTCACAGCCTGAGCCCGACCCATATATCCGTCTGGTCATTATATCGGACATTATTTGACTTAAGTAATGACATCGGTGTCGGCTGATGGCCGCATAATTGCCTGATTTTATCATCTGGAAATAATTGTCCCGATCTTGAGACACTTTTAGCCTGGCATCGATATTTTGGGATAGGCAAAAATTTTCAAATGTTTTCAAAACATTTAAAAAATAGCAGATCTACAAACTCACAGCCCTGTGACATTACATCATTTTACCAGCCTGCTATGCTACGTCCTGAGGATTTATTTTGTCACTTTTGTCCGAACGTCACCGGTTACGTAGGCGACGTCGTTGCTGATTGGATGTTGTTCCAACGAATCAGAGTAGGGTTAGGGTAGCTAACTAAGTCATCAGCCAGCCAATACACACTGGTGTATTTGTCCCGCCCCGCACCACAGACCAATCGGAAGCCTCAAGTGTTTCCACTCGTTTTCTATGTCCCGCCTCCCTTGGAGATAGAAGCCTGGCCAGACTGAGAAGCGAAGTGACAAAACAAATCCACGGAACGTAGCGTAGCAGGCTGGTACCCAGGCTACGGTTTTATGGTCAGTATCATTGTTAGTCGTGGTCAGTATCATGGTCAGTATCATTGTTAGTCGTGGTCAGTATCATGGTCAGTATCATTGTTAGTCGTGGTCAGTATCATGGTCAGTATCATTGTTAGTCGTGGTCAGTATCATGGTCAGTATCATTGTTAGTCGTGGTCAGTATCATGGTCAGTATCATGTCAGTATCATGTCAGCTTCATGGTCAGTATCATGGCCAGTATCATGGTCAGACTCAGTATCAATTCGATATCATGGTGTGTATGTCAGTATCAGGGTTAGGGTTAGCATTCTGAAAATATTGGTCAAAACATCTGTCCTACACCACTGATCAGTAATCAGTGATGTAGGACTATAAAATCAGGATCAGCTTCAGGCACAAGATTCTTGTTGCTTATTGAATGTTCCACTCCTAGACTGAGGAAGCTTTTCTTGTACTTTGCCGCATCAGGGGATCCTGAACCCAATGCAAGGCTTCCTCAACACCCTGGCCTTCCACGGCTGGACAGGCTTCGACGTGGACTTCAGCCTGCAGAGGCGGAGGGAGCTGGCCTGGGACTCTGCCTCCACGTCGGTGCCCAACACGGGAGGTTACAACCCCGTGGTGGGTTCCACTCTGCTCTATCAGAGCCATGTTCAGGAGGCAAGCAAGAAGGACATGACCGCCAACGGGCAGCCACCCTCTGATGCCATCAGTGTGCTCTCAGAAGGTAATGGGCATGGCAGGGGCGGTGGTGACAGTGTCAGCTCCCCAGTGTATCAGGGCTGGTAAAAAGGTCCAGTCCTGACACACTGACCGGCATCACCATCATCATCGTCAGCATCATCAGCATCATAGTCGTCGCCATCATCATCTACGGCAGTGGTTCTCAAAGTGGGATCCGGGGACCCCCGGGGGTCCTTGAGGGGGTTGCATAGGGTCCCCGGCTAAAGTAGTTACTATAGCGTCACAATCATTTTAGCCACTATGTTTAAATATGTTGGCTATTAAAAAATATCAGATGTACAAGCTCAGCACGTCACTTCGTGCCGCACTGCGAGCTCATATAATCTGCTATTTTTTCATCTGCTATTTTAATTAAAATGTTTGGAAAATGTTGGATACTTTTGATAATTTTAACATAAATATTCTCTTCTGGGGGTCCCTGGCAAAAACCTGTCAGATGGGGGGGAGGGGGGTCTACAGACAAATACATATCAATTTAGGGCCCTTGACTTGAAACTGTTTGAGAACCACTGATCTACAGTACATGGTATCACCCAAAGCTGTTGCTAGATTGCCTCAAGTTATGTGTTTTCTTATAGATGAGACAATAAGGAACTATAATCCTCCAGTGGGAGCTCCAGCCATCTGAAGAAAGATTAGAAATGTTGATTCTTTACTCTGTTAAATTGTGATACTGTAGGTGTGATGGTAAAGATTAGGAGAGACTTAAGCCTCTATCAGAGTCCAGGGTGAAGAGCTATTCACTTCACCACGGTGTAGTTTTCTAGCTATCACCTAAAAATACATAACAAAGCCTAGGTGATGGCTAGGAAACTACAACAAGGTGAAGTGAATAGCTCTTCACCCTGGACTCTGTTAGAGCCTTTACAGTAAAGGAGTAGTTCGCCCCAAAATATATTTATTTTCTGTCAATTACACATCCCATCAATCTTTTTGTTTTTGTCGCAATCCTAAGACAATTATTGGGTCATTGGTCAATAGGAGTCTCCTACTGACTTTTGAGTTTCCTACCAGAGACTCCATCCGTCATAAAAATATTTGCTTAGGAATGCAAACAAAAACAAAAAATACCATGAATTCAAGGCTTCATGTGGTGTGTAATTAATAGAAAGTCGTTTTTAGGGTGAACTAATGCTTCAACCGTGGTACTGTATATTGTATGCAAAGTAATAGTGTAAGTATTAATTTGCTAATGTTATTTTAGTTGACCGAGATTTTGTATGATGCTGCTAAGCTAATATGCAGAGAGCCATGGATTGGGAAGGTTTTTACTTCCAATGTGAGATTCACTATCAGCATATTAATGTTTATACTCATCCTGGAGAAAGAGGGCAAACTATGAAATGTATTTTGGGATAACTTTGTATGGTTTTGTACCATTTCTGCCCTAGTGGTATTTGTCTGTTCCTTTGCACCGTGTACAAAAACAATTCAATGTTCTGTTTACAATATTCAGGTTTACACCTTGCATTGATAAATCACTCCGAAATAAAGAGCTTTTAAGGCATTTATGTTTCCTGTTTATCAATGTAGCCCTGAATATGTTTCTCATGAACTCAACTGAAATTGAGATCATATTATTTAGTGTGGTGGCAAAAAGAAAATCATTTAAACGAATTAGAATTCTTCTACTAAAAGAACAACTAACTGTATAGTCATTATGTGCTTTTCACAATGCAAATTCCCAAAATACATTTGGTTTGAATGTCAGCGAAGAAGAGTAGCCTAATGCCTCATTCACACTACAGATATATAGTTGAACGTTTTGCTTGGTAATTCAATGTAATCTCAATGGAAACCAGCTTTAAAGGCTGGATTCCAAGGACAGCCGACACGCCCAGCCTTTAAAGCTGGTTTCCATTGAGATTACATTAAATTACCAAGCAAAACGTTCAACTATATATCTGTAGTGTGAATGAGGCATAAGTCTTCAACAGTAGCAGTTAATCAAGCAAGGCGTTTCATATGACCACGAAGCGATAGAATCCGAGAGGCTTCAATCCAGTAATCTCCTCCCATTTTGTTTTGCTACTGTAGGTTCAGAGTCTAGTACAATTGAAATCCACATTTCCAGTGAGCTACGAGACTATGAAGATGTAGACGCAGATGGAGAATCCATGGAGAACTCTGTGAGACAATAGCGGGGACAAAATCTGCGTCAACTACCGGCCTCCAAATGTCTCTGTTGTATGTCCCGGATCTCTCACCCGATACACTGTTTTAGACCCGCTTAGCTGCTGCTAAATAATAATAGCCCGAAATCGTAGTCTACAAATCCCTGGGCCATTTTGTAAAGTAGCCTAGTTTTTCCGTTTTCCAGTTTTCGGGCAGTCAAATGGCTTTGATATCGCATTAGTCAACATTAAGCAATAAGATTGCTCAATGATTCCAAGTAGGCTTGCCCTTTTCACCGTTCTTTCCGATCCGATCTTTCTCTTGCAATTTTAATCAATACAAAACAGCAATCAACTGTACAGTAATTGAAAAGGCCCCAGGCTACAGTGTCTCATGTTGAAGTCAGGTAGTCGGTTGTAAAAATCGGACCTTTCCTCATTCACAAATAACTGTGATGTAATTAAAGGACTCTTTCAACCCAATGCATTCAATAAAATGAACATTGGTTTTCTGTTATACATTCAATAAAATTAACATTGGTTTTTGAGTTATGCCTTCAATACACTGTACACTGGGATTGTGTTGTGCCTTCAATAGTTTTGTTACGCCTTCAATACAATGCACATTGGTTTTGTTTTATGTATTCACAGTTAAGTAGTAGTCCTTCAGAATGCAACAGGGTCACAATGTTTAAATAATTTAGGGTTGAATTACAAATGTCCAGCTTTCTACCATGTATTTTTACTGCATAAATCTATTTTATATAATATTAAAAATAAAGAACATTTCTTTAAGAGTTTTGTTGGTGACGTTTTACCTTGATCCCTGCTTGGATTATGCTCTCAGAGGCCAAGATTGGATTTATAGCCAGGTTCATATGCATCAGTTTCCTCCTATGTACATTTGACACCTTACGGTTCATGATTACACTAATCATTACATGGTTGAATTATAATTCCCCATTAGGATACATTGATGTTCTCAGTTGTCATCATAATAATCCGCTGCTTAGCAATAATACACTCAAAGCTGTAATATAGCTGTCATATACTATGACAGCGCGGCACCAAGTGCCGGGCTGCGAGCTTGTAGATCTGCTATTTTTGAAAAAGTCATGAAAATGTGTGCAAATCTTTGAAAATATGTATTTTCAAAGCGAGCGTTTGTAACTCAAATTTTGCTTCTGGGGGGGTCCCTGGAACTAAATATTTTGAGATGGGGGTCCGTGGCCAAATAAAAACCATTTAGGGGTCCTTCACATAAAAAGGTTTGAGAACCACTGACATAGTAGTCTCTCAAGAACAGACTAACTGAGCTCCAGTTAAGTGAAAAGGACCTTTTATTTGACGATGGCTAAGCCAGATTGCTGACATAGGTTCCTTAGAAGGATTCAAAAGACACTTATAGAATCGGGTCAAAATTCTAATGTTCACGTTTTTTTCAAAAATAGCAGATCTACAAGCTCGCAGCGCGGCACTCGGTGCCGCGCTGTGAGCTTGTATATCTGCTATTTTTCAATAGTTAAAGCATAAAATAATTGTGTACCCGTTCTGAATGTTAAGGCACTGTGCCAACCACACTCACACAACACCAAAGCCACTCGTGTATCCTTTCATTGCTTAGCTATCCCAGCAAGCACGGTCAGGACCTGGACCAATCAGTGACATCTCGATTGGGGCCAGATCACAGCCCATATGGGGATGATCTTGACGTCATTACCAGGACGTCATATGGACTTTTTTTAGTTTGACAGGATTTATGTTGGTTGAAATCAGTTAGATATGTTCTAGAATATAACCTCATATGCTCATATTTCAACTAACATTACAAACAATAACAATAATCCTGTCAAACTAAAAAAGTCCATATGACGTCAAGATCATCCCCATATGGGCTGTGATCTGGCCCCAATCGAGATGTCACTGATTGGTCCTGACTTGCTTGCTTGCTGGGATGAGAAATAAGTAACAATAATACAAACACAAGACACAGTCATTTGTTTTCTAATATCAAAATAGAGTGATTTATTTCAGACATGGACTTCATTGTTTTTTCTTGGAAATAGGTGACCACACCCTAGACCAGGGCAGGAGAGAGACAGCAGTGCCGTCACAGCACTTATTCCACACTGGGCTTCTGAGCATGCCAAGATGGCTACCAACCACAGCCCAATTCTCAGTCTGACACAGACAATAATGGCTCTCAGCAAACAAAAGGAGTCAGACAATGGCAAGCATCCATCAACGTCCGATTATGACGTAAAAAAAAAGGAAACCAAAAACAAAACACAAGAATAAGCCTGGACTTTCAATTTTTAGCAAAATCTTATAAGCTGAACCCAACATATGAAAAAGTGCACTTCACATTTTTTTTTCTAAGACTTGACTGAAAGAGAAAGGCATATCAAAGTGGTGGCATGTTAGTTTTGAAGATGCTGCTTTTACATTAGACCCCGATAAGCACATGTACTGCACACTATTAAAGCTCAGCCCACAATATAGGCATTTTCAAATAGGAAATTAAAATCTGATCAACTGGCAGCATTAGGTCAGGTGGCACCCTGACCCTAACTAAACCAAACGTAGACTTTTTAAGAACAGCAGGACTATCTCTTTTTTTTTTTTTTTTGCTTGACCATCTCCTGGTCATAATGTGCGCTGGATTTTCAGTAGACTGATCCAGGGAGGGAGCCACAATGATAAATAAACATCCTTGTCAGGGTTGGGATCCGGAACCGAAGGAACCGGATCCAACCAGGGACATGCTGGGCCCCTGATTCAGCCCGGGAAAAAGAGTTGGAGAGGCCCTCATTGCGCGCTATAGAGAGAGATCTCTACTTTGCCATTTCAGATCATGACAAGTGACAAGCTAGGGGGCCAATTACATGAGTTATATTTCTGTCCAAAACCGTTTGTTTTGTATTTATCATTTTAAAAATGATTTAAACTAGTGAAAACAGCCGATCTACAAGCCCACAACGCCAAGCTCCGCGAGGCGTTGTGTGCTTGTAGATCGGCTGTTTTCACTACTTTTGTGCAACAGCCTTGTATGATGAAGCAGGGCTTTGCTTTGCGAAAAAAATGACACATTTGAAACTTGGAGGTTTCTGCCCGACAGTGACGATTTACTTTGTTGGCCACCCAGCCCCCAAAATGGAACGAAGGCCGACATTTTATTTAATCTTTTTTCCTAATGGCTGGCCTGGACCGGCCGGGAATGAACAGGCCGTTCGGGAGTTGTCCCGCTTTTCCCAATGGCCAGCACGTCCCTGTATCCAACATTGCGGAACCCGAATCGGTTCAATCACATTTGGAACCGTTTTTATCACACTGTCAGAGAGCTGGTGGGTGCACTTCACGTCTGCTATGCAATTACAATACCCAGTGGTTCTCAAGCGTTTTAATTTCAACGACCAGGGTCCATTTGGTTCCATTTGCACACTCTCAGCAGAACTGTAAGGGTCCATTTGGAACCCCCCTATAGCAAGCGTTAAAGGGAACCGTTAAGGAATAGGACCGTTAAAGAGGTTATCGCCAAGGAACCGGAATCGTTAAAAGCGGTGTGTTACCGTCATGTCGTTCAATCGTTTGCAGAATGAGGTCAACACTGTCAAGTTGGGACGCACAGCGGGTTCTACTTGCCTCTAGAGATGGGACGATATGAAAATGTCATATCATGATTATTGTGACAAAAGAAATCGCGATTAACGATATTATCGCGATAATCAAAATCCATTATCCTGGGGCGGAACATTTGCCAAAAAAATAGCAGATCTACAAGCTCACAACGCGTTGTGAGCTTGTAGATCGGCAATTTTTTGGCAAATACATTTGATAAGAGTGAAAAAAGGCTGTATCAAGTACGTATACTATAAGTACCTTTTACCAATTATAGAGGGTTTAAGTGGTACCGGATATGCAGCTCGGCAAATAAAAGGTGAATTGCTCCAGTGCATGACGGAGGACGATATCACGATAATTTAAATCTCCACGACACGATTATCATGAGTGTTTTTATCACGATAAACGATAATATCTCTTATCGTTCCATCCCTACTTTCCTCCTGCTCAGACATGTCCCACAGACCATCCTGCCTTGATTCCTTCACAGGTACACGGTATTCTTTTAACTCTGTTGTGTAAAAAACTGACTTCTCTGTGCGTGGTTTTAAAAGAACTGTGCCATCATCTTCAACAATACGTTGTAAAAATTAAAGCAATGGGCAAAAGCAGAAACCTGGGATGACTATTGATAATAATAATAATATTTAGCAAGTTCAGCAGGTAATTCCACAATATGCAGATATTAACAAGGCCCAGGTCTCCCCCATGGTGGTCGACGGAACTCTGATCGATGCAGAAAAAAACTAATGTACCTCATCTCTGTCACAACGCCAACCACCTGCAACTGATACAGGTGGTTGGATACTGATTTACGAAGTTTTAACATTATTGTGACAAATGATACCGCCCTGACATACACTTAATTATAAACGTTTTTTGTAATGGCATTATCAGCAAAGAAAAGAGTCGAGAGCTCTAGCCAGTATAGAGCCCCTACAGAATGACATAAAAGTGTAATGTATATAAACATATATACACAGTATATAAGTCTGTGTATTTATCTAATTTACATATCTTTACATTCATTAAATTTACATCCATAAAGGGAGAAATTTCTCTTATAAACCACACGTTTCACATCCGGCTGACATGTCAGCAACATGACCTTTTCTGCGTTACCGAGTGAATTTTACACTTTTAAGAAGCTAGTTCTTGGCAGTTTTTTCTCCCGCTGACCGTTGCCGTTTACAAATGTGAGCTAAGAACCACCTCATAGCAGCACAATATACTTTGACTTTCAAAAGTCCTTTTGTGAAAAACAAACAGAAATCGGCAAGAAGTACTCTTGAAACAAACTATTCTCCATTGAGAAGTTAAGCATCCCGTCAACAGATGCCAGTGTATCACTAATAAATGTTACTTTCATCATGTCTTTTTTTTTCCTTCCTTTTCAACATGAGGTAACATTTTCTCAGAGAAATTCTTAAAAAATGCAACCTTTCTTTAATATTGTGTAGCCTAAACATCACCAAACACTGCTGTGCTTCTCTCACACCTTAGATACACTTTGTGCCGGCAGCCAGGCAACAGCAGGACCGGCCAGTGGCGTGGAGGGATTGTGGGCACCTCCTAATTAGAAAACCTAAGAAAACCTGGCTGAGCCAAGGGAGTAGGACTTTTAGTCCGATCCTGTGGATATTCCGAGCCGATCTTGCTTACTGACCTCAAAACGGGAGTGTGCACAATATTAGACCACACATATACAAATGCTCATCGCCACTCGATGAACCAGCTGCCAAATAGCTGGTTTTGGTTTCTTGGGAGGCTGCTGCTGGCTTGTCATGTGGTTCCTGTCCTGTGAGGGTCATCTTACACCCCCCACGTTATTGCCCTCCTCGAGCAATGAAAAGTGTCTGCTGATGTCAAAAGGCAATTCTTTTGCTGCACATTCCAGAATTCGTGTTCCAAGGGTTCAATCATGTGTGCTATTTTCTGAGATCGAGAACACATACCTAGAGGGCAAAGATAACAGAATAAACAATTTAATTGACATAATATGGAATCAACGTATTCACTTTCAGTTCTGAATACACTTGTTGTACTTGACTGTCACAATCTATGAATATTCCTTCATGAGAAAAGAGCATAAGCACACTGATCAGATCTGTGCAGAAGCTGTTTAATACATGGAGGCTTTGGGAAAGACACCTTCAACAATTCATAATGCCTGCGGCGTCGGCCTGAAAGCTTTCATCACCTCAGCTGAGCCTCAAACTGAGTGAGTGATGTTTTTATTGTATTTCTTTTATTATCGTTTCATCACAGCAAATGAAATAAGCAGCATGTGAAAAGAGCCGTGACTTACAGAGCCATCTGAAGCACTAGCGCCGACTTTGTCCCCGGTGCTGTTCCAGCACACCTCGAAGATCCCACCGGTTCCCCTGTAGCTGTGCACCAACGCTCCAGTCTGAAACAACAGCACAATGCATTAACGCTGGTTCAAACACTGGGTCGGGACCCATTTTTGTAGGTCCCTTATTTTTTTGGGTTTCCTACATTTAGTTTTTTCATTATTATTGTTCAAAACATTTTCAAAAAACATTCCCAAAAAAGCTTTTTTTTTTCATGACAAAGCTATACTATGGAAGTTGCTCAACTACTGGTCAGTAGCGGTATTGCTTTTTTCGGCCACAACGTGCTCGTGAGCATGTAGATCGGCTATTTTCACAATAGAACCGTGTTATACAAAATGTACTTCCTCAACTCTTGGGTCCCCAGCTAAAATATGATTATTTTGGGGGTCACGGCCTGAACAGGTTGAGAACCACTGGGTTAAGGGACCCACAAAATCCCACTGGAGGCGCTCACCGTGGTGTTCCAGATGTGGACACACTTGTCGAAGGAGCCACTGGCCAGGTGCTTGCCGTCAGGACTGAAGGCCACGCTGTAGACGGGCTCCTGGTGCTTGGTGAGCGTGTGGATGCACACGCCCCGCTCCACGTCCCAGAGGCGGACGGTCGAGTCGAAAGAGGCGCTGTCCATTTAAGAAATACACGAGACAAGATATATTACTGTTGTCCTGGTTTAGTTTTATCACACACACACACACACACACACACACACACACACACACACACACACACACACACACACACACACACACACACACACACACACACACACACACACACACACACACACACACACACACACACACACACACACACACACACAAACAAACAAACAGAAATTAAGCATCCCGTCAACAGATGCCAGTGTATCACTAATAAATGTTACTTTCATCATGTTTTTTTTCCTTTTCAACATGAGGTAACATTTTCTCAGAGAAATTCTAAAAAATGCAACCTTTCTTTCATATTGTGTAGCCTAAACATGAGGTAACATTTTCTCAGAGAAATTCTTTCATATTGTGTGTAGCATCATAGCAAATGAAGGTTTTCGCGGGAGGGTTCCTAATTAAATGGTGATACATTTTAGAAGTCATTTTAGGGGCTACTGTTTTAATCTTTCTATAAAAAAAATCTAATAAAAATTTCCCCTTCACCTCCATTCTGAATCAAGCAAATCAACCCTGAACACAAAACCAAATCGTTAACCTTTGCCCAAGTCATTGGTTTCAGGACCCCTGGCCTCAACTGGTCTCTCTTCCTATAGTTCTGGGGAAACTTTATTGTGGGCTCGCCTGAAAGGCGAGAACACTATGTTATCCTCATTATTTATATAGTGAGTTCCGTCGCAGACAGTACAAAGGCAGGGCCCTTAGCCAATGAGGTGCAATTGAGGTGTGGAAAATTTGGGAGTGGTCTTAGCACAGTTAGCAGTGCACACTGCAGAATATAGTCACGAGCGATCCCACACTGTTTCGTAGGAACAGTATTTCTAGTTGACAAATACTATCACAACACAGACACACCATAAGCAGATGTTTATTTTTATTTTTTTTAATAAACATAAAATGATGAGTCTATATTTATAAAAGTAATTCTGTGTGCTCTGTATTTGTGCCTTCATTGGTTATTGTTGCCTCTGTTTTATATGCAGAGCGACTTCACTTATTTAACTGATAAGTGAACATCTGTCGCCATGAATACTGACACCGTTGAAAGCAGGTGATAATGAGAAGAGAAAAAAAAGAATAGTCAGAACTTGCCGCATTAACACATGTAACATTATCGCAAAGATATTAATAGACAAGTCGAAAGGTCTTGGAGATAATTAAAGGTTTATGGCTTATACTGGCATTTACTTAAGATTACCAAATGCCTTGCGAGTCGTGCCAATAATGGCAGTTTTAATATCCACAGTGATATGCATTGGCACATGCTGGGATGTCAGCGAGGGCTGGAAACTGGATATACATTTATACCCACGTGCACGCCCGGGTCAGAGGTTTATGGCTGTGGGCCACTGAGATTTACTAGCGCTGCGTAAGCTGCCTGGGACCTGACTTCCTTTGAATGTCGGGGCCCGGACAAGAATCTCTTTCAGCGATACACAAATGGGCTGCCGCGCACATACATACACACACACACACACACACACACACACACACTCGCTCTCGGGCGCACAAACCATAACACTGTCTCAAAGTTTTAAGACACTTGGGTGGGCCTTGTATGACTCTGAATGGGGGTGTAGAGCAGTGGTTCTCAACCTGGGGGTTGGGACCCTCAGGGGGGGGGGGGGCCACGTTGTTTGGGGGGGTCCCCAGATCATTAGCTTAATGTGCCAAGATTGTTTTCTCACTCAACGGTAAACAAACCAACATACAGTATAAGTGTATACAGCGTACCTGCACATTCCTAAAGTGACAATTTGGCAAAATAACGCAAGAAAGAGGCAAACAAATGGCGGGTCTACAAGCTCACAGCGCCTCGCATTGTGAGGCGTTGTGAGCTTGTAGTTCGGCTATTTTCGCAGTCTTTATATGTTGAGTCAAACTAAATGTAATGCCTACAATTCCAAGTGCTTGTCAGGATGGGGGGTCCCGATTCAAATATGATTATTTTGGGGGGTCGTTGGCGGAAAAGGTTGAGAACCACTAGCGTAGAGCAGTGTTTCTCAGGGGCTCTGTGGGTTCCTTTAGGGGGGGGGGGGGGGGTCTAAATTGACCCATACACGTCTGTAACTCTGGCAGTGTACAAATGGAACCAAATGAACCCGTGCCAGAGTTAAGGGTAGACCTTGAAATGTGAAAGGATGAGAAGCACTGGTGTAGAGTGATATATCCCACCTGGCGAGCATGATGTTGGCGTTGGGGTTGTTGGTTGAAGGGCCGGTAGGGCTCCACTTAATGGTGTAGATCTCTTTGCTGTGAGCTTGGAGGTCGTGGACACTGGAGTCCTGCTTCATACTCCAGATCTGTACAAAGACACCGAAGAGAGCAAAATAATGACATGAAAAAACGCAAATCATCACCTGCGTTGGTTGGTTGCCCATTGCTACTCAATCCGTTTGGTCTTACCTTTAAGGTCATGTCATCTGAGCAGGAGGCGAGTAGCATCCCCGATGGGTCCCACTTAATAGCATTGACCTCATTCTGCAAAACACAATTAACCCATTTAGAACGGGTACACATTATTGTGTATCATTATTTTATGCTTTAACTATTGAAAAATAGCAGATATACAAGCTCACAGCTTGTAGATCTGCTATTTTTGAAAAATCGTGAAAATTTGAATTTTGACCCGATTCTATAAGTGTCTTTTGAATCCTTCTAAGGTTTCTATGTCAGCAATCTGGCCAGCCATCATCAAAGAAAAGGTCCTTTTCACTTAACTGGAGCTCAGTTAGTCTGTTCTTGAGAGACTACTATGTCAGTGGTTCATGTGAAGGACCCCCAAAATTATATGTACTTGGCCACGGACCCGCATCTCAAAATATTTAGTTCCAGGGACCACCCAGAAGCAAAATTTGAGTTACAAATGTTCGCTTTGAAAAAACATATATTCAAAGATTTGCACACATTTTCACAACTTTTTCAAAAATAGCAGATCTATAAGCTTGCAGCGCGGCACTCGGTGCCGCGCTGTGAGCTTGTCTATCTGCTATCTTTCACTGATTAAAGCATTCAATAATTCTAGGCCTAAATTTAAATACCCTCGATTATCTGCTTTTCTTTTCATGGCACTTTAGGTTGGATGTAGCTAGAATCACTGATGATTCACTTGACTACCTAAGGTAGTTAAGTGGACCGTAACCCCCTTGGCACATATCCAGGGGGACAAAGCTCAGAGTCTACGATGCCTCTGTCATCTCCGTCCTCCTGGACAGCCCGGAAACATGGCCGCTGAATGACACTCTGGCTGGCCAGGCTCGATGGCTTTGACACCAGAGCCCTCAGGAGGATTGAAGGCATCACGTGGAGCCGGCATGTCACAAACGGGGCCTTAAGAGAGCAAACCCAACAGCTCCCAGCATCTCGTCTTGCAGCAACGCGGCGAGATGCGCGCCGCTGGTATGGCCACATTAATTCGCCTGGAACATCCAACAATCACCATCCTGGCCTTCAATGCCCAGCATTGTTTTTGGTGACTTTGTTGGAGTTGCTCTTTTAACTGGTGTTATATAAACATGGTATTTCTCTGTTCAAAACTCTGCCATTGTTTGGTTGTTTCCCAGAGACCGCTGTGCACGCTCCAATTGGTTCAACGTTTGATAGATTCTGAAACTTTTTTTACTTGCGATTGAACAAGTAGAGTCACCTCTGCGGCTGCGCCAACCTAGAACAGGGTTGCAGCAGGTAATTCAGACAACTGCAACAGTCTCTGCAAAGTCGTGCAACGGCTGTCGTTGTGTTACAAATGGTCTGGACCATTTAGACCTGGAACGCAACTGTGTCACTCTAGATTTTAACCACTTTAACCATTATTTCATGCTCTAACTATTAAAAAATAGCAGATATACACGGTCACAGCGTGGCACCGAGTGCTGCGAGCTTGTAGATTTGCTATTTTAGAAAAATCATGAAAATGTGTGAAAATCTTTGAACGTATGTATTTTTAAAGCAAACATTAACACAAATCTTTCATTTTCTTGGTCCATGAAACAAAGTATTTTGAGATGGGGGTCTGCAGTCACATACATATAATTCTAGGGGTCCTTGACATCAATAGGCCTAGAATTATTGAATTCTTTAACTGCTATTTTTGAAAAATTGTGAAAATTAGAATTTTGACCCGATTCTATAAGTGTCTTTTGAATCCTTCTAAGGTTTTTTGAAAACCCCAATGTTTCTATGTCAGCAATCTGGCCAGCCATCGTCAAAGAAAAGGTCCTTTTCACTTAAATGGAGCTCAGTTAGTCTGTTCTTGAGAGACTACTATGTCAGTGGTTCTCAAATCTTTTCATGTCAAGGACCCCCAAAATGATATTTATTAGGCCACGGTCCCCCATCTCAAAATATTTAGTTCCAGGGACCACCCAGAAGCAAAATTTGAGTTACAAACGTTCGCTTTGAAAATACATACGTTCAAAGATTTGCACACATTTTCACAACTTTTTCCAAAAATAGCAGATCTACAAGCTCGCAGCGCGGCACTCGGTGCCGCGCTGTGAGCTTGTATATCTGCTATTTTTCACTGGTTAAAGCATTCAATAATTCTAGGCCTAGATTTAAAGAACCACAGTTCAAGTGAGACGCGGTGCCGCTTACCGTGTGTCCCTGGAAAGTCTTGAGAGGCCGGTCGCTGCCCAGCCGACACACATGGATGCACATGTCTGTGCTGCACGAGGCAAAGGTAGTATTGTTCTGCCAGTCCACATCCAGTGCTGGGGCTGTGGATCATTTAATAATTCATTCATTCAAGCTTTGGTCAGTTCACGGCCACAGTTCACTGGACACTCCTCCCATGTTTAGCAGTATGATGATGGAAGAGAAATATGGCGGCCGCGTGTGAATGTGGGTCAATGAGGGTTACAAGGAAAAGTCAGGATTGTACTTGAATAAAAGTATTGGTATCAAAATGTACTTAAGGTACCAAAAGTACTCATTATGCAGAATGTCCCTTTTCAAGTTCTCAAATGGATACTAATCTTTTGAAAATAGCAGATCTACAAGCTCACTTGTAGATCGGCTATTTTCAAATGGTTGAAATGTATACACGGCTGAAGTGGTTAATGTATGTTTTATAATTATAATCAATCTACAAATTAAATAGTATTGGAAATTTGAAATACTCAAGTAAAGTAGAAATACCTCAAAAGTGTACTTAATTATGTCAATGAACATAGCAGTCTTACCTGAATGAAAGGGGAACTGCTGCTTGGCCTCTCCCGTGTGCGCATCCCAAATGATTGTCGTCTGAAAAATGTAAATGTTCATGATGAAGATGTGCACATATGGATGTACTGTATACCAGTGTTTCTCAAACACTGTGCCTGGGGACCTTTGGTGTGCCCCTGAGAAGGGTCAAGGGTGCCCCTTGAAACTGCTTGAAAGCCAGTATTGTATTTATCATTTTAAAAATGATTTAAACTAGTGAAAACAGCCGATCTACAAGCACACAACGCCTCGCGGTGCGAGGCGTTGTGTGCTTGTAGATCGGCTGTTTTCACTACTGCTGTGCGACGGCCTTGTATGATGAAGCAGGGCTTTACTTTGCGAAGAAACGTACAAATTTGAAACTTGGGAGATACAAGGTTTCTTCCCGACAGTGACGATATTTACACCCCCGTATTATGTTGGTGTGCCCATGGATTCTTGGGACATGAAAAGTGTGCCCATGCAGAAAAAAGGTTGAGAAACACTGCTGCACACACACACACACACACACACACACACACACACACACACACACACACACACACACACACACACACACACACACACACACACACACACACACACACACACACACACACACACACACACACACACACACACACACACACACACACACTATGAGCGTTCCACAAGGACATTGCTTTCCTTTTAAATTTAGAATGAGTTTACCTTTCATAGAATTTAGGTACTTTGCTGGGTGTTTTATTTGTGGTATATATTTATGCATTTTGTCTTGTCTTGAAGGTATGCATTGACCGGAGCAAAATTATTTTCCCTTGTGGATAATAAAGACACCTAATCTAATATGTTGTGGAGCAACCACAAAGTGCACTGCGAGGCGTTGTGATCTTGTAAATCAGCTATTTTCGGCAAAGAGGTTTGGTGTAGAGGGAAATGAGGGTTTAAGTGGTTAATCCGTCCCTGCTTCATCTCTCTCTCTCAGCTAGGGGGTCCCTGGCCTGAAAATCGTTCAAGACCCCTGATTTAAGTTATATATGTGCACACACATACACACAAATACATACTGTACAGTATATGATGTTGTATGTTTTATCTTTGCAGTCTTGTGTAGATTACTGTCTGGCTGCATCATGTTATGCAATGTCATGCTCTATTAATCAGTGTTTTTTTGTTTTTGTTTCCAGTCATGCATTAAGTGTCAGTTGTCTGATTTTAGATTGTCAATTCATCTCAAAACTCTTTTCCCCTTGAAAGCATATCAAAAGACTACAAAGTCACAAAAACACAAAGCTCATGTTCTACTGGAAAGCGTAAGGTTATGAAGTACCTTGTCTACACCGGCACTGAGAATAGAGTTCCCCTTCTTGTTCCACTTCAGTGCAAATATGGGCCCTTTGTGCTGCCCCAAGGTACTTGCCAGGTTCCCTGATGGTTAGGGAGATGGATACATTTAGCTTGGAGAGGAAACCATCAAGGAATTACCACAGAGGTGGCATTATTCACAACAACAACATAAAATGGTGATGACTCATGTAATGATACGCCACAGTAAAAGGAAAACATACCGTCTTTTGTCCATATTCTGGCAAATCCATCATACGAGCCTGTTGCTAAGAGAGTCCCATCGCTCTGTTGAATGGAAAGATAATATAACCGTTACATAACATCCCTCAATGATAGCACGACCTTTCTGCACGTGGTACACATTCAATCTGTTTTTCTACCAAGTCAATTCTGATCTTAATCAAATTTGTGTCTTTTGCAGCGTGGCCAAAAGCTAAGCCACCTAGAAAAGGGTTTGTCTACTCTGTGTGCATGTCTGTTAATTACAGTCTGTCTGTCTGTCCCCGCAAAAGTAGACCAATCACAGCTACATCCATGACGGTAGAGTTGAAAATCTATGCACGTAATTTTCTTTCTTTTTCAGTTAACCAGCATTGTTCTTGTGAAGCACCTTTTTACTCGTAGCTTAAAGGGCCATTTTCACCCGATCTTATTTTATTGCTGTTTGGGACACGATCAACACAATCCTGAGTTATTTTTTGTGTTCAATCTGTGTTTTGAGATATTTTAGTATTTCAGCATGTACTAGTGATGCGTTTTGCATGATGCAAAATGCAGGGTTGTCCCAGAGGTGAAATGGCCCTTTAAAGGGGAAGACCACCCATTTTCAATATTGAACTTTGTCATTAATATACCTTAGAGGAGTTGTGTGGAAATAAAAAAAAAGGTTCCCCCTCTTCTGTGTTGCCTAGAACTGGAGGATTGATTTTGGGGTTTGTATTGTAAAGTACAATGTGTGATGTCATCAAGTTGTGATTTGCAATACAAACCCCAAAATCAATCCTCCAGTTCTAGGCAACACAGAAGAGGAGGAACTTTTTTTTTAATTTCCACACAACTCCTCTAAGGTATATTAATTACATAGTTCAATATTGAAAATGGGTGGTCTTCCCCTTTAAGTATTTATAAAGATCACATTATAAAGATTTAAACCACGACCACACAAGCGGCCAGCATGGATAGTGTGGCTTCCCCACTGAACATCATATTGTGATTTATATGGCTTCGTTCACAAACTCTATACATACAGTATAGTAGCTTACTATCGATAATTCAAGATTGGACCGTCATTATTACTATTATACTCCATGTCTTGTACTGTACAGTATGTACAGTTCTTCTCATATCCAGTGTCAAACGACAAGCAGGAATTAACAATAGCTGATGTCAGATGTTCAGAGAAGGACAGAGGAGGAGGAAGGGATGGATGACTGGGAACCTACATTCCAGTCCAGTGAGGTGACATCTTTGTTGCTGGGGACGTCCTGGCCGCCTTCTCGGATACAGTGGCGCAGCACCAGCTGGGTGGAGCTGGAGTTGCTGTTCTCAGTCAGGTTCCAGATCCTGGCTGTGGAGTCCCCTGAGCTGAACACAGCACCAACACACCCAGAGAAAGGAGTCATTCATTGCCTCACTGGCCTATGAGTCAGTGTGTTAACCACTTAAAACGTTTAGGCCTAGAATTATTGAATGCTTTAGCTACATAGGTTTTTCAAAAAGTCTTAGAAGGATTCAAAAGACACTTATAGAATCGGGACAAAAAAACGATAAAAAAAAAAAATAGCAGATCTACAAGCTCGCAGCGCGGCACTCGGTGCCGCGCTGTGAGCTTGTATATCTGCGATTTTTCAATAGTTAAAGCATAAAATAATGATACACAATATGTGTATCCGTTCTAATAGGGTTAAACCCTATATACACTACATTAACTGGAGCCCATCAGGGCTCTACATTATGCCCCCCTCTTTCCCCTCTACGCCAAATATCTATGGCGACTGTTCGCCCCCAGGAGAATAGTATGGCTGTCACAATTATGACATAATCACCAAAGAGCAATTATTTGAGATAATCGCAATTACTTTAGCACAATCGTCATAATCGTTTCCATGTTGGGAGAGGTTCATGCATTTTTAAACATGGAAAAAAAAGTGGAAATAGCAGATCCCGAAGCTCACAACGTGCATCGTGAGCTTGTAGCTCAGCTATTTCCACATTTAGTAAAAAGAAAAAAAAAATGTTGACGGTAATACATTATTATTTATTTAGATTATTGGTATCGGCCATTGTCAGGGATTTCTTTTTTTTTTTTTTTTTTAAGATTTGTTTTTGGGCTTTTTATGCCTTTATTTGATAGGATAGTAGACTGACAGGAAATGGGGGGAGAGATGGGGAATGACATGTGGCAAAGGTCGTCCGGATCGGGAATCGAACCGGCGACGCCAGCAGGCATCATAGCCTAATATGTGGTATGCGCCTTGACCACTAGCCCAGCGGGCGCCCCATTGTCAGGGATTTCTTTGTGTATTTAAGTTTTTGTCATGTCTGCCTGTGCAACTTTCTTTTGCAAGGCCTAAAAGCCACACAATTAAATTGTTAATCGCACTTAATCGTCAAGTAAAATGTCATGATCACGACAGCCTTATAGGGTTTGTGTGGTTAAACAAGTGAATATTGCATGATTCAAGGAAACACATTTCACCTCCCATACAGTTCATACATTACATTTGGAG
The DNA here is from genome assembly GCF_963921795.1 of Nannobrachium achirus. NCBI lineage: Eukaryota > Metazoa > Chordata > Actinopteri > Myctophiformes > Myctophidae > Nannobrachium > Nannobrachium achirus. The sequence continues at coordinate 28,892,840 of NC_137829.1, forward strand.
GTCTCTCTGAATAAAGGAGAGCCTTCCTGGAACCTGGCTGACAGACCTACCCTGAGGCTAGCAGGTCGCTGACAGGGTTCCAGGCGCAGATGAACACCTCAGACTCGTGGCCTCGGAGCACCGTGGCCTTGCTGGCGGGTATCTCCACGTCCACGTCCACATCCATGGACTCACTGTGGTTATCTGGCCAGTGTCCACACATGAGAAGGCAGGCACACACACACACACACACACAGAGAAAAGACATGCGCAAGAGAGCGATAGCAAGAGAGAGAGAGAGAGAGAGAGAGAGAGAGAGAGAGATGCACAAACAACCAAACACACAGACACACAGGTCAGAGCAGACAGAGAAAGGCAAATAATGCTAATTGCCAATTGTTAATTCCCGATTTATAGTTTGACGTACAGCGGTGTCATGCAAAGAAAACAGCCGATCTACTGTACCAGCTTGTGAGCTTGTAGATCTGCTCCTATATGAATGTGAGTGTGTATAATCCATTTCACTGAGAATGAGCGCAGACACATTTTTTCACTTAAGAGTACCGAAGTACTGTCGATATTGTCATGGAGGTGGGCTCTGTATCATTTATGATAGTCAGTCACTCATATTTCACACAGTCCGTTTCGGCAGTAACATTAGCGTTTTCTCACCATCAGTTGATTCTTCATATCCACTTCATAACTATTTTTTAGAACACAGTTCTCATTTGACGCAATGTAAAAAAAAAGAAAAAAAAAACAGGTCTATGGGAATTCAGAATGAGAGGAATAAATGCTTGGGACGAGTTGGAATATCAACCCACTCAGGTACTCCAAGGCAAACACAGCGTAGAACAAGGCTAGTCACTGTGGGGACTGGGCAGAATAACCAACTATCCTGGGTGGGTGGATAGGGCTGTCACAATTATTACATAATCGTCTAATCGCGATTATTTGAAATAATTGCGATTATTTGAAATAATTGCGATTATTTTTTGTAATCGTCATAATCGTTTCCATGTTGAAAAATGTTCATATATATATAAAAAAAAAAGTCAAACATAGTGGAAATAGCAGATCTACAAGCTCACAACGTGTTGCATCGCGACGCGTTGTGAGCTTGTAGATCGGCTATTTCCACTATCAATGTTCTTTTTTAAGTATAAAGTTGTAAAAAATGTCAGTAATTTCTTTGTATATTTAGGTTACGTGTCATATCTGCCATGTGCAACTTCAAAGCCTACAAGCCAAACAGAAATGTAAGTGTCAACGACAAAAACACAATTAAATCATTAATCGCAATTATTTGAGTGACAACTAATCGTCATGTGAAATGTCATAAACGTGACAGCCCTTGAAGTGGATGCATGCTCGGTCACTGAAGCAGAACTCGTACGGAGCGGATCCCGTTGCCACTGACACTTTCAAACTGACATGTGATCTGCTGACACAGACATCCGCTCGGTTTCCCCTGCTCGTCTAAGGGTTCACCTGATCCACACCTCTACGGTTTCAGCCATTGAACTTAAGAAGAAGAAGCTTAAGCGTTGCTAATGCCTTCGCATACGGTACTGTGAAAACCACACCGCCAGGGTGTATCGCAACCAACCTAACACCCAACTAGGGCTGTCAAAAAGCATTGCCTGTGATGCTTTTTAGATACCATGTTTTTTTAATGATACGATTATTTTAATCAATATCTATCCACCTGTTTCCGCGAGAATTTACTGTAGCGTTATCTTTGGGACACTTCCGGAGAACAGCAGACATACAAGCTCACGTCGCGTCGCAGATGCAACCGTTGTGAGCTTGTAGATCATTCTCGGCTGCGACGCCGGAAACTGCCGCACAACCTCTGCGCAATGCACGACGGGATGTGGGAAAGTTGTGTGGATAGTAGCGAAGCTGTTTAAAAGAAAACACACACACATCTTATCTACAATCAGATTGTCAACCCTAGGCTACACAGACGATTTTTTCAAAAAGAGATTTGGTGTGGATGGGAAAATGGAGCAGACCAAATATTGACCCCTGTAGTTCCCATGGTTTAAGAAGTATTATTGAACTTACTCATGTTATAAGTGCCATTCTCCTCCCCGTTGACAGTGGCTTCTCCATTCTTTGGTGTGTTGGGCTGGAGGCCGGAGGCAGACGATGCCATGGCACACGCAGCCTGTTGCTGTGCCAGCTTGTCGCGGAAGGCCTGCTGCCGCGTCTGCACCACGTCTGGCATCACCGCGTCGATGAGGGACAGCGACTCGATCGGCCGGCCATCAAACACCGTGCCGTCCTGTTGAGCAATCGATAAAGAACCATGAACTCTCTTCATTGCACTGCATGTGACTTTTAAATCAGCTGCTCGTCTGGAATCAAACTCCATTGATCTGGAGTCCATTCAAGCGAAGCCTCCCATGTGATTATTATTATTATATTCAACAATTTGCAAATCATTTACGCCTATTGATTGCAATCGGTGTGAATGCACTGTTTATTGGCAAGAGAGAGTGTGTGAGTGAGGAGAGTGTGTGTGTGTGTGTGTGTGTGTGTGTGTGTGTGTGTGTGTGTGTGTGCGCGCAAAGCCAAGAGGGTCTCAAGGGTCAGCTCAAAATCCTCTAACCTGGAAACAAAGACAATATTTGTGCATTTGAACTGTAGCCAACCTCTTTAAACGTGGAGGATGTTTTGAAATGAGAAATCAATAAGCCTTTCTTTCTTTAGCCTGAATTGGTTATTGTTAAAATGAGACTATCGATTCCCGTGTGGTACATGATGAGATGAGATGGGCGCCCGTGCTGTGTTTTGACAGCAGTTGCCTTCGTGCGCCCAGCAGGCTGCAGGCAACCACAGGGGCAGCATCAAGCACACTCTAGTAGCCAGAGGCTCTGCTCTCACCTCCAGGGGCGTCACAAGGGGGGGGAGTGGGACTGAGTTACTAGGGCCCAAGGATGGTGGAGGGGCCTAATTATTTTATACTTTAGCTATTGACAAATAGCAGATATACAAGCTCACAGCGCGGCACCGAGTGCCGCGCTGTGAGCTTGTGGATCTGCTATTTTTGAAACGTCGTGAAAATGTGTGCAAATCTTTGAATATATGTATTTTTTTAAGCAAACATTTTGCTTCTGGGTGGTCCCTGGAATTAAATATTTTGAGATGGGGGTCTGTGGCCAAATACATATCATTTTGGGGGTCCTTCATATTAAACAGTTTGAGCACCACTGACATAGAAACCTTAGAAGCATAATAGCAGATCTACAAGCTCGCAGCGCGGCACTCGGTGGCGTGCTGTGAGCTTGTATATCTGCTATTGTTAAAGTACCCAGGGCCCAGAATTCAATGTGCGACACCCCTGGCCAGAGGCTCTGCTCTCACCTCGTTGATGCTGATCTCTGCCTCCACATACTGAAGCCCTTTCTGCAGGATGGAGATGAGGGCAGCAGGGGGCACTAGTGTTCCATTGATGTTGGACTGGCTGATGTGGCTCTCGATGCCAAAGGTGAATGCTGAGTGAGAGAAACCTGGAAATCCCATTTGCATTCATTAGCCTGGAGATTGGGCCTGAACCGAGTGTAAACAAAGCACGAAACACAAAACATTCCAAACAGGAGCCTCGTCGACTTCTGATTCACAGAATTGTTCATGTTTGACTGCAAGCAAAAGACGGGAACGGAGGAGAACGTTTGAGCTTTCAATAAAACATGCCGATGTTGGCATCTCGGAGCTCGCTCGCTTTCTGTCAGCTGGTTTCAAAGGCAGTCACAACAAAGAGTAGTGAAATACAGCAGCTACGGTCTCAATAATTCATCTGCACCCTGGCAAATGGGTTAGTGTGAATGGCACGCTGTCACATACGCGGAAGGAAAGCAATATTCCGCGCGCCCACTAGAGATCCACAATGGTCTGTTCATTTCCACATGGCCATAGTATAATGCCTACTGTACATAAAAGCCAACTGTGTGTACAATAAAATGACAAAAGCATTTTTGTGGAGCTGCCTTGTTTTTATGGCCCTTTATTCCAGTGTGGGGGCTGGATCGCAAACGGCTCAGAATGGACATCTATGACCCCCGGATCCAATGCTATGAATGCAACTGTGGCATAATGGGAAGGACATCTGAATCCCACTGTGGCTGGAGACGACTAGAAATAAATACATTAAAACGAATAGAAGCGATATAGATAATATATAGATCAGGGGTCTTCAACAGGGGGGTCCAAATCTTCCAATCCTTTTTATATTAACAACTTGAACCCTAGCGTCCATATTCGGAGAACTTTCGCCGAAAATAGCTGATCTACAAGCTGAGCTTGTAGATCGGCTATTTTCTGCGAAAAGCTTTGATGTAGAGGGGAAAAAGAGCAGACTAAGTACAGAGTGAAAGTTCATTAAATATTGACGGTTCAAGTGGTTTACATGAATAAAATTACATGAATCCAAAATACACTGATGATCGTTACTGTCAAACCATGAAACTATATGGAATCTATGAACAGGTTGTGGGGGTCCCTGCTTCATCTCTCTCTCAACTAAGGGGTCCTCGGCCTGAAAACGTTTAAGACCCCTGATATAGATAATATATTCAAAGTGAGATGCAAAAATCACCAGAGCAGGGGTGTACCAAGGTCTTGACTAATGAACTATTGCCATGCCCTTCCCAATTATTATTAATTATTTGAATAGACCCAAACATGTTTTCACTGATGCCACCAGGAAGCTGATGAGTCACAAATGGAACATGCATGTGTAGGTTTCCCATACTTACTGGGAGAAATGCAACAATGTGTGAACACAGCAGCAAGATGTGTGAACTGTGATAAAAGAAGGCTAGAGAATGGAACACAACCACCCTAAGGACTACAAACCATGGATTGACATCTATACCTGCTGCACATACAGTATGAAACAGAGCTGCTACTTCTAAATGCATTTTACATCCGAGTCTTTATTTTTTTGTTATTCTATCTAAATTGTATTGAGGAAAGACAATGCTGCTATTTGTTTCAAAAGCTTTATACCCTGTAGGGCTATATCTATAAAATGACAATGCGACATAGCTCTGTTTACACAATGCTGTACCCCCTCCAACTGTATACATGTTCCCCCTTTTCAACAGTTTTATTTTATTTTTGACACTTGCTTTGGCAATGTAAACCGTATGTTTTCTCATGCCAATAAAGCCCCTTTGAATTGAAAAATGGAATTGTGTAGGACCTCTGATTTGTCACAAGATGGGGCACTTTCCTAACATTCCATGTGGTCGGGACAGGGGTTCCGCTGGGAACTGGCCCTTACATCGCACACAATGTTGTGTGCCTGATGCGCATTCTTGTCAGCTCGTCAAGCCAAACTAAGCTACCTTCGGCAGAGTTTTGAAACCATTTCAATATACCAATTCCAACCCTATTGTTTTGCAACCAGAATGGCACATGAGACCATCGGCGTGGGCACTCAACACTCCCAGCGGCTCGCTTCGGTGTGCCTCACGATCGAGCTCCAAGTCAACAAGGCGCCTGCATTGTCGTCAAGAGAAACTCACGCATTTCATATAGATCACTCAATCTTATGCTAACTAACATTAGCATAATGTAAACACTAGCCCACCAAGCAAGAGCACGCTTGCCTTGCTGTTTCGGAAGCACACACACTGCTGTGTCTTACAGAGTGTAACCAAAAGTGGCAAACAGATGCAGATAAAAGCATTAAGACCTGAAGTCGCTTCTACAAATGCCTTCTAAAATCAGTATCAAGAACACTGTCAAGATTTTTTTTAAATGTGTCGGGCTTTTAAGCCGTGACATCATTTTGTAGGCAGAGGAGAATCTGCCCCCAGAGCATTTTCTGTCCCTCGCTATTTCAAAAAACGACTAAAAAATAACGACTAAAGTATAATTCTAACACTTTCCTTTCAACAACAAAGAGAAGAAAAATGTGTAAATAGTAAAAATAGTAAAAAGATTCACGGAAACTGGGCGCAGAAATTCTCCTCTGCCTACAAAATGATGTCATACTTAACAGCCCCTATAACGCAAAAAATCTAAAATGACACAGACGCGTTCCCGGTTGTAATGGGTGGGTTGTTCCCGGGTGATTTAAGGCTTTAAAAACACTTTGGTAGTGCAACACATACCTGATTCTTGGAGATATCTGTACACCAGAAAGTTGACTTCATCACTGGTTATACTCATCTTAGCCCACCTAAAAGGAGGAGGTGGTCTGTAGGAAGGCTGGGCTCACTCTGGAGAAGACAGAAAAAAACAACAACATAGTAGGGAGTTTTAAATATCAGTATTCCCTACACGATGATGTCGCAATCACCTTATTCTTTTCCATCACGCACACACACACACACACACACACACACACACACACACACACACACACACACACACACACACACACACACACACACACACACACACACACACACACACACACACACACACACACACACACACACACACAGTTGAAATAATGACATGCTATAAGCCTACTCCAATTAAACAATAATACTTAACCACTTGTTTTACTGACGAATTAGGCAATACCACTATACAGTAGCTTCTTCTACAGTATGCGTTGATTCATGGTCACCATTCACTTGACACACAGGATCGTGCTGTCTCCATTAGTATATCTAACTAACTATTAAATCCCCAGATGATATAGACTGCCTTGACTCCATATTTGGGCATCCCTGACACAGAAAGGGACACAGACAGACGGTTACAACGGGTATTGCATAACTGGGTGGGGCATTCATTTCCCACTTCATTCCCAAGTAGGCCAGTGCCCAATGGGCACCGCTCTAGTCCTATGTTAAAATTGGCAGCTAAAGGTAGGACTTAATTCTGACTCAGCCATAGACAAACCACAGCCACCAACATAAACAAACCACAGCCACATCACTAGGACATAAACAAACCACGAGTCAGCTCCATATAGGGGCACAAAAGGTGTATGGGCATATAGTATACTGATTACATCAGGAATCTCCACAAAGGACTGACAGATGCAGATATCTCCATATATGGGTATAAAAGGGAGGTGACTAGCACCTGAGCAACTTGGATGACAACGCTCACCCCCACAGTGATAGGATCATCACAGAGTACCTCCAGAATTTGGGAGTGGAGAGGATGGAATGGCCAGAACTCAATCCAATCAATTGAACACTTGTGGGATCAGCTTTGGCGCGCCTGTGCCGTACGTACTAGAGCAGGGGTCTTCAGCGTTTTCCGGCCAAGGACCCCTTAGTTGAGAGAGAGAGATAAAGCAGGGACCCCCACAACCTTTTCATAGATTCCATATAGTTTCATTGTTTGGCAGCACAATCGTCAGTGTATTTTGGATTCATGTCAATTTGTGTTTTCAGATATTTAACCACTCGAACTGTCAATACTTAAAAAAGCTGACCTTTCACTATGTACTTAGTCTGCTCTTTTATCCCTCCCATCTACACCAAACCTCTTTGCCAAAACAGCCGATCTACAAGCTTACAACGCCATGCAGCGCGAGGTGTTGTGAGCTTGTAGATCTGCTATTTTTGACTAAAGTTCTCAGAATAAGGACACTAGGGTTCACGTACGTGGTTGATATAAAAAAGGAGAAAAGGGTTTCTATCACACAAAGATTTGCACGACCCCCTATGGTAACTCTGGGGACCCCCTCGGGGTCCCGGACCCCCTGTTGAAGACCCCTGACCAACAGAACCACGTTGGCTGATCTGCCACCAATCCAGGTTGGGAAAGGGGATGCCATCCCACCGCAAAGTGTGGCTGCTAGGTTGGTGACCAGCATGAGGAGGTGGTGCCACTGCCAAGATGTTGTGGCCGCGTATGGATCTAATATGTTTTTTTAATGCTTATTTATTGAAATGGTGAAAACACTCAAATTAGTGCTCTCTGGGGGGATAGCAGATCTACATGCTCACAACGTCTCGCGTTGTGAGCTCCACACACTTAAACTTTATGTTGGTTTGTTTACTGATGAGTGAGAAAACAATGTTGCACATTAAGGTAATTATCTGGGGACCCCCCAAAATAATTTGGGGTCCCGACCCACAGGTTGAGAACCACTGGGCTAAGCTACATACAGCACGTAACGTGGTGTGACGTTTCAAACTGTTTTCAGAGAGACCATGTGACTTATCATGCAAGAGATCATTTGATTTCGGGCCGTGTCATAGGGACTTTAAAGGCCTAGAATTATTGAATACTTTAACCAGTGAAAAATAGCAGATATACAAGCTCACAGTGCAGCACCGAGTGCCGCGCTGCGAGCTTGTAGATCTGCTATTTTTGAAAAAGTTGTGAAAATGTGTGCAAATCTTTGAATATATGTATTTTCAAAGCAAACGTTTGTAACTCAAATATTGCTTCTGGGTGGTCCCTGGAACTAAATATATTGAGATGGGGGTCCGTGGCCAAATACATATCATTTTGGGGGTCCTTCACATGAAAAAGTTTGAGAACCACTGACATAGTAGTCTCTCAAGAACAGACTAACTGAGCTCCAGTTAAGTGAAAAGGACCTTTTCTTTGACTATGGCTAGCTAGATTGCTGACATAGAAACATAGGGTTTTTCAAAAAACCTTAGAAGGATTCAAAAGACACTTATAGAATCGGGTCAAAATTCGAATTTTCATGATTTAAAAAAAATAGCAGATCTACAAGCTCACAGCGCGGCACTCGGTGCCGCGCTGTGAGCTTGTAGATCTGCTATTTTTCAATCGTTAAGGCATAAAATCATGATACACAATAATGTGTACCTATTCTAAATGGGTTAAGTAAAAAATGGGAGTATTTTTCCACCACTGAAGGTGACTAATCAGGCATTCCAAGTCCAACGATATGAAATGCAATAGTTTTTTTTCTTCTCCTTTTTTTAAGAGTTTAAATTGCTCACTCTTGTCCTGCCCATCGTTGCATGATTCCTTCCTCTGACGAGGTCAATGACGTGGTCACTACGTGTAACCAGAGAATCCATCTGTTGTGCTGCAGCCACGTACGCTATTTCTAATCTCCAGTGTTAATTTCGTAGACTAAAACTATGACAAAAAATGTTCGTCGACCACCTATTTTCCCTGACGAAAACGAAATAAAAACAAAGCTTTGATGACTAAAACTAAGACTAAATATATTGACAATTTCGTCAACAAAGGGGGGGACAAGTGAAGATGAAATCCAGTAGAACTAAGACCAGTGCATTTATGTTAGTTATGCGCTCGGGTGTTGGGATCTACTATCAAAAGCCCCGTTTTCATAGAGCAAAACTTCTGGAAGTTTTTTCCAAAATTACGGCAATTTTGAAATTCACGCCATGTGAAAACGGCCACCTATTTTGTGTGCCGGAAGTTTTGGTGCCCCAAACGTGACGTGAAAATACCTAGTAATTTTCGCTGAAAGTACCGTGACAATACACATTTCCCTCCAGTGAAAACGCATGCTGCGAATTTGCCGTTTTTTTTACAACCAGGTGCATGAAAGGAGCCAGTTAACAGTTTAAAACATTGTATCTGGGATTGAAAACGACCTGAATGTAAAGGAATATATAGAAATAAAGTAGGTCTACAGCTTCACCTTGTATAGGGGATTAATTATTTAGGCTAGAATCGCATTGACAAACACAGCAGAAGTCTCTTTCTTTCTCTGGTCATCCATCGTTTATGGTGACGCGTGAAGAAAAAAAAAACACAGCTAATAATCTACAAGCCCACAAGTGCAACACGTTGCATCATGCAGCGATCCTTTCTGAACCTTATGTGTTTTTGCATGAAGAATATGTCTTGTAGCAAGCTCCCCTTAGATTGCACCCCTTCCATGAGTTTATCTGTGATGGTAACAGAACAAGAGGTTTGGTTTCCACCCTCTATGGTTTTTTATTAGACTGTAGTTATGGGCCCCTATCTGTTGATACTGTTTGGAGGAATGATGTACCAAATTTGGACCCTGACTTTTGTTGGGACACAGTGTGGTCTAACATTAGGCTATCTTCTAGAAATCCAGACCATCAACAAATTCATTTAAATTTTGTTCATCGGACTTATTTAACTCCCCGCAGACTATGTGCTATGAGGATTTTGAATAATCCCAACTGCACTCTCTGCGCCTCAAATAGTATTGGTACCTTCCTTCACATGGTTTGGGAATGCCCAAATGTGTCGTCATTCTGGAATATGGTTGCCTCAAAACTTTCAACTATTTTTAGTATTAATATCATATCTTCTCCTTCTTTATTTTTATTAAATGACGTCTCACAGTTGCAACTAAACAATATACGCAAGCGCATCTTCTTTGCTGGATTAACGGCGGCGAAGAAGATGGTAGCTACGCGGTGGAAACCTCCTCATACGTTAACGTTTCGCCAGTGGGCCTTAACCTTTCTAGATATAGTATATTTAGAGCAGTCGATAGCAAGGTTACACGGAGCAAAAGAAGAAAACATTAATATGTGGTCGGACATTGCAGATAAGCTTAAGGCTATGATTCAAGAAATCACTATATAGTGGTAACAGCCTAGCACAGGCATGCACTATTGTACATTCCGTGTTGGTCCGGGGAAAAGGGGTGGGTGGGTTTTCTTTTCCTTTTCTTGTTTTGCTATTGTTTGTGTTTGTCTGTTAATTGCATTTTTCTTTTGATTAATGTTTTACTTTTTCTTGTTCTATTCATATGTATGTCTCTAATTTCATGTTATGGAAAATAAAAATAATTGATAACAAAAAAAAAAGAATATGTCTTGTAACTTGTTAAATCCATTTGAAGGGTTCAGGAACCGTTCAGGCCGGGTGAGAGAGAAAAAGAAAGACAGAAGCAAAGACTCGAAGCACCCGTTACGGCTGCTCAACAAGCAGTGAGACTGTATGGCGTGTTGCCATGCCTGCTACTTATAAGCGACTATGGGCTTGATTTCCGTAAAGTTGCTTATATATAATTTGATAGTTTCTGGTTGCGTTTTATTTGTTGTAAGCTTCTAGATCACTTTTCAAGTAGCTGATGCGGCGATGCGTTTAGTTTTAAAGTGCTCTTGTGGCCTAGATAATATCACTTTTTGGGCTTATTTTCGTACACCTGGTTGCTTATTTCTCTCGCAAAGTCTGGCAACACGGACTTATACCGTGACAATGGTTTTAGTGAAAACGATGTATTTTATGGCAATGCCTGCATTTTTGCTCATGTGGAAACACCCAAAAAACAAAACTCCCGGCAGGTTGAAAATTATTATGCTAATTATTTTGCAGGAAAAATTCCGGAACTGTAGTGAAAACATGCCTCTACTAAGCGTTTCACTGTGACATTGTGAGCTTGTAGATGGGTAATCTTCAGCATACAACCAAGTGTAAAATCTGGCAGGTTTTAAAGGTTTTCAAAAACCATCGCAAACAAGTTGGGCTCGCCCTCAAGTTGTCTGTTGCAATGAATCCAATATTAGAGAGGTCAGTATAAGGTTGAAAGCCCAAATAATTGATTGATTTTTCAATGGATTCTGTTATCATTATAATTGTAAATTGGCATGATTTTTGCATTGCTTATGAGCATACTGCCTGATATATCTATATGAGAGAGAGAAAGAAGAGAGATCATTTTTCAATCACAATGTCAATTAAAAGCTAGACTTACTCGACCCAAATAAATGGGCACATACTGTACCTCAACCACTGCCTGCCATACCTATGGATATTAATGGATGGACATTTTGTCCAGACTAGACAGAGAAAGGAGAAGGGGGGGTAGAAATGAAGAATGCATGCTTGTCTAACCTCCATTCCAAACACTTTCCGGGCCCACTCAAGTTCCCCTTTGGTAGCATAGCAACAAGCAGGATCCAGTGCAAAATAGACAGAGAACAGTGTTGTCCCAATTACCAGTTGGCACACTGCCAGAGGGGTTGAACATGTTACTCAACATGAATTATTCACTTCTTCACCTTGGGATATTCTTTCAGATGGACTCTAGCCTTACTGTACGCCAGACATGCTATGGGCTTGAAATGCCGAGTGTGGCGTGTGAAACGTCATCGTATAGGCCAGGGGTCTTCAACATTTTCAGGCCAAGGACCCCTTAGCTGAGAGGGAGATAACGCAGGGACCCCCATTACATATTGTATAACATTATTTGTGTTGCAGATTTTCAGTGACTTAGTTTGACAGCGCTGTCATCAGTATGTTGGATTCATGTTGATGTGTTTGTTTGTTTTTTCAGACATTTAACCACTTATTTTTTTTCACCTCTACACCAAACCAATTTGCCAAAAATAGTCAATCTACAAGCTCTCAACGCCTCGCAGAGCTTGTAGATCGGCTATTTTTGGCTAAAGTTCTCCTCAGAATAGGGATGTGAGGGTCCAAGTTGTTCATTTAAAAGAATGATCCTATCACACAAAGATTTGGCGGCCCCCCTGAAATAACTCTGAGGACCCCCTAGGGGTCCCGGACCCCCTGTAGAAGACCCCTGGTATAGTCTACGTTTTCCAACAGAAATAGACTTTAAATCAAGGTAGGTGGTAGGGTAGATATCACAAACTAAAAAATGCCTATGATTGATTCAATCTCCCAAGAAATACCATAAAAACGAAATAAAAATAAATAAATACGTGTTTTTTAGAGTTTCTTTCAATCAAAAGATCACTGGACACTATAGCAGCACATATCAGAAAGCATGCACTAAAAAAAACAAATAAAATAAACAACACCACACACTATAAACCAAAGGGCTATTTATTCCCAGAAGCCACTCTCGGCCCAGCCATGGCTAGTTGAGAGTGTTTCCCTCCGGAGCCGGTTGCTACCCTGCTCCTCTTCGGCTAATTAGATAACATGGAGGGGGCCTGGAAGGGCTATCTGCATCAAAGCCAGTAGCCGCTGCTCCAACGGCCGCCGCTACACAGACCAAAACAACTGGAAACATAATTAACAGGGCAGGCCTGGAGGGCTTTGAGGCTCGGCGGAGAAAAAGGCAGCATGCACTAATCCATGTATCAGATGGGCTCCGCGGTGCCACCATCCATTTACACCGCTCCCTGGGCACCCAGGGCTTCCCGTGACAAAACTAACGACTCTTCGGGGGGGGGATCAGACAGAAACGCTTTACATTGGCACTGGCTGTTGAGGCTTATCCACCGTGAGGTGATAAGTGGAGGTAGCAGAGTTTGAAGACACGATCCATTTCAAATGAGAATGAATGACTCCACACGGGCAAAACAGAAAACAAGGTATACTAGCAAGTGCTGCAGCACTCCTTCAACAACAGACAATCCACTAGGCCACTATCAAAATAAGAGAATATCACAAGAATGAGAGAAAATCACCTGTAAAACATAAAATGTGTTAAAATGGTGATATCCATTCATGATTAGATTTGTATCTATATTTGAAGAGGCAAACTTTCTTTGCGTCTAAAACTATAGTCTAAAACTATAGTCTACACATTATGAATGTAGACATGATTTATAACAACGAGACTAGACTTCTGTCTGGCGCAATGTCATTGCAATAATGAATTTTATCCAACGCAGTTGTTATTCTTACATCCAGTTGCCTAATCGCCAAATCGTGCGCCTATTTAGCTGGCTGGTATTAAAACTAAGTATGATCTGGAGCAAACAGGACATCGCATTTCATGGGTTTTTAAACAGACAAGATGCCAGTGCAGCGAGCAAAGAACTCCGAAAATGCACAATTTGCCGGTGACAGTGATATTATGCACACTGACAGTTGACATTTACCAATTCCAAGTGGGAAAAAATAAAACATTAAATCCTCCAAAATTGTCCGACCTGCGTCCCGGGGAGGATTTCTGTTTGCCTCAAGCCTTTTTGCCTGGTCTTGCATGCTGTAGACCCGTGGTGGAAAAAGTACTACTACTCACATGTTTTACTTAAAGTCAAAGTATCAATACTGCAATATAGAAATACTCTGTTAGGGTGCCCACACACCAAAATACCTAGAGTGGAATCCGCCAATGCATTTCAATGAGAATGGAGCGTTTTTTTTTTGTTTTTTTTTGCAGAAATCCTCTACTGGCAAAAAAACGCTCCATCCTTATTGAAATGCATTGGCGGATTCCACTCTAGGTATTTTGGTGTGAGGGCACCCTTACAAGTAAAAGTCTGGAATTCAAAATGTACTCGAGTAAAAGTACAAAAGTTTTGGCATCAAAATATACTTAAAGTACCAAAAGTAAAAGTACAAACTGTTTGAAAGCTGAGCTTGTAGATCGGCTATTTTCAAATAGCCTAGGTATAAAATAGGGCTAAAGTGGATTAATGTATCTTTTATAATATAATCATTTATATCTGCAAAGTAACTAGTAACTAAAGTTTTCAAATAATTGTAGTGGAGTAAAAGTACAACATGGATCCCAGATGTAGTGGAGTAGAAGTATAGGAAATTGGAAATACTCAAATAAAGTACAAATGCTTAAACATTGTACTTAAATACAGTACTTAAGTAAAAGTACTTAAGTTACTTTACACCAGTGGTTCTCAACCGTTTCAGGCCGCGACCCCCAAAATAATCATATTTTAACTGGGGACCCCCCACCCTGACGAGCAATAATACGGTTGGTTCTATTTTGCGAGGCGTTGTGAACATGTAGATCGGCTATTTTCACAATTTCTGCCTCTAATATTTGACAATTTGGCCAATGTTTAATTTTTCATTTTAGAGGTATTAAAAAGTCCTTAAATTGTCACTTTAGAAATGTGCATATACCCCATACACTTAAACTCTATGTTGGTTTATTAACTTGTTGAGTGAGAAAACAATGTTGCACATTAAGTTAATCATCTGGGGACCCCCCCAAATAATTTGGGCACCCCCCTGGGGGTCCCGACCCACAGGTTGAGAACCACTGCTTTACACCACCGCTGTAGACACCTCTCGTGTGAGCATTAGGTACTATAGCGGTATCTGTGCCAGTCATCTCATGTGGGAGCAGACACCATAGCATAGGGATTAGGAAACTTCTCCATAAAAATGGTCAATATGTGAGTGACTATAGTATCCACTGCCTTCGCTGGATGGTTTTTTATCCAGCAGTGTAATGGATTCCATGTGGGAAACAGGATAATCTGATGATCTTGTGTGTAAAACTGTCATTTTACACTGCAGATGGTACTAGGGTTAAGGTCATGAGGTCATTCAAATGGAAAGGCTTCATCCTTCAGGGAGCGTGAATGTGCTAAGCAATTTCCATGGCAATCTGCCCATTAGACTTTTGAGGTATTGTGCGTGCCGTGAAGTAGAAATTCTGGCTCAAGGGTGGGGACTGGTCACCAAATTCAGTAAATGTCATCATCCATGGAGCATTAAGGTACACTGCAAATACCACTATATTCCAGCCAGTAAGTTACTATGAAAAGCTCCACCGGCTGTCCCTCTGTCCGTCCGTCCGTCCGTCAGTCTGTCCGCCACGTCGCGCCACGTCACACTTTTGGCCCTACTCGTATCTCCGGAACCGTTGCCCCTATCGATGCCAAACTTTGCGCACACACTCCTTGGATGGCAACTCACAACCTCCAGCCTGATTTCTCACATGGCCCTCTTCTAGCGCCACCATGAGGCCGATTTTTGCATAACACATTTTTGGACACTGCTCCTACAGATTTTGGCCTTAAATCTCGCAAAGCGGTACACACTATCTCTAAAGTCATGTCATCAACATGGATTTGTCCCATTTCCCATATTCCCTCCTGATTGGCTACGATTGCCTTCTAAAGTTTGTTTATGCGACCTGATGGTCGCTTATCTCCTGATTAGGGAGTCTTACTGGTTTAATTCATTGAATTAGCCAGACTCAAGTCAGTCTATACTGAACATGATGTGCTCAACTAGACTAGAGACTAATGGTAATCTCGCAGCTTTCATTGCCAACTCTGAGTGGAAAATCAAAGTGTTGTCTAACGCCGTCGTTCTCAAACTTTTGGAGCTTCAGTACCCCCTTTTCCTTTTCTCTCAAGTACCCCCTGTTAGTACCTCTGCGTACCCCTAGGGGTAAACGTAACCCCATTCGAGAAACACTGATCTAACGTCTTTATGGCAGCCCATATTGGGGAAATGACAGGATTAGTTTCCAAAGCAGACGCATTGGTAGGTAGGTGGAGATCTCTGATCGTCTGGCAACACAAAGATAAGGAATCAGCCTACCCTTCACAGCCAATCGTCATCACAAATGTATGTGAAGCGGTTCAACGTAGGGATGGGACGATAAGCAATATTATCGTTTATCGTGATAAAAAACACTCAATGATTGTATCGTGGATATTTAATTTATCGTGATATCGTCCTCCGTCATGCACTGGGATCAACAATCACCTTTTATTTGCTGAGCTGCATATCCGGTACCATTTAAACCCTCCATAATTGGTAAAAGGTACTTAGACTATAATGTACATACTTGATACAGTCTTTTTTTTTCACTCATCAAATGTCTTTGCCAAAAAATAGCCGATCTACAAGCGCACAACGAGCTTGTAGATCTGCTATTTTTTGGCAAATGTTCCGCCCCAGGATAATGGATTTTGATTATCGCGATAATATATCGTAAATCGCAATTTCTTTTGTCACAATAATCGTGATATGACATTTTCATATCGTCTCATCCCTTAGTTCATCCCTAGTATGTGGTAGAAACAATGCAGGACACCCTGCTGTGCAATGATGGGCTTCCCTGCCGTGGAGCACAGGCTCATTAGGGTCATCTTTAGCGTGTTTACTACGTACTAACAGCAATTACTTAACAGTGTAAACTACACCACTAGCTTCACGGCCCTTCACCAGGCATTGCACCTGAGTGCAACATTGCCTGTTCACACTAGGGATGGGACGATATGCGATATCATCGTTTATCGCGATAAAAAAACACTCACAATAATCGTATCGTGGAGATTTTATTTATCGTGATATCGTCCTCCGTCATGCGCTGGGATCAATTCGCCGAATTTGCCGAGCTGCAAATCCGGTACCACTTAAACGCTCTATAATTGATAAAAGGTACTTACTATACGTACTCGATAGTCTTTTTTTCACTCTAACAAATGGGTGTCTTAGCCAAAAAATAGCCGATCTACAAGCTCACAACGCGTCGCAACGCATTGTAAGCTTGTAGATCGGCTATTTTTTGGGAAATATATTCCGTCCCAGGATAATGGATTTTGATTATCGCGATAATATCGCAAATCGTGATTTCTTTTGTCACAATAATCGCGATATGACATTTTCATATCGTCCCATCCCTAGTTCACGCTGGCCTTGTATTGTACAGGGACCTTGTGGAGCTGAGAGTACTATCTGAACTTATTCGCTCACACTAGATAGAAATTCTATCAAGGTCTTCTGACATTAAACTTGGCATGGCACCAGGCCTACCCATCATTTTGTATCCCATGTTGGTGCAAAAACTGATATCAACCCAATGTAATTCACAGGAGGACACCACAAGACATGCAGTGCTAATCACTGCATGTCTAATCACAAGTATGCCAAGACATCGACTATGGTAAGACAAAAATAATAACCAGTAAGACTCCCTATATCGGGAGATAAGCGACCACCAGGTCGCATACAGAAACTTTAGAAGGCAATCAGGAGGGGCTATGGGAAATGGGATCAGACAGGACAGATCCATTGATGACATGACTTTAGATATACTGGGTACCGCTTTGCATGATTTTAGGCCAAAATCTTAGGAGCAGTGTCCAAAAATGTCTTTTGCAAATATCTGCCTCATGGTGGCGCTAGAAGAGGGCCATGTCAGAAATCAGGGCTGGAGGTTGTGAGTTGCCATCCAAGGAGTGTGTGTGCAATGTTTGGCATCGATAGGGGCAACGGTTCCGGAGATAAAAGTAGGGCCAAAAGTGTGACGTGACGTGACGTGACGTGACGTGACGGACAGACGGAGGGACAGACAGACAGACAGCCGGTGTAGGTTTTCATAGTAACTGGCGGTCGCAATAATCACACCCAGTGTGAAGTGAGCGATGCCTTTGATGAGTCAATTTCATTAAGCTATATGAACTAGACTAGAGGAACAATGTTAAATCTATAAGTTACGAACATTACCCCGGTTTTGTAAATAGCGAACGAGTCGTTCACATATGCAACGAGAGAGCAATGCAACAAAACCCTGTCCCTGTCCATACACTTCAAGGCTGCTCAACCGCGCCACTTGAAGGCAGGTCACCCAGCGGTATTGCAGCTGTTGAGGCTGTGCTCATATTGACATACCGACATACATACAGACATACACACACATTCAGTCACTTGTTGGAGCGACTGGCACCACTCAAATATGTGCTTACATGATCTGTATTTTTTAGTTTGTTTCGCTTGTCACAGTCAGCACAGGAACTTTGATGTGAAAAAAAACATAATAAAAGATGAACCAAAATTACTCCCTTGCAACAATAAGCAACCCATCCAAATGCTACCCAGGGGCATAACAAAATAATGACAATAGCAGCTGATATGCTGAGGGGATCTTGTTCAAACAGGATACATACAGAAATGGTTCCAGCGAAACCTTCTTGTATTTAAGCTCATTAATCGTGGATAATCTACCCATAAGAGCATAGCATTCATTGACCAATTTAATATTTAATATCCTAATTAAAATAACCTATGTATTAGGGCTATGGTGGTTAGACACACCACTGCAAACCTTTGAACAAAGGCACCCAGCCTGCAGAAAAAGCAGGAAGGTCTCCTAAGCTTATTGTGTTCAGTTACAAATGTATGTAATAAGAGTAAATCTCCTCCACACCGATTGCTTTTTGCTGGCTTATCTGTCCTAATAATAGAACAGGAATTGTCATTTTAGTGTGGAATCTCAAGGACACAGCATTTGAAATGCCTATTATACACAAACTGCAAAAAAAATAAAAAAAAAAAAAAATAAAAAATATATATATATATATATATATATTATAGATCGAATAAAGAAAGCACAATCATTATCTAAGATGGTTTCAAACCAATTTAGTAATTAATGTCAAAAGTCCTTCTGGCCAAACTGAGGTCCTTGAGGGGGTTCCAGGGGGAACGACTTAAATCCTATATACATCAGCAATTTGAAAATAGCTGGTCTACAAAGCCAGGCTTGCAGCGCTACTACGCGTTGTGAGCAGGTGTTCTATTTTCAAAAAACAAACATGCATCTTTTATGGGGGTCCCTGGAACAAGATATTTTCAACTAGGGGTCTGTGGCCGAATACCACTGCTTGACTTGGGCATCTTGCCTCGTAGAGGGAAAGATACAATTTGGAATCCAAACATTCAACCACAAAAACAGTGCAACCGCAGTCTCCTGTATAGTAGGTTTTGAAAGAATGGTGAAGAAAAACAGGACACTTGGGGAGGGGGAAAAAAAAGAGTTGAGAAAGGAGAAGAAGGCAGAGCCACAGTCTATATTACCAGCATGCCGGGGACCCCATTTTCTCCTGAACAGTCACCTTCTGACAGATGTGCAAACAAGACCTGGAAACAGCAGCCATTTTCTCTTGAACTGCTCTGCTGAGTAAAACCCGCCTTTGAAGCTTTTGGTTGGGCAGGCTGCAGTATTTTTCTTTTTTTCCTTTCTCTCTTTTTTGGGGGGGTGGGGAGTGGGGGTGGCGGTGGCTGCGAGATGTTCAATAATGATCCCACACACACAGGTAGTCACAACAACTATCTGCGCATTATGCTTTGCCTTTTCATAATGAGTCACTTAGCGACAGACAATGTAGGTCGAGGGAAACGGCGGGGGGATGGTAGACCGGTCTCGGGGGAAACACTTCTCCCACGGCTGGCCCGGGGCAACAACACCTCAGCATTAGGCGTAGTCTACTGGCTCTTTCGACATTTTAAACAGTCAAAAGGGTCACCAAGGTTACAAATTCCACACCCCGGTGTAGAATAAAAGGTGGGTGGCGTATTTTGGCACTACTACAACCACTGATACCACAATCCTGCCCAGATCCTTTGATCCTGACAGGGATTACAATGAGCCAAATCCATGATGTACTGGCTGTGCATAAATCACACTTTGAAGTCATTGCATCATCTATAGTAGGCTTATGTGAATAATGGGTATTAATTTTTTTCTTTTTTTTCTAGGCCTAATCTAAAATTTCGACCCGTTATCGGGTAGAAACCTTGTATGTCCAAAACCGTCCCATTTATTATTGTTATAAATTGTTATAAGATAGTGAAAATAGTGGCGTTGTGTGGTTGTACATCTGGTATTTTCACTACTTTTGTGCGAAACTTTTGTATGATGAAGTAGGGCTTTAATTTACAAAAAAAAACATACAAATGTGAAGCTTTGAGATACAAGGTTTCTGCCTGACAGTGATATATATATATTGATAGATAGATGAATCTTTCCTCAAGGAATAATAATAGATATTCACATGCTCCACCTTGCCTGTGGTTTATTTTTCTCCCAAGTGAACGGGGGGATGGTGAGAGATACTAGGGGATCATGGAAACGATTTATCATGACAACTTTCATGAGGGGTATCAGGACCTATGATTCACCTTACATGCTGAAACCATTAGCATCTAATAAAAAAGAACAACTCCCATAATCATATCAACGTCACTTAAGAGTTCTTTATAACGACCGAGGGACATCCTGTCCACAGGCAACGCGTCCGGACACTTCACGTCCAGATGCAGACAAGCCCCAGGGGCAGTTCAATTTTACGTGTGTTGTGATTTATAAGTGTGCCCCCCTGTCACCCCAATATATCTACAGTAAGACGCAAGAGTTTAAGAAGAAATAACATCACTTTGTCTAAAAAGCTAAATACTCATCATGATCATCACCCCATTTCCCTTGTTTAGAATATGCCTCTCCACCACCTCACCGCAGTCATTTGTTGCCGCAATTGAAAACTATTAAAACATACAGTAAGTAGTGGTTTTATGAGTATTTTCAGAAAATGTTGCAGAAGTATTTCAGAAATGTCCCAATTTGTGATGTACCCAATAGTCTAGAATAGTGTTCTCAAACTTTTTTTTCTGCAGTACCCCCTTATACTGATTTCTGAAGCCAGGTGCCCCCTTCCCCTGAATACAGCATTTTGCTTAGGAAAAAGTCCATAAAAAGTCCAGTTCCCATGCCAATATGTTCAAAATAAAATGGCATAAAGGCAAATAAATATTGCTTTCTATTCAGAAAGGTATTGATGTAATTTGTTTAACAGTTTACAGATGAGCAGGTTCACACAAAGTCTGTCAATGTTTTATTATTAACTCATTGACTGCCAAGGCACGAGTTTCACGAGTTATTACAGTACTCCCAGGCTGCCACAGCCCGAGTTTCCCGAGTTGGAAGCCATTTTGAAAAAAAAAAAAAAAAAAAAAAATTTTTTTTTTTTCAAAATTTTTTTTTATAAAAAAATTTCTAAAAATGCCTCAAATGTATTAGGCATGATCGCAATTGCGAAATTGCATGTTTAGCCCCATAACAAACACATCTTTCAAAATGTCAAAAATGGCTGTTTTGTCTGACTTTGAAGGCTTGTATCTCATGAATGCCTGAACGGATTTCCAAGCGGATTTTTTTGTTTGAAAGCTGTTAAAAAGTACTACACATATGGTGCATGATCTAGGCATGGGCGTGCACGATCCGTGCACTAAAAATTGATCCGTGCACTAGAAATTTGGAAGGTGGCAGTGTTTGTTTTGTCTGACTTTGAAGGCTTCTATCTCATGAATGCCTGAACGGATTTCCAAGCGGATTTTTTTGTTTGAAAGCTGTTAAAAAGTACTACACATATGATGCATATATGGTGCATGGGCGTGCACGATCCGTGCACTAAAAATTGATCCGTGCACTAGAAATCTAGGATAGTGGCAGTCTGGTACTTGGGGGCCATCTTGAAATGGCATTCAATGAGTTAAACATAAATAAAATATATATATGAAATATTCCCATCTTTTTTTTTTCACGTACCCCCATTTGAGAAACACTGAAATACAATTGAGGTGTTAATGAAATGCTTTTTAATATATTATTTTATTCAGAACCATTACATAGAATCCAGTAGCTTGGTTGGCATCTTTGATCTCCCCTGGACATTAAATTCTATGGCCTCGGACACAAATAAAAAGCACGTTACCTATGCTTTACCTGGGGGGAGGCGGGTGGTAAAGTAGCATCCAATTCATTCCCTATGGAGGTCACGTGGTTTTGAATAAGCAACTTGCTTTACGGCTGCTTCATGGGGGAAGGGCAGCATAAAGCATAATGTAACGTGCTTTTTATGTGTGTCCGAGGCCTACTAGAATTGAAACCAGGACAACTGCAGCACAACCTCAAGAAACCTCAAGAGCAAGAGAGAGAGACAGGGGGTCATGTATAGGGATGGGACGATATGACATTTTTATATCACGATTATTGTGACAAAAGATTTACGATATTATCACGATAATCAAAATCCATTATCCTGGGGTGGAACATTTGCCAAAAAATAGCATATTTTTGGCAAAGACATTGATAGAGAATGAAAAAAAGACTGTATCAAGTACGTATATTTTAAGTACCTTTTACCAATTATAGAGGGTTTAAGTGGTACCGGATATGCAGCTCGGAAAATAAAAGGTGAATTGATCCCAGAGCATGACGGAGGACGATATCACCATAAATTAAATCTCCACGATACGATTATCGTGTTTTTTATCACGATAAACGATAATATCACGTATTGTCCCATCCCTAGTCATGTATATGTAACTATATTCCGTGGTGCAGTAGGGACTGTTTGTGTAGAAGAAGTAGTCATCATATTTCTCAATCTGAGAACAGTAACACTTAATGTAACATAATTACTAAGCCCAGCCCTTCCACGTTGCCTAATGCACTCTATAGTGAAACATGGCAGGGAAGCTCCCCTCAATAAGTATCCTGCTAGACAGTAGCTTCCCTCTAGTCGAAGGCATTAGCAAATAACAAACCCGATAATTGTTAATATGGCTGTACATTTGTGTGACCAAATAATATAGATCATCATATCGAATAAAGATCTGTCCACCTACACCTATTAGGCTACCTCCTTTTGACTCACCAAGGCCACTGAACGAACAAATGAAACAATGTTCCTTTAAATAGCCTAATGAATTTGTCATTGCACAGGACACATTTGTTAAATTAATAAAGTGGTCGTAAAAATAAACCAGGCCATCACAAAAAGACTAAAGTCACAGGCTATAACATTCTATGCCATTAAATAGTACAGTATGATACAATGAGCTACAGAAGAGCCCGACTATGGTGCTAGAAGTAATTAGTGTTTCAATTCACACTGAGTATTCTTAATATGTTGTCAGTGTTTACACTGTTGACAACAACATATTATAATAATACTTCTTCTTTGTCTTTTGACTGGTGTGGTGACAGTGACATTAGCATGCTCGAATTAAGATCTTGACAAGCATGAGCAAGGAAGATACACACAGAGACAGTTAAGTTGAAACATGAATCTGAAACATTTGAGGACTCATTTTCCTTAATTATAATTGCACTATAATTTCCCATTTGGCACAGCAAAACGGTAGCCTATCTCTTATCTATGTTAGTGGGGAAGAACTGTCCTTGAGTATGTATTTGTCAACAAGCGCTTTAGCCAGACATTTGTTTTCAGTAAGCTGCCTGGCTTATTGAGGACTGCACAAATAAGCTGTAAACACTGTGATACACCAGCGACGTGGGCAATAAAAGTGTTGCTATGGTGACCAGAAGATTCCCGCTTCTCAGTCAACAGCTGCCCATGCCATCCCTTAACTCGTTTCTTTCTCTCTTTTTTGCAAGGCACATACACAGTAACATGACACTAGTACTACACACAAAAGATTGCTGTTCGATGCACGAACGCGCGTGTGTGTGCGTCCATCCATCCATCCGTGCGTGTGTGCATGGAATAGTGCTCAAGCAGCTGACTGAATGCAGGGAGTGTGTGTGTGTGTACCTCAGTCAGGACTATGGCAATGCTCTAGTGTAGGCCAACACATTCTCAAGGATAAGGTATTGACCCGTACGTACTAGCAGTTTTAAACTGACCATTTCAAAATGTCACACTGCACACAAGCCTAATTCATGCTTCATCATCGTCACTCAACGGAGATAAACTGATTTCTGTGAAGCAGCGCGCTCCTGCAGAAAGTATAATATTAGCTGGAAGCACTTAAGCCCTACTTTATATAAAAAAATGTTGTTTCTGAAATTGTGAGAATAGCTGACCTACAAGCGCAGAATGCTTACACACCCCTACACACATACACACCGTGTATGTAATATATATATTTTTTCCCTAGAAATGAATTGTCTGGCTTAAAGGGGCTATACACCATGAATTTGACTTTTTTCTACTTTTTCCTTCTTTTTTTACCCCCCCTGAAAATGTTTTTCTTAACACTCAGTCTTTACTTGCACCAGCAGAGTGCGCAAGTACTGAGTTCAGTCTCGTAGCTGTCGAGTATGTGTTTGCGTTTGCCCCATAGCCAATCAGAGACCAGCATTCCTGGTGACGTCACCAACAACAGCCAATGAGGGACCAGCATTCTTGGTGACGTCACCATCAACAAGTGCGACCTGATATAAATAACAAGGCACACTATGCTGGTGCACAAGTAGGCCATACATGGCCACGAGTGCGCAAGGCACAAATTGGCACCTCAACAGAGTGCAGTCTAGTTCATCTTCATTTCAGGGGTTTTCTGAATGGGCGTGTCTGAACGGGCCTGTTCACAGCGGGATAGTCCCTCCCCCTTTTTCAGTCTCCACCTGAGGAGGATTGACAGGTTTGACAGACAAACTCCCTCAATAGCACTCCTTTGCCAACAAAGGGCATTTTGGTATTGCAGCTGAAAAGGCTTGGAATGACAGACCGACAGAACATGAACATTCAATATCTGAGACTTAAACCTGTATAAAAACTTAATATGGGCTAATATTGATATCAAATATATGTTTATAATAAATTATGTAGCCCCTTTAAGCTATAGGCCTAATGCCTATCATTTTCAAAAGCTAAACATTTTTGTTTAAATGCATTCATCCAGAAATCTATTCACTTTGTACCAATAGCCAATGGTTAACTATCTTTTCCTTTAATGATTTACAACTATACATGCAATTGTGCTACACCTCCTCTAGAGTATTTGATTTGGGTAGCTCACAATCTCACATAGTACTATAGTGTACTAGCAGTGAATTTCATTACGTGTATATATGAGCAAATATCAACCATCAGTAGAGCAAAACAGTTATTACAATGGCAATTTAAAACTACAAAGAATAGAAGAGAGCAAACTAGGCTGTTGCAAACATGAAACGTTCACTTGGCATGGTAATTCTACAGATGGTTGTTTAATATGTGAAGCAGTGTGCTCAAAGCCACGATTCAGGGTTTTCCTCTAGAAACAAGATAACCTAACCATGGACTGCCCACGTCCAAGGTTGCAGACAGATGACCTAAATGAATATACCGCCAAGAACAGAAAAGAAAACCCTTTACTACAGCATGTTTAAATATTAAACCCCATCTCAATGGAAGTGTTTTTAAGCTAGTGAATAGGTGGATGATCACTCTGCTTTTCACATTTTTCTATTTGTAGCGTATGTGTATTATTTAAATACTGTACTACAATAAAGCAATATATGCAGATAATAGAAATGTGTGGGTGGCCGTTATATGAGACCATGAGAGCCATGATAGTAATAGGTACAGTAATGTTGATGGTAGTGCCCTCAGTTAGCCATTTATTCTAACATTTCTCATTATAACCTTAATCGATATTAAGAAGTGCATACTTTCTTTGTCTCTTCCTCTCCTTTACTATAATTCACAGAAAAGATGGGATAGATAATCGAAGTAGCTTGTGTGCGAGTATCAGGCTGATAACATTGCCTTTAATAACATGCTCATCTTTCAAGATCCTTTGATAATTTTGTCAACCCAGCCATAATGGATTTTTACCAGTGACAAATACATTGCTTTGAATTTGAAAGCCCAGTCTAAAAATTGAATTTCTGATTAATAATTTGAACTACATGGATCTTCATGTTGTTGTGTTCCTTGTAATAATCTTCAAGTAGTACGTTTGGGAGTTGCAATTAAAGCTGTGTGTCTGGTAGTGTTAAGTATTGGTTCTGCCCTACAAAACCTAATGCTCTAACTACGTTTTTGGGGTTTGTGTCTCCAAAAGGTCAAATTATCCTTTGTGATTTGGAGGGGATAAACAATTACTTCAAGGACAGGTATACAATTAGTGTAATATCACTTATATGCCGATATCTCATTTGGCTGACCAGTTGCACTACTTTTAAACCGATTTATCAGTGATTTTTCTTTTCTTTTGTAGTTATTGCACTTTGGCTTTGTAGGACTGCTCATGATGTCATACAAAATGTGCAGGCCTGCAGGGTCAACAAAATAGAACTAGAATAGAAATGTAACTTTCATGCAAGGGGAGTAAGAACAATTGTTGCATTTAGTGGAAGCCAGACAAATCAGCTGCTAGACACAAAGAGGAGTTGAACATTTAAATGTAGTACGCCTACATTATTGTGGAGTGATCCAAGTGACTCTTACTTCAACACACACAATCTAAAGCCTGATATACTCTATGTACCACAGTGACAGTGTCACTCGCTTTTCAACAACAGAAATGTTATTTTGGTGCGAGAAACACTGCCGCACAACAAAGCACAAATCAGGCTTAGTGACAACTGACAACAGACAATCAAGATACAGCAGAGAACGAGGAGAGCTACCCACAACTTCAAAATGAGTTCAGACAAAAAACTATAGCCTTGATCTAGTATACATATACAGTAGGGTGTTATTTCAGAGTAGCTGCTGGTTTGCCAACTGGCTGGTAGCCCATGTGGCATGTGCACCGCAAGTGTCTTGTGGAGGGGGGAGAACGGATGCCCCCCACCCCCCTCTTTTTCTATGATAAATAAATACTGCTATGCTGCAGACAGTTTGCACAGTCGGATACTGAGCTTTACAGCAATTCTGACAAGACTTTCTCTCTGGGAGTCTGGGACTCTCTTGCCTTTGACTTTTGAATACAGAATTCAATCTCTGTTGAGAATACACAAGACAAGAGTTACTAAAAGAGACAACATATACTGTACATTTACTGTTGTCTGCTCCGTGCCTCTACCAAGCCAGGTCTACAATAGCCGACTTGCACAAGTTATCAAAAATACATTCTGAGCAAAATGAAAGGAGTGACAACAGGCCACGTGAGGGGATGAATCATCAATCCACACGTATTGTCTGTCAGCTCATTTACGACCTGAGTGCAGTCTCTGCTTAAACCAAAAGGCAAGAATTGGAATTTCAAACGTTATCAGAATAGGACCTAGACATACATTAACCAATAACCACTAAGGCAACATTTAACTATTTATGTCCTTTTGAGAATAGGAATTCAGAAATAAACGATGGGGGGCGGAGGAGATGTGTTCCATAAAAACCCTTACCCCATAGAAAAACATTTTCACTATGGGTGATTCAAATCAAGTCTATATAATATTGCAGCTGCTGAAACAGTAGCTCAAAACGCATCACAGCCCATTGCGAGCTTGTAGAGCAGCTTTTTCCCCTGAATGTGCATCTTTTTTCTCCGAATGTTTGCTTATTTTGACATGCCCAGAACAGGGACGCTAGGGTTCCAGACAAGTGGTTAACACGAGAAAGAAAAGAACACTTCTACAGTATCCATCAAGATTCCATTGAGATACAAAATGTGTGATGTAGGCCTCACAATGAGAAGTACAAATTGCTTGTAACATCATGACACACTAATAGCATTTGGAGCTCCAGAAATGAGGGGACATAATCAGGGCAAATCAAGGACACAATAAAATGTCATTGTTCTTTTAATAGATAGTCAGTAAAACAGTTTTTCTAACCATAATAAAAAGGTTTCACAACAAATCACCAAGTGTAGTAACAGTGACCTGGCAGAGAGTTTGTATATATCCAATATTATAGCCTACATAGAGTATGATCCATGAGTGTTATGAGTGTTACCAGAGCTGTAACATAAATACGCATTGTCAAGCTTTACAACCAGAAGTTCACTGTTCCAATAAATCTGTGAAAAAAGGTTTTTAAAAAAGGGGAGATGACAGCAACAGCCCAAAATATTACCTGAACATCTCCTGAGTGAGTAGCCATCGCCCACTAAAGTTAGCTTCAATATCATACTTACAGTACTAGGTAGATACAATGCATTGACTGGTTCTGTGTTCAATGGACCTTGGGCGAGCGAGACTTTAAAATCACCATGGCACCATTATTAACATACACCATTTTGGTTCGTTCCTAAAATGATTAAATAATAGGGGTGGATTGGGGTACAACTTGGGAGTAGTGAGCAAAAGTACTGTAATGGTATGTAACTATTAGGTTTTGTGTACACTGTGCTGTCAGTTGGATATGGTCTGTTGTGTGTTCTTTTAACATACACATCACTTTCCCAAGACTGCAAATCTCAAACTGAGCGCCTGCTGTTTCCCATGTATCATGTTATGATATATATTAGTCAGTAGAAATATGGGGGGGGGGGGGGGGGGGGGGTGCAATCCATACAGTGGCCTGTGTGTACAGGTGAGGTGCCCTTTAGCTATACTGAGCAGAAAGGGTTGCCTTGGTGTGTTTCAGACAATGGCTTTACACAGTTGACTCATACTGCCCTACTGTAGCTTAGAACAGTCACTTAGAAACTGGTGGCAATAGTACAGTTGCATGTGCTCCCCTCCCCCACTCGTGGTGCGCTTCTGAAGTCTGCATGGCACAATAAATAGCTATCATTCATACATTAATTTAAAAGATAATGCTCGAAACTGCTTACGACGTTGCAGTCCAACATCAAACAAACCCACCCAAACAACAAAGTGACCTCTGCCGTATAAAATACGGTGTATAATGATCAGCTAAACTGTACACTAACATGGGGCAACCTCCATCCAGCAAAAGTTATGGCAATTTGCTTAAGGAGCTTAACAACCCATATTTAACACGAACATGGACTATTTTCAGTGAGAACTGCGCGAATGTTTGGATCACACAGGTTTATATGCGACTCTTGGGCACTCATTTCAACAACACGTGTGCTGGAGAGACTGAGTGAGCCCGGGGTTATATCATAATCAACGCCATATTCGCCCCCCTCCCTCCAAGAGAGAAACTTGATTACAACGGAGGCTAAAACCATAACATTCCAACTAGTTTGATTGCTTACCTTTATGTCAGAGTGAGCTCGTGGTGGCCGCCACCTCTATCCACAAGGAGACCGTCCTCCAACTTCAGAGAGCAAGCGACGACTTTCCTCCCATTTCGCTTATGATCATAATTCAAGTTCCGACCACAGTATTATATATATATCTCTCTTTATCTCGTGCGCTACAGTGCGTATACTATTTACAAACACACACGCGACTGGCCAAACATACATATGCACCGTAAAGTTGGAATATAACCGGGGACTTTGTGTGTGAGAATAGAGTGAGACAGTGCAGCCACTCTCTGAAAGGGGGACTTTGAATGTTCTGAGAATGGAACGTCAAGAGACAGCAGCGGGCAATGATCGGCAGAGAGAGAGAGAGAGAGAGAGAGAGAGAGAGAGAGAGAGAGAGAGAGAGACGCCATAAACCTGATTATTTTTCAATGAATGAAATTCTTCCCTGTATTCCTCCAAGTCCAAGTCAATTGCCCAAACAGCATACAGGTTGGTTAGTTAGTTAGTTATAGTTAGTTAGTTAGTTAGTTAGTTAGTTAGTTAGTTAGTTAATTGAACAATGGGACAAACTTCAACCAGGAAAGGAGACTGCATTGGTATGGTATATGAAATGAAAATGACTAAAATTCAAAACAGATTTCTTTTTTTTTGTAATGTTATTGATGCCTATGTTATGAGAATCAGATACGCTACATACATACAAATGTCAACATAGGCTATGTGTGTAGCCTCTAGGCTATATAATATACATGTATTTACTCTGCATTATTTGGTTGAATTGGTTCAGATGTGTTAATTAAAGGAAAAAGACAAAACACAATCCAACACTATTAATGCAATATGTCAGTGACATCATTGCAATTATTATGAAATTATTATAATTATGAAAGTATTATGATACCAGCTAACCTACATAATTATTCTTTACATTGTTTCATTTCATAATCATAACATGACCGACCAGAGTCAGACCACTGTGCTGAGTGTAAGCCGAGGCAAAATGCATCTGGCCTCTGACTGAGCCAGTTCCCCTCCCCCACATCCCCTGTATTTTTCGCTTGCCCGGTCACATAGTGGTTGATTAATTCTCCTTTCGCCTTGCTCAGTCATTCAGATTTGGAAAGTAAATAACAAGTTGACATCATTACGGCTCTACATTGGTGTGACACATTCCTTTGGTTACCGTACAAACAGAAATATTTGCGCATTGACACCCCACACTAAAAAGCCTATTATGTTATGCAATGGAGCTATAATGTGTATGGTGGAATGTGTCACGACTCACGAGTTCAGTGTCTCTACTAAAGCCATTATGGTATGGAATATAATGTAATATCCAAAAGAGGGAAAAACGTTTTATTTTTCAAAATGCAGCTATAAAGTGGAAACTGGCAACAGTGTAGTAAGTCTACCCCATAACAGGAATGATACATTGACATTAAATGTCAAATAATTAAAATACATAACCAGTTAATGTGCATGAAGGCTATTATAGGTAACTGGTAGACAACAAATTATAATTTTGTTGATGATGATGATGATGATGAGGAGGAGGAGGAGGAGGAGGAGGAGGAGGAGGAGGATGATGATGATGATGATGATGATGATGATGATGATTATATAATTTGATCTATCATTATGAGCTGATCTAGGGAGAGAGAGAATCATCCCTATGTTCCCCAGGTTCTATGTTCCCCGGGTTCTCTGGGTTCTCTGTGCTTACTAGTCCGAGCGTTTCGGACAAAAATCGTGCACTTTATGAAAGAAGCATGAAATTTGGCACACAGTTAGAACATGCCCTATGGAACATTTTTGGCTATAGGGACATCGCAGATTTGTCTTGGGAAACTTGTGGGAGCCAATCAAAGTTGGCTCCAACAAAGACTTTACTACTACAGTAAAATAATACAAAAAATAAATATGTGTTAAGTAGCATGTGAGGGGTGAAACTAGGTGTTTTTCCGGATTCTGAATCCAATGCAAGCATTTGTTTTGCACAAAAAACATTCCTTTCCGAGAAACGGCCCCCACAAAACTGTGAAAAGTGATGACTAAAGTTTTATGGGGGCCGTTTTTAGCCCAAGGAATGTTTTTCGTGCAAAACAAATGATTGCATTGGATTCAGAATCCCGAAAAACACCTAGTTTCACCCCTCACATGCTACTTAAAGCATATTTATTTTTTGTATTATTTTACTGTATCGTAAAGTCTATGAGAGCCCAACTTTGAAGACAAATCTGCGATGTCCTTATAGCCAAAAATGTTCCATAGGGCATGTTCTAACTGTGTGCCAAATGTCATGCTTCTTTCATAAAGTGCACGATTCCATCAAAATACTGCCCGGAACGACCAGACTATACCAAGGGGATTAGAGTTAGTGTTGCAAACGGGGAACATAGAACCCAGAGAAAATGATCTCCTCCATCCAGATTTCATTTGTATTGAAGGGAAAAGCCACTCATTTTCGAGGGGGTCCCATAAAAACATGAACAACAGACGTAGATACATGCAATTCAAGTATTCAGATACATTCATACACAGATAGCTTGCTCACCCTCTCCCAGTCTCCCACCCACCCCAGACCCCACCAACCACCAAACCATCAGCTGTTATCCCAGATTATTGGCATCCTTAATTTATGGCATCCACTTAAGCAATGGGCAACAGCCTTTGCTCAAAGCCAGGACAGTTCTTCCTAGTCTCCACAAACAAAGCCTGGTCTTCGTTTACTAAACAGGTAGTTTGATCCGGTCTAGACCGGATGATACCCTACGTCATTCTGTAGTAAAAACGGACTACACTTTGGCAGGAAACACCAAACCGGAAACAGTTTCAACACAGTTAGCGCATGCGCAAGTAGTTAGCGTTTCCGGTTTGGTTTCCTGCCAAAGTGTAGTCCATTTTGACTACAGAATGACGTAGGATATCATCCGCTCCCGACCGGATCAAAAGCCCGAAATGGAAGCCAGCCCAGGCTAAGTGTCCACTGATGATGACCCACATGCAGTTTAAACTCTCCTCCTACACAGTAGCCTACAATGGGGAAATCTCGCTTTTGCGAACGACCATCATTTCGACCGGAGGATTAGCGACTCACTCCACGGAGGTTAAGGTTAGGGTGAGGGTTAGAGTCGGGTGTCGAAAATATGACATGTAGTAACAGCGACACGCTCCCGCCTACAATAAGCAAATACATCTACATGTGATGTCACTGCCCGTAACAATACCCAATCCATTCCCATAATGTCTTCGGACAATGATATTCAGCATGTCTAGTTTTTTTTTATAGAACATTTATATTTGTGTTAGCTCTTTTAGCTATCCTTTTAGCTCATACATTATGGATGAGTGCGACAGTGGAGAAACAAGAACATTCCGCATGAGCAAAGCTACACTGTCCCCCCCCCCCCCCCCCCCCCCAGAGAGCTCCAATAAGTGGCTGAGGTTCTACGTAGTGGAGAGGGCACTGACACTCATGTTCCAATCTGGATTCAGAAAATCCCATTCCACTGACACATGCCTTCTCTATTTGACTGACCAAATCAAACGCGAAGCGGATCAGGGCAAGTATAGTGGCATGGTCATGATGGACCTCCAGAAGGCATTTGACACCGTGGATCATGCTATTCTGATTGAGAAACTAAAAGCCATCGGTCTTGACAGCGCAGCAGTGAGCTGGATGCAATCTTACCTGGTGGGGAGGGAACAGGTGGTGGAGATTAACGGTACCCTGTCCCCCCCCCTCCCAGTAAGCTGTGGAGTTCCCCAAGGTAGCATACTGGGACCTCTGTTGTTCCTAATATACGTGAACGACATGGCATCTGCTTGCGACTGCAACCTGTTCCTGTTCGCGGATGACTCGGCTCTCCTAGTCTCGGGCAAGGACCACTTGCAGGTTGAAAAGACACTTAACTCTGAACTGAGTAAGATCTGCACATGGCTTAACGACAACAAATTATCAATTCACCTGGGCAAAACCGAGTCCATCCTCTTTGGATCAAATCATAACCTCAAAAAGGTAGAGAACTTCACAATCAAAGTGGGTGACAAGGTCATAACACGAAAAAACGAAATCTCCTACTTAGGATGTATCCTTGAAGCTAATCTTTCCAGCGAAAAGATGACTTCAAAAGTAATACAAAAAATCAACCAACGAACTCGTTTCCTACAGAGGATCGCCCCAATGGTAAACTTCAACACACTGAAGACCATAGCTGGTGCAATAATCCAGCCCCTCTTTGACTATGGAGTCCACGTATGGTATCGTGACGCCCCACAAGCCCTAAAAACTAAAATCCAAACAGCCCAGAATAAACTAATTAGGGTCCTGCTTAACCTTCCCAATCAGACTCACCTCACCGCTACTCACCAGTTAAGAGTGGGGTGGCTCAGAGTAGATGACAGAGTACAGCAACTTGCAATGGGCCTGGTGTACAAGATACACTACACCACTATGATACCCAAGTACCTGTCAAAATACTTTATAAACGTTAAGGATGTCCATAATTACAACACCAGAGGCAGTGCCACAGATCACGTTCAACCCAGAGTCAACTCAAAGAAAGGGTCGAACTCGTTCTTCTGCTACACCACAAAAATGTGGAATGCCTTACCGAAGGCCATAAAGGAGTGTGGATCACTAGCATCCTTTAAAATTGCCCTAAAAAACCACTTACAGGCAGCAGCCGTTCACAACTGGTAAAAACCTAGCCCAACCCTACCCTCCCTGCCCCTTCCTTGTATATACTGTACATACTGATTGTTTAGACTTACTGTTACCTGCCCCTTCCTTGTATATATTGTATATACTGTACTTACTGATTGTATAGACCTACTGTTTTCTTTTTTTCTTTACATATCTACTGCATAGTACTGTGTTCTATTTGTCTGTCATTCAATGTTATATGAGATACTTTAATGGTTTCCTGTTGAAATAAGCTTAGTCTTTTCATGGATCTCCTTTTAGTAGACCTTGTACCAGTGAACTGTACCGTCATGAATCTGTACATTTTCCTATGCAAACTTCTAATAAAGCCTTCAATCAATCAAAATCATGTCCTCCAGAGTGATCCCTGTCTTGCTTAGATCAAATAAATGCAGAGGCATGAAGAGGGCAAATGAGATGAGTTCAGCTCTCTGGACTGCCAGCCAGTCCACAGTTCCAGAACTCTCCTTCCTCGACAGATGGATGGCCCCTAGTGGGATGTAAAAGAACCAACTGATTGCAGTGGCATGGCTTTAGGGGGCTTTGTTTCTGTTCAAACTGGAAATCAGAATCTTTTGTCTGGTGTTAGGGTTTCCTCTGATTCTAGTTCCCAATCAACACACCTGCTGCATACATCCCATGGCTTCTTTTCCCTCTGAGAAGCTATATCACACATTGTTTCTCAATGCATCTTAATGAATAGGCCTACTGTAGAAGTGTTATTTTCTTTTGTAGCGTTAATCACTTACCCTAGTGTCGTATTCATAATAAGCAAACATCCTCATAAAAAAGATGAACAGTGGGAAAAGCAGATCTACAAGCTCACAATGGGCTGTGATGCGCTTTGAGCTTGTAGATTGGCTATTTGTGGCAAAGAGATTTACAGCTATATTTTAGTCTGTGCCTTACCCCATATCCCTAAACCTTTCGCCCTTTTTTACTATATTGAAACACATTTAAAATACTTCAAATAGCAAATCTATAGACACATTGTGAGCTTGAAGATCAGCTATTTAAAATATGAAAAAAAAAATGTTTTTCAAAATAGTAAAACATGGCAAATAGGTTTAGGGATAAGGGATAAGGTATGGCATGGATGAAAACAGAGCCCCTGTGTGAAAGGGGAAAGGAGAGGGCCAAGGATAGAGCCTGCTGGGGGACCCCGATGAACAAATATAGGGTTTTAAGTGGTTTTCTCTTTGTTGAATTGCAAGATTGTGACATTTCCAACAGTGCTAATTCCAACATTTTCTCATAATGACTATTCTGCACATGTGCACAGAGGTGCGCAGGGCGCAGAGGCTGAAGGCTGCAAGATCACTTCTTCAGAATGTGGAGTTTGAATAGGAAAAGGTACAGTTTAATGACGGTACAGTTCACTGGTACAAGGTCAACTAAAAGGAGATCCTAGAAAAGCACTTGGCTTATTTCCACAGGAAACCATTGAAGTATCTCATATAACATTGAATGACAGATGGTTAGAACACAGTACTATGCAGTAGATATGGTCAGAAAAAAAGAAAAATAAACAGTGCAAAAGAAAATATATACAGTAGGAAAATACAAAGAAGGGTCAGAGGAGGTTAAGGCTAGACAATATCAATAGGAAAGCAATAGGAAAGCCCAGCCTAAAATAAAACATTATCTTGATGGATGGATGCAGATTCAAGTCAATTACCTTGACTATCAGCCTTGTATGTGCACATGATAGAAATAGTACAAACCAATTTGTGTCTGAAAACACCTTTATACTTGCAAGAGGCTGCAACCATTGTCTCCTGTTCTAGATGAGTCATAGCTCTAACCATCATAAATAAATGGGTGTTCTTCTTGAGACAGAAACAGAATTTCAATAAATGACAGAAAAACAGGAACAGCCAGGCCTTCATAACACCTTATTGAGAAATGGGCATAACAACACGTGTTCCTCAATGGAACACATGTATCCATAATCCTTCGCATTATGGATACAGTGCAGATAGAATAACAGCATGAATAGGGATCAATCAGAATCTGTCAGTCATAAAGTAGGCCTACGTATGGAAATGATATTTTCTCTCAACTTTGCATTTAGCCTTGCCTTTCATTTAGTCATGAAAAGCATTGCTTGAAAGTGGGTCGATGAAAGTGGGTGGATGTGGGTGAAAGTGGCTGGAGGTGGGTGAGAGTGTGAGTGATTTCGGAATAGCGGTGTTCCGGAATGGCGAAATCTCTGCTGTTTCGAATCCCCAGTACTCCGGTTAGGGTTAGGGTAACTTAAAGAGGTACGTGGTGCCATAGTTTTGTACTTTTTTTTTTTTCATGTTTCTAGGAGGTTGAAAGTACATCATTGGACCCCCTGGTGTAGTTTTTATGAGCAATTATGTATTCTCTTATTTGTTTGTTTTCTCTTGGATGCTGCCACCTTTTGGTCAAAAGTGTCAGTTAAAAAACACAGATACTTTTACATCACAGAATCAACTCCTCCCCTAATTACCATTCACCCAACACTGTGGGGTGTGGCTAACTTCAGCTGAGTCACCACCCACCATGACATCCATGCATACTTAATGAACTGGGGGTGTGGCCACATAAAAACACAATTTTAACTCTTTCTGTATACTTTTTTGGAAAGAATCTTCCTCAGTATAATCATAAAGGCCCATTCCCACTGGGCCAGATAACAGATATCTGGAGATATTTCTCCAGATATTTTTCCATGCAAAGTGGATGGTAGATACAGATAAAAAAAATATTTGCCACAGATAAAAGTATCTGTGGCAAATATCTGTGGTAGACTTTTTTTTTATCTGTATCTACCATCCACTTTGCATGGAAAAATATCTGGAGAAATATCTCCAGATATCTGTTATCTGGCCCAGTGGGAATGGGCCTTAATACCTGATAATCATGTTTTAGAGGGGGGGGGGGGGGAATCATGGCACCCCATCTTTAAGGGTTAGGTTTAGGGTTAAGGTTTAGACGTATTCACCAGGTTAGCATTCACCTGCGTCGGCAGGTTAGCATTCACCAGCCTCGGTAGGTTAGCGTTCACCTGCGGCGGCAGGTTAGGTTCACCTGCTATTCAGACTACTGGCCGCTCGAAACAACGGCACATTGAAACATCACTAGGCGGCCTTTCGGAATGGCAGGGTTTTTGGAATGGCAGTGCAGGGTTTCTGGCCTGGTGGAGACCTGCACTCTGAGGAACGCATTTTTCTAGTTTTCTAAAAAGAATTGTGGCAATTTTACATAATGTAACTATGTTAATCTTTAAATGTTTTGTGTGTGATCTCTTCTTTGCACACTGATATGTCTGTCCTGTAGAGACTATCCACACGCTTCCATGTCACAATGCCTGGCTTTATGTGGATTGTCCATTTGTTTTTCTTCTAGATATCACATTATTAGTTTATTATTATAAAGGCTTTCAGTTGCAGACACCAGCCTAGCTGTTCCACAAGCTGCCTACGCACTCCTCAAAGAGACGCATCCCCTTCTTCTCTACTGCGGTGGATCTGCAGCCAATGCCGGCTGCCCTTCTATTAGAGGGTGCACGGTAGGCGCTCTGACCTCCTAACAAAGAACAGGTTCAATCTGCCGCCCCTCCCCCAACCCGGGAAGCTGATGAGGGTCACATGACCTTTGTAGACGGCACTGGAGGAGAGAGAGAGACGGTAATATGGAGCGGTGGGGGAAGGGTGCCGTGAGTCACACGACTCTTGTTGTGTGCTGTTATTAGCCATGGGAAGCGTGGGGAAAGCTCAGCCCTCCCTGTAGCAGGGGGGTATCCAGTTGTTTCCAGTTGGGTCGCTTGTGCTCATTGTATTACAGTGTGTCCATCGACATATTGGATTCAGCTCTCTGCACAGTCCTGCTTTATAATAGAGAATTGGGCGTGTGTGTGTGTCTGTGTCTGTGTGTGTGTGTGTGTGTGTGTGTGTGTGTGCGTGTGTGTGTTTGTGAGTGTGTCTGGCAGAGCAAGGACAGCCCTTCAATGTGTGTGTGTGTGTGTGTGTGTGTGTGTGTGCGCGCGCGCGCGTGCGTGTGTGTGTGTGGTTGAAAGAGAGAGTGCTTTGTGTACTCAGTAACACTGTACCCACCCCTCCCCCACCCACTTCCTCCCCTCCCCCTCTCTGCTACTATAACTACACAGGCATGAAGACATGCATAAGGGCTTCCATGGTACACTGTTATGTCACACAGACCCATTTTCCAGACAAAGCAACAGAGAGACACACGAGAAATGTATCTATTTTTTTCAGCCACATATCCCAGCATTTCACATAATTCCCAGGGGGCAAAGGAAGGTGTGCTGCATTTGCCCCGACATACAAAGTTGTCCACCAGAAATATTATCTATGACCTAGTAGGATCACAACCTATATGGACAACCCGGTCAATTTGTACAACAAAGTCCCAATATGGCCGCCTCAATATTACCCCCTATTAGTTTTAATGGGGGGTGAATAGCGCAAAATTTTAAACTGAGGGATATTTCCACGAAACTTCACAGGTTGATCAATGGTATACATATGAACATTTTTTTGTATTGAAAGTTTCCATGAAATCCAATATGGCCGCCACAATATGGCCGCCATAATGTAAGGACCCAGAAAATAGGTTTTGCCTCTAACTTCTGAACCAGATGAGCTAGAAACGCAAACTTGGTGTCTATTTCATGGTGTCTGACCATGGGAGACTCAATGGGATAGCTAATTTTATTATTGGGTGTGTCTGGACCTTTATTGTGCATATTTGCAAGATGGTGGACTCCCAAAATAGAGCTTTAACATAATTTCTACCATGATTGTTGACTGCTTTTGCAAATACAAGCAATATGAATCCATTTGCTAAGATTTATGGCACAGAAGGGACTTATACCTGTATTATTCTTGAGTTTGCATGTTGTCAAAATGGCTGTAAACGAGATATTATATTTCCTGTCCGATTCTACTGTATGTAGTTGTAGCTATGACTTCAGATAAAATCAGAGACCAAAACAATGTATCTTAGAAATTATTTTTTAATTAAAAAAAAAAGAAAAAAAGAGAGATTATCTCAATGAAATGAATGCAACTACCTTTTTGGGTCTTTCACACATAGACATACACATGCTTTCCAACAACTTCAGCTTCAGGGAAATTATAATGAACACATGATTAAAACAGGCTGCATTATAATGCAAATAATTGCTAGTCACTATCACTGTCATGTGTACCTATCCTGCTGCATCTTGTCTCCAGTCCTTGGCAACGACACCCCAAGTAGCATGCAATTCCCTTCTTCGCACATGAACAGTTTTTCTGGCAGCCTTTGATACAGCTACATGATATTGCCTTGTCCATTGATATAGGCCAGGCTGGCTCTGTAGATGGACAGGGGACTGCCTTCCCATCACTGAGAGACCATCCATATTCAGTCAAGCAAGGGATGTCTGGCTTCGCGATGTGTGCAGTTTTATCTATTATGGCTGCTAGAGCAGCTCTTTTCAGGTGCAGGCCAAAGGCATTAGCGAGTTTAAGCTCGCTACGGCAACGGCAGATGACAACGGTAATCGGAAATGATCCGCGCTCGATAGATCAACCTGCCGTTGCCGCGGCCGTCTCTACTACGGCAGAAGGTCCCTTCCCACGTAGCGCCTACTCCGTCTGCTGCATGTACGCGTCGCCATGGGAACCAAAGCGTTCAGTGAAAGGGGTGGGAACCCGTCACCGCCAAGGCTTTGCTTAACCATTTTGATCGCTACGGCGATTAAGTCATAGCAGCCGTAGTCCGCCTGGCGTTGCCATATTGAAAACAATCTAGCTTAAACTCGCTATTTTCTGTAGGTGGCAGCAGCTTCAACAGGGTTGATCGGTTATTTAGGAACTTGTACACTCTCAGCTTTGCCAGGTCAAAGTCCTCCGAATGGTCAGCTTTTGATGCATATACAGCTATTGTGAGGTCTCTAGCCTGATTCTTGACATCCTCTGAGAGGGAATAAGATGAATTTTCACCAAACTTCTGAAGTGCAGGGAGATCTAGACCCATGCTGGTCTTGAACCATGCCTTCTTTCCAGTGAAAAAGGGATAGCTGGTGGTATCTCTGCCACTCAGGCTGTGAATAAAGGGCAGGCCAGAGTTTTTTGCTGTCTCTGAAAACAAAGCAAACCTTCTAAGATTCCTCTGTGAAGAATGGTGTCAAAATGAGACACTTAAGTCTGCTCTTGGTACAACCCATCTTTACCTGAGTGGAGGATTTAAAGAAGAGACAAGGAGTGTGGTGATCAAGGAGGGGTGTGTTGTTGATGTCCCTGCACTAGAGTCAACACAACAGGAGGCCGACACAAGGGTAATTCTACACACCATCTACAGTGTCCAGGCTCACAAAGTTGACAGAGTTGTCATCCATGCTAATGACACAGACATCATCATCATGTGCCTATATCATGCTGCCACCCACCTCCTAGACCTTCCAGAGCTGTGGGTGAGAACAGAGCAGGATGCATATCTTCCTATCCATCACATGGTCTCAGCCCTTGGACTCGCACAGTGTCGTGCCCTGCCCTTTATTCACAGCCTGAGTGGCAGAGATACCACCAGCTATCCCCTTTTCACTGGAAAGAAGGCATGGTTCAAGACCAGCATGGGTCTAGATCTCCCTGCACTTCAGGAGTTTGGTGAAAATTCCTCTTATTCCCTCTCAGAGGATGTCAAGAATCAGGCTAGAGACCTCACAATAGCTCTATATGCATCAAAAGCTGACCATTCAGAGGACTTTGACCTGGCAAAGCTGAGAGTGTACAAGTTCCTAAATAACCGATCAACCCTGTTGAAGCTGCTGCCACCTACAGAAAATGCCTTTGGCCTACACCTGAAAAGAGCTGCTCTAGCAGCCATAATAGATAAAACTGCACACATCGCGAAGCCAGACATCCCTTGCTTCACTGAATATAGATGGTCTCTCAGTGATGGGAAGGCAGTCCCCTGTCCATCTACAGAGCCAGCCTGGCCTATATCAATGGACAAGGCAATATCATGTAGCTGTATCAAAGGCTGCCAGAAAAATTGTTCATGTGCGAAGAAGGGAATTGCATGCTACTTGGGGTGTCGTTGCCAAGGACTGGAGACAAGATGCAGCAGGATAGGTACACATGACAGTGATAGTGACTAGCAATTATTTGCATTATAATGCAGCCTGTTTTAATCATGTGTTCATTATAATTTCCCTGAAGCTGAAGTTGTTGGAAAGCATGTGCATGTCTATGTGTGAAAGACCCAAAAAGGCAGTTGCATTCATTTCATTGAGATAATCTCTCTGTTTTGGTCTCTGATTTTATCTGAAGTCATTGCTACAACTACATACAGTAGAATCGGACAGGAAATATAATATCTCGTTTACAGCCATTTTGACAACATGCAAACTCAAGAATAATACAGGTATAAGTCCCTTCTGTGCCATAAATCTTAGCAAATGGATTCATATTGCTTGTATTTGCAAAAGCAGTCAACAATCATGGTAAAAAATTATGTTAAAGCTCTATTTTGGGAGTCCACCATCTTGCAAATATGCACAATATAGGTCCAGACACACCCAATAATAAAATTAGCTATTCCATTGAGTCTCCCATGGTCAGACACCATGAAATAGACACCAAGTTTGCGTTTCTAGCTCATCTGGTTCAGAAGTTAGAGGCAAAACCTATTTTCTGGGTCCTTACATTATGGCGGCCATATTGTGGCGGCCATATTGGATTTCATGGAAACTTTCAATACAAAAAATGTTCATATGTATACCATTGATCAACCTGTGAAGTTTCGTGGAAATATCCCTCAGTTTAAAATTTTGCCCTATTCACCCCCCATTAAAACTAGGGGCCAATATTGAGGCGGCCATATTGGGACTTTGTTGTACAAATTGACCGGGTTGTCCATATAGGTTGTGATCCTACTGGGTCATAGATAATATTTCTGGTGGACAACTTTGTATGTCGGGGCAAATGCAGGTTTCCTAAAAAAAGGCTGGTTTGCCCCCTGGGTGACGGTGGATAAAGACAAGGAGATGTGGTCTCAAAAATGTAAGATCATGTTCTATAGTGCACTGCCTGACACGCACTGTCTATATATATATTTTTTTGTAGGTCAAGTCATGATGTTTTGGCACGATGCATTCACTTTTCAGGAATTATTGTGAATGTTGAGGAACGTTTAGAAACATTCCCTCCCCAGCCAAATTCCTGTGACAGACCGGAGCAGTGTTGCCAGATTTTGTAAGCAACCAACCAGGTCTATGAAAACAAGCTCCAAAAAGTGACTACTAGGCACTTTAAACCTATAAAGGCCTACTGTGTGTGTGTGTGTGTGTGTGTGTGTGTGTGTGTGTGTGTGTGTGTGTGTGTGTGCGTGTGTGTGTGTGTGTGTGTGTGTGTGTGTGTGTGTGTGTGTGTGTGTGTGTATACTGTATATATGCTAGTCCTTACCCATTTGAACATATATGCTCCGAATTAGAGGTTTGCGCCTACTTCACCCGTTTTATAGTACGATATTATGTCACATGAAACTTGACCAATCATGGAGACCTAGAGATCGCCTATTTAAGGCCTGTCCATTGTATCTCCGAAATGTTTGGTGAGTTGCGATTTCCGAAATTTCCAAACTCTCATTCGGTGTAATGCTTTTCAGAATCGCGACTTGCGAGTGACGTAATTTTGTAGTCGAACCGGACCTTTTGACCGAAAAGTTCGGTTTCGGTCAAAGTATGGCCAGGCCTTTAGAGAATGGTTGGCCAGAATGTCATGTGAAACTCACCAATCCACCAATCCTCAAGCTTTGTCGGACAAATGCCCATCTGATTGGCTACCCGTCACCTGCGTAGAAGATTATTCCTGGACAGACATTCGGTTATACTAGTCCTTACTCGTCCATACCCGTGCAGCCTTACCCATATGTTTATAGTCTGGATGGCCAAAATGTCATGTGAAGCTCAGTAATCCTCAAGCTATGTCGGACATGTGCCCGTTTATGCCCTTGGTTACCCGTCATCCATGTAGAGCATTATTTCCGGACAGACATTCGGTCCATTAATAGTTAGAAGACGTGTGTGTGTGTGTATGTATATATATATATATATATATATATATATATATATATATATATATATATATATATATACTAGTCCTGTGCCCGGGGGGTGTGGTGC
Source organism: Nannobrachium achirus (assembly GCF_963921795.1). Classification (NCBI taxonomy): domain Eukaryota; kingdom Metazoa; phylum Chordata; class Actinopteri; order Myctophiformes; family Myctophidae; genus Nannobrachium; species Nannobrachium achirus. The sequence goes on from NC_137829.1 coordinate 28,935,922, forward strand.
GATGAGGGATTGAGAACCCAGACCGGTGCCCGTTGGGCAGAACAGTCACCATCCATGTCCAGTTGTGCAATACCCGTTGTATCTGTCTATCTGGCTGGCACTCTTTTATGCCCATATGTGGTGTTCCGTGTCCAGGCCAGTCTGTGATGTCACCCCCCCAAACCCGCAACTACCAATATTTACAAGCAACAAAACCAAAGTTACTTAGTTACTTATAATAAGCAGACATGGCATGACTGTTTGGAGGGGGTGATAAAGGGCGGGAAAAAGCAGACAGATGTCAGAGATTCAAGGGGCCGAGGACATAGGTCAAGGGTTGATGACCTGTAGACCCAACAGACCTCCCCTCCCCCCTCGACCTGGCAGTAAAATGCCTCTCAATGACTTTACAATACTTATTACTGCTATGTTTACATCTCTTTGTTACAACGAGCAATCAACTCCCACTCTGGGGCTGTTGATTGCGCCCATTTATCATTTGGGCTCTCGTTCTTAACTCTGCGGTTTTTGTTCTTCAAAAGTTAAAAGTTTTGTAGCCTTATAAGGATCCTTGTAGTTTTAAAGATTGGTAATGACTAATAAAAGGACGCTTCCGATGGAAAATCGAGGAAACATAACGATGGTGTTTAGTTAAAGCAGGGGTCTTCAACAGGGGCTCCGGGACCCCTGGGGGTCCTCAGAGTTAATACAGGGGGTCCTCCAAATCTTCCAATCCTTTCCAACCACTTGAACCCTAGTGTCCATATTCTGAGAAATGTAGCCAAAAATAGCAGATCTACAAGCTCACAACGCCTCGCTTCCAATCCTTTCCAACCACTTGAACCCTAGTGTCCATATTCTGAGAAATGTAGCCAAAAATAGCAGATCTACAAGCTCACAACGCCTCGCTCGAGGCGTTGTGAGCTTGTAGATCTGCTATTTTCGGCAAAAAGGTTTGGTGTATTGGGTAAAAAGAGCACACTAAGTACAGAGTAAAAGGTCAAGTTTATTAAGTATTGACAGTTCAAGTGGTTAAATATCTGAAAACAAATTGACATGAATCTAAAATACACTGATGATTTTGTTGTCAAACAATGAAACTGTATGGAATCTATGAGAAGGTTGTGGGGGTCCCTCCCTGCTTCATCTCTCTCTCAACTAAGGGGTCCTTGGCCTGAAAACATTGAAGACCCCTTATTTAAGGTCACAGAATAATTTGTATGCTTCCAGGAAGTACACTCCAATGCGTTTAAAGCAAATTGCTTTAATGGTAGGCCACAGATGAAATGTCAGTTTCCATGGAGATACCGGTTGGCATTGAATCCAGTGTGCAATCTTGATATCCAAAAACATAGACTTGAACAGTGCAGAGTATTCCTATTTGGCGGTGTTTTATTTCATCGTATATTTGCACATACCGTGAAATTTGTCCTCTGCATATTTTTATCATTGTACTGTATATAGATCTATTCAGACAGTATGTATTTACGGTAGTTATTATCATAGCTGGGTTTGTGCCACTAGTAAATACTATAGCCAGTTCAATTGGGGAACATTTATTTTGTTATATAATGTTTTACTGTCTTGATAATTCTTTTCCACTTTTCTCACATGACAGTTGTGTCATCTCATTTCTCATTTCCAGTATCTCAGGCTCAGCAGTCATGTCTCTTAGTCTTGCTATGTCAATATTTAGATTTGGAACACAAATGTCAACTATTATTTGTTCATATCATGAACAAATGTCATTCTGTGAAAATGCCATCACATTATCATTGTGATTAGGCTACATCCTTGTTAAACATACTGGGGCCTAGCAGAACACATGCTAGTGAGACACACTTTAATATTGGGGTAGGGATAGTCTCGCGTGGCCAGACTGTTGACTCCGCGATTTGGGAAATGCTCCCGTCAACAGTCTGGGGCACAGAAATAGATACGATGAGTGCGAGATAAAGCGCAGGGGTTGACACTAAGGTCTCAGAGGCACTTGCCCATCGGGCAAGTACAGGTAATGTTCTACTTGCCCGAAGGTAATGCCCACTTGCCCGAAAAGTAAATCGTCCCATTATAAAATGATAGGTAAGATTTTAATTACCGCTCAATGTAACACTTATTTCTTTACTTTCTGGGGCTGTGCGATAAAATGTCATACCTCAATACCTCCAAATCCAAATACCAAATACTTTAGCTATGATTGAATATGTCTACGGTTTCACACTTGTTATTTTATATTTTTAAATGTAGCAACAGTAAAAACAGCACATTATAGGTAAATAGAGCTCTTATTTTACATTCCACAGACCAGAAGACACAGCGCACTGGCCACGTTCAGGTGTTTAGACAGATATCTTGTGTTGTGTTTATAGACATTTGTGTCCCCTCTCAAATGAGCACTTGCCCTGTCGGGCAACCTGAAAGCCAACTTCACCTGCCCTGACATTTTATTTATCTGCCGGGGGCAGGTGGGCAAGCCTTAGTGTCAATGCCTGAAGCGGATGTGACGCAACCGCTCCCTTGGTGCAGTAGCAATAACATGTCCTACTGGAAGCGTTAAGTCTCCTTTCAATATTTCTGGGGGCGTTATTTCGTCTTTCTCTGGTGTTATTGGTGTTACCTCCATGATGTTTTCAGACGTTTTCTTAAACTATACACCCATAACAAGAATAGGTCGCTCGAATGACTTTGTCTGAGCTATTGTGTCTCTGTTATGTTTCCAATGGGACTACAGTTCAGTGCAGCACCGGCTACTTCCGATACTCGCCGTTCGGGAGCTGCCGTTCCAGACTCTATATAGCATTCGGAGATTGTGGAATAGTTGTCTGGCTACGCGAGACTAGGGTAGGGATGACCTGGCATTCAGCTTAAAGGGCAACTTAGTTTTTTTACTACAAGGGTTCATATTTTAGATAGTCATTAGAGAAAAGAGAAGATGAGGGTTAAAAGGCTTTCATTTACTTCTTTCTATCATTTTAGTGATTTTAACAATTTTGATTTGTATGCATGCCCCCAGCATACAAGTGGCTAAATATGTATTTGTAGACACAATAAGCCCATTCCCAAGATGCACCACAATCTTTCATGGGCAGATGTGACTTTTGGGGGCTGGTGTAAATAGTAACAAAGATATTGCTGGCTTATTGTGCCTAAAAATACATATTTAGCCACTTGTGTACGCATGCCCCCACTCACTGAAATCAAAATACTAAAAGTGCTAAAATAATATAAAGCAGTAAATGAAAACATTGTAACACTCATCTTTTCTTTTCATTAAATACAATCTAAAATATGAACCCTTGTTGTAAAAAAATCAAAGTTGTCCTTTAAATGCAGATGTAATGCGAGCATACTGTGTGATTTCTACCCAGGGAAAGCTCTCCCTGTGACATTAAATTGGTTGCTTAGTAGGTGGGGGATAGGCAATGTCTGCTTTAGTTACTGCTGTGTAGGGAGGGGATCAGTGGCCAGCCTACTGCTTTGTCATAGCAGCATAATGCTGCGTAATGGGCTTCCACTCTGCCAGGGACAACAGTAATATAGCATGGTGACACAGACAGGTCACCGGTCACCTGTCCATGAAATAATCAGTTTCATTGTATTCTTCTTAGATTACTATTTCTATGATGTATCGATGTTGATGTATTGATGTATTACCTTGCCTAAATTGTAAACAATTATTGTTGATGATGACATCATGTGCAAGGAAAGGCCAGTGAGATTTTGAAGTTGCATTTAGCCAGAAAGGATTTTTCTTTGAATTCTTCATGAAATCATTGAATTGAATTTTGATTTGGGGGGAGGGGGGGATGTTTTTTGAAAATATTTGGAATAATAATAATTAAAAAACAAAATGTAGGAAACAAAAAATTAAGGGACCCATACAAATCTGGGTCCCGACCCTGGGTTGTGAACCAGTGGTGTAGCCCATAGCCTGATTTATACTTTGCAAACAAACAGATATATTGTATATTATGTGTGTGTGTGTGTGTGTGTGTGTGTGTGTGTGTGTGTGTGTGTGTGTGTGTGTGTGTGTGTGTGTGTGTGTGTGTGTGTGTGTGTGTGAGAGAGAGAGAGAGAGAGAGAGAGAGAGAGAGAGAGAGAGAGAGAGACACACACACAGAGAGAGAGAGAGAGAGAGAGAGAGAGAGAGAGAGAGAGAGAGAGAGAGAGAGGAGAGAGAGAGAGAGAGAGAGAGGAACATTATATGACATTTCTAAATGTGTTCTCTTTTCCATCATATCTGATAATTGTTTGCCTCAGACGAGGGAACAAAATCCCCCTGGCAAATCCACCATTGTTGGGTATTAATGCTGGATCATCTCCTGGAAAATATTCTGTCACACAGAGAGAGAGAGAGAGAGAGAGAGAGAGAGAGAGAGAGAGAGAGAGAGAGAGAGAGAGAGAGAGAGAGAGAGAGAGGGGTGCAAAATGCTGGGAGGCAGCTGGTGCCTAAAACGTATGCATGGCAACATTGCCATCTAGTGGTATACAAGAGAGATGTGGCTTAATTGATGGCTCCCCTTCCCAGATAAGATGCCATATCTTAACTGTCATCTATATAGTGTGATTGCATGGGCATTTAAGTTAAACTGCATAATAGGGTTTCACACAATGCTGTCCTCTTATCCTCTAGATGCGGCATCTGATCAATGTGTACAATTTGAAAAATACACATCAGGCCACCCAAAGACTAGTCTATACATCACTGTCTACTTTGATTACTACCACCAAGGGACATTCAGGGATTAATCAACCATGGCAAAACTCCACTGAGAACAAAATATAACTATTCAGGACTGAATCGGGAGCTGTATAAGGAGAACTACTACAACTTATAATTGGTTTCCATTCCTCCAATATGCATGACACAGTGCTGAATTGTTTTAGGAGGTGGTGAAAGGAGGAACATATTCCACGGCCATCTATTTAAAGCTCTACCACACAAAAGTGATTTATTTTTCCACCCGCATAACATACAGTATAGGATAAATATTTTCTCAGCACATGTTGGAAACCCTGGAGAACACGCGAGAAGTTGAAATGTAATCAAGAATAGCCTAAACAAAAGAATGACTGTATGGCTGAGAATTCATATCAGATAGAACGTGACTATTTAGAAAGTTCAGAAAGAAATATCTCACACATACTTATATAGCCTACTAATTTATTTAAGTCGTAATCAGTGATAAATGTAAATGTGAAATAGCAATTATAGGCGTAGCCGTAGACTGAACAAACTGGGTATGGATCAGACACTTAAAATGCAGATCGTGAATAATAGACCCAAATAAAGAGTGATATCAATTCCCTTTTCATGTGTAAGAATTCCTCACAGCCAAAGTGAGTTTGGAGGAAACAACATGTTCTTACAGACCATCCCCCCTGGTGGTAGACAGACTGTAATGCTGCCATTTCACTGATCATGATAGCTTTGTCTGGGCTCAGTAAATGATGCAACAACTTTCTGCTTTTAATTTGCAGTCATGTCAGTGTTTATCAAAGGTACTGTTTCATCGTTGCCTGCTTCGTCTTGATAGATCAATATCTGTTGTGATGATGTCAGCACAGGTGCTTGATCTTAGAGACAGATAGAATGTTTGTTGTTGTTTTTGCTACGGTTTTGTTTCAAGTAGCTATCTTCAGGGGTGTAACAAGGGGAGGGTGGGGGGTTGGGGGGGAGCAGGACTGAGTTACTAGGGCCCAAGGTGGAGGGGCCTTTATTATTTTATACTTTAGCTATTGAAAATCAAACCTCGGTTCGAAGTGGAGCGGTGAATTTGAGCAGCTGTACCCTATGTGAGTGAGTGAGTGAGTGTAAACTGTGCCTGTGAGTGAGTGGTGAGTGTGCCTGGCCTGCACAAAACAGCGCCCCTCCTTTAACTAGTGTGTTGTGTGTGGCCACTCAAGGTATTGCCCAGGCTACGGACAGGGCCAGCCAGCCACCCAGCCAGCCAGCCAGCCAGCCAGCCACATACCCACGGATATACCTGTTCATTGGGAGCGCTTTCACCGCTCCAAAAATAGTAGATACACAAGCTCACAGCACGGTACAAAGTGCCGAGCTGCGAGCTTGTATCTGCTATTTTTGAAAAGTTGTGAAAACGTGTGCAAATCTTCGAATATATGTATTTTTTAAGCGAACATTTGTTTTGCTTCTGGGGGGTCCCTGGAACGAAATATTTTGAGATGGGGGTCCGTGGCTAAATACATATCATTTTGGGGGTCCTTCACGTGAAAAGGTTTGAGCAGCACTGACATAGAAACATGGGTTTAAAAAAAAAAACATGTTTAGAAAAATATTTAGAAGACATTTATAGAATCGGGTCAAAAGAATTCAAAGATTGCACACATTTTCACGATTTAAAAAAAATATCAGATCTACAAGCTCGCAGCGCAGCACTCGGTGCTGCGCTGTGAGCTTGTATATCTGCTATTTTTCAATAGTTAAAGCATTAAATAACGCGAAACAATGTGTTCCCAATCTAAATGGGGGGCCCACAGTGAATCCTTGTACCCAGGGCCCAGAATTTGGCGCGACACCCCTGTTTATGGGCACCTTGCATATAGCCTACCTTAGATCAAGCAGTGAGAATTTCAGTTGAAATGGAAGCCATGAATGCAAGTTCATTCATGCACTTCACCAGTGTGACAGGTCTTGTTTTACAGGTTTAAGTTAAGGGCCATATAACATTTTGACAGTTTGTATTGTGTTGATAATGATATCCAAATACATAAAATGCACACACATCTACAGTATGTGTGTGCACATAAAGGAGTAATGTGCTCATTATCTGAACCACAGCATAGCCTTTAAACATTTATATTCCTTTTTGAGCGGTGGTCACACCGTCTCCATAGCGTGGCCGTGTGTGTATCCGTGTGTGTTTATGTATGTATGTATGTGGGTGGGTGCGTCCGTAGCCTGAGGTATTTAGCCTGCAATACCTTTTCTGACCACACATGTTAAGGGAGGGGCGCTGTTGTTCAGGCCAGGCACACTCACATTTACACACACATGCACGCATGCACGCACGCACGCGCGCGCACACACACACACACGCAGCCTCCACCGCTCAGTTCACACGAGTGTGATTTTTCTATTCTCCAGAGATAATCTATAATTCTTGTAAGCTTTCTAGTTCAAAGATCAGCATCGTCAATAAAACTGTTGTCAATAACTAAACAAATCCAACAAGCCTCGCTACACCAATAGCCCTGGATTCAATGTTTAATTTATGATACAGTTATAGTGGTGCTTGGAAACAGATGCAGGTCACAATTTATGCAGACATGGTCTGGTGTATATGTTATTATCACACTATGCCAAGTTATAATTGCTTACAGCTATTGGGGCATGGGATTTGTGCCATAATACTTTTGCCATCTTTTGTTTTGTTAACCAGCACTCATAACAAAGCTGATTGTCTCCTCTGATCCATGTGGCCTCTCATCACAGGAGCGAACAACAATGAGTCCACCTGCGCTTTTAAGGATCAAAGATACCAGGTTGTTTGATTGCCATGTATCTGCTTTCTAAACTGCACGTTGTCTGAAAACTGATGCCGGCGTGTTATCTTTTTAGGCTCCTGTGTCGTATCGTCTGACACAAGCCCACATTTTAGTAACCTCGGGACTGCAGTGGGTGCCTTTGCCACTGCGACATGCATAGCCTTATCAACTGATCCTAGAGGAGGTACTATTTAAAGAAAGAGCTTATAGACTTGCAGTGTAACAAAGGAGTTTGCACACAAACTCAGCCGTCATGAATAATCAGCAATCATATGGACATTCAATCCAAGTGTATAATAATCCAAGTATATATTAAAACTCCAACATCAACATATGACAGAATAAGTAACTTAGGTCAATCTTTGCCTCTCACATCACATAAATAACATTGGTGTTATTTATGTGGCCCTTCTACAACAGGGTCAGAATGAGGTCGATGGAAGCGGTTGGAGAATCAGAGAAAGGTTTGGGCTGTTAGGGCTGCCGGGGTCAGAGGGCATACTGAGGTGATGGGGGATTAGGAGAGATTCTAAAAGGAAGCTTTGGAGTCTCACAGCCCTCAAAGTAACATGATGGGGATTCCAAATCGCCTTTGGAACAATACCACGGTGCAGTATAAACTCAACAGAACATAACATCAATGGTAATTGTGTGGATCAGAATGCTGGTCTATTTATTAAGGTATCCACATAAAAATAGCTGTGTGGGGAGAAAAGATTCCCAATTGGTCAGAGCATAAAATAGAAGAAGTGTAATGAACAAAACAAGGAATTTCATTGCTGCGTGTGGTGGAAGTGAGCTGAGTTCGGAAAACTTGTTGGCACTACTGTAGTGAATAACATTCACCTTGCTTTGTGCATTATATGGTTTCCCACCAATTCTGATCTTTATTATGAACGCTATTTATGGAGATAAACAAGAAGTAATGGATGATAGTGGTAATCTTTGGTATGAATCAATGGCAATGACATAGGTTTCAGCAGAAACGAAGTCCCTCCTCTGCCCAGACAAATAGCTCCTCTCAATCCTGCTTTATAGCCTGAGTTCACTATTGGCAGAGGCTTTTCCCAGTCAATGAAAGCATGGCGTCGTAGGGATGTGTGTCCCACAGGCTGCAGGAGACATTAGGACCGCACACAGGCAGTGTGTTTCCTTCACCACACACCATAAAATCCCCTACCACACATGGCTGTAATAAGCCAACAAATTAAGCCATTACACCGTTTTTAAGGTACACAGACATCCGCGTTTAAATATTTTAAGAGTGGCAAGGGATCTCTCACCGCAAGTTACACTGTGTGTCTCAGACCACCAGGGAAATGGACACCGGATCCACCCTGCCATCGCACCTCCATGGGGACGGCTTTCGTGGTGACTCTCCCTGCAGAAACCCTCTGTTCTGACCAGCTAGAATGTTGAGTTTCTATAAAGTCTACGCACAGCAATGGAAACTGATGGAAATAGACGTTTTGTGAGGTGATCCCCGCCTCTATCCAGGATGTACTTGTACGGGCACAATAACATTTCATTATTAGAGGCGAGGGCTAAATCATTTGGCACACAGTGCATCATTGCCCACCCCCCTCCCCCGGGCAAGGTGGCAACTTGAGCCAAATCTAATGATGTTTTGTAAAGAGTCTCCGTTTCTGTCCCATTCTGTATACAGTTTAAGAGCAACAGCCATAAAAGTTCATTAAGCTGCTGCTGTAATGGTGTGCAGGGAAGTACTCCATAAGCTGAGAAAGGCAGAGCAAGACGCTCTTGTAAACCCTCTAGGGAACTTTCCAATTAAATACTCACTCTTTTACTCTAATAAATGGCAGAGAACTGGAGCTTTTCCTACATGTCATATTTTCTCCATACCTCGGGCTACGAGATGGTTGCCAAAAGTTGGGAGTCCATCGTGAGGAATTTAGTTTAGGATGGTTTTAATTGTTTTCCATGTACAATAGTTTTTCCAAGCTACTGTTAAAACGGAAAGGGCTTCCCTGGGATGTTGGCATGCTTCACCGGGGCCATATGTGAGGGCCTCATACAGACAACCTGACTGGTTTACATCTTTTTGATGAGTTCTTCTGAGTTGTAGACCTACCATCAGTAGATGGCAGTAGGTCTGACTACCACAGCCACTAGAGATGATCAATATTGACATGTGTGCACTGTAGGTGATGAAATGTATCTATTTAACTATTTATTGTAACAAACAAAGCTGACAGTTTTCCTTGAGAAAACCCACTTGTACACATTTTCAATCACTGACAGCAAGGTTAGGCTGTCATTTGGTAATGTCACCCTTAAGTTGCAAACAGTGCCTGTTTGTTGATTGTCGTCACAACATTATTTATGTATTTTTTATCTTGAACTAAACACTGGGAAAACACTCATCACTAATAGGCTTTCTGAATTTCAGTAACATCAATTTAATAATTGTTAACTTAACATAAATGTGAAATAATAGGACAGGCTATCTAATCTAATATGCATGAAATAGTTTTCTTGGGTCATCATCATCATCATCACCACAACACAAGTCTACACATTGAATAACCTGTTCGGGTCTTTGATTGGCCCGCACTCTGGTATACCTGCTAAGACACCCACCGTGCACGTCAATCACCGGGAGATCCTCCAATGGCGGAGCGCATCAGCCCCTAGACTCCTCCCTGGTGTATAATTGAAGTTTCTTTAGTTTCTCCAGCCAGCGGAGTCCACACAGCACACAGCAGTGTAGTCCGATCTGTGGAGAGGGATTAAACACACAAACTGGCCGGGACCATGATGTTTTCCAGGAACGTAAACGTGCAGTGTGCGAGCCTGTGTCTGTGGATTATAGTGCTGGTAGCCCCGGGAAGCGTGGTGCACGCGAGGAAGCAGGACGACACTTTCTTCACTGCCAGTATTTACCGAGCAAGATGCGCTTCGAGATGCCTCAGCCTGCACATCACTCGCATCTCGGCTTTTTTCAAGCACTCTCAGGTAGGAGCATGTGGACTGGTCACAGATACACCAATCTGATCTGGATTCTATTTAACAGGCTACACGAAATACATCACGTAGCCTATTGTTGTATGATGATCTCGTCAGTGAATGATTCTTAAATTCAGACAAACCTCATTAAAAACTGCTCCCCGAGTCCACACTTGACTGTGATATATGAGCACTGAGCAGCAGGTCACTATTGGTTGCTGACACACTTTTTTCCCTACAGTTTTGTTGCCTCTCTGTGATATAATATTATTACTGTCAGGAAAATGATGGATCTTTCCCAATGGAAAGTGTCCTATGCTGGCCCCAGATCTCCGCACAGGTAGCCTATGCTATATGATGACAATGAAGTTTACTTATAAGTACAAGGCACAGTAGCACAGATGTCACTATACAAATGAGATATAATTGATAAACAACATAGGCAAATGCAGTATTATTTATTTGGACACCGGTGTATGCTTTATACATTGCTTCAATGGAGCCAATTCCGTATGTTTAACGACCTAACATGTAACATTCATTATTGTAGCCTATATGCATGTAAATGTGGGGGACTTCACTTAAGACGTCATATTGGTGGGCTCTGCTGTAACCAATTTATTTTATGGGTAACTTAACTTGCCCTCACGCAAGTGCAGAGCTACTGCCTTTCGAATTAATGACGACCTTTTAAGACCATGCATTCCCACAGAGCTGTTGTGATTCAGTTTATGTTTGAAGTTATTTGCTGAGGAATTAGCTTTGTCCTCCTGGGTGAATTGGTATGTGGTGTCAGAAGCTGTTTTTCATCCTCCACTGGACACACTGTTCTCCGCCAGGACTCCAGAACAAGGACTTGGCCAATGATCCTTTCCACCCTCTGCTCCTTTTCACCATCTATCTCTGTCCGCCGCCTGTCTGTTTTTACTTGCCTCATTTGCATTTGCAAGGCTTTTCCTTCTCTATATAACCACTAGGTGCATTAATGGACCTCTAATTGTCAGGAGGATGCATTGTAAAGTGATGTTAAACTGTAATTAGGTGCGATGAATCAACCCTCAGTGCATTGTCTCCCTCTCTCAAGTGATGTGTTATCTTGATGTTTGAGGGCATTCATTACTAGGAATTTCCTAGCCTTGGATCAAGACTATCTTATACCTGTACGTATTTTATCGATTTTGACATTTGCATAGATACAAAAGTTAAAGTCAGACTATTAAATATATCTATGATATTCTTGATCCAAGGCTAAGGATTTCCTATGGAACAACTGGGCAAGAATTCTGGTAGGCTATTGTTCTTCTAGGGGTTTGCATTGCTATGGGGACTGCATAATGTGTCACTGTCGAGGCATGAAATCAGCCACCAGCCCACTGAGAAGTCAAAGGAGATTGAAAAGTAATTGATGAGGTTCCACCTCTAAATGAAGAGCTAATAGTCTTGATAATTGACTGCAGAGCTTCGGTCTCCTGTGTGGCTATAACCTCAGGTGTATTCACTGAGGGAGAAAATGAGAAGGAAATAGTTGGCTGAAGAGTAGTTTTTGGGGAGTTGATAATGGTGTCTGCATGAGCGACTTTGCGGGTCTAAGAATAGACGGCAATTGTTGCTGATACTCAGTGAGGACTCTGTTTTATGTACTGTGTTCTTCTCAACAGGCCTTTCGTGTGTCTGTGTGTGTGTGTGTGTGTGTGTGTGTGTGTGTGTGTGTGTGTGTGTGTGTGTGTGTGTGTGTGTGTGCGACTGTGCGTGTGTGTGTGTGTGTGTGGGGGGGGGGGCATTGGGGGGGTGTCTAGTCAGCTGCGAAAACACATGGTTCTCCTCCCCTCCCCCGGCCCATGGCCCTGTCACCAAATGCCAGGCAGCATCACACCTCGTAGGCTTGTGTGGAGGATACACACTGAGCTTCTGAAATCTGATGTAAACATGACGTCGCTGCACACCAAAAATAGCTGATCTACAAGCTCACAGCACGTCACATCCGCAACATGGCGCGTGAGCTTGAGCTATGCAGATCATCTATTTTCGGGGCGCGACACCGCCGTGCGGCGGGGCACATATTAGGTATGATGCTGCTCCGTTGAGGTCACCTTCCTGCTAAATGCAGGGGCCCACTTGGGCTAAATGTGATAAGCTTCCCATGTAGCGTTGCCTCCACGCCGGCGCATGCTCAGTCAGCACAACCTACAGGTGGATCTGCTTCCTCTGGCAGATCTTATTACAGCAATGGGGCCGACGGGGCGCTTCGGTGCTCCACTCAAATGATTGAGACGGCAGACCCCCTTAATTCAACTCGGAAAGCATTCATCCTTTAGGGGTCATTTAATACTCGATAAGGAAACCGAGACACACAATGCTTTCTGTTCTAATGGAAATGAATTGTTTCAGCAGTGTGTCAAAGAGGGCCACGTATTAGCCCACTGTTGGTGATTTACTTTTAATATTTTTCACAAGTATAACTCTACTCTGGAGGGATTGCGTCTCGTTTGGATTTGGACTCATTTAGATGGTACAAGGGCCAATTTGTTCCAACACGTTTTTACAGCTGGAATTTAGAAAATCTGTTTTTCATATTAGCTTTTCTAATCAATTTGTACACTCTCCGAATACTGGTGTGAAGCTGACAAAAGAATTTAGCGCTTGCAGCTGCCGTGGACTCGTACCCAAGTCTGTCCTTTTTATATGGCTGAATCGGGGTGCAAAATCAGATGCCGTTTTAATTGTCACAAATTATGAATTAGTGAAGTGGAAACAGACCATGGCGTTACAGACTTGGGAAACTCATGCGTAGGTCATTGGTTGTCAGATTTATAGCTTCGATAGATTTATTAATGTCATACTGTTTCCAAATACAGATGTATTTATTGACATTTTACTCCACTTATGGGGAACATGTCACCCCAGTACAATAGACAGAGGGGAACACCCAGCCATAAATATTAGCCTTGGACACTTTAAAATATTAAGAGCGAACTGGGGCCTCTGTTCACTAATGCATTCTGAAAGCATCGGGCCTGTAGTGGATTATTTATGTGAGGACCTGTAAAGCCAAAAACAAGGTGTGTCTATAAGGTCTTGTTATTACATTCAACGTCATAAAAGTAGAACATCTTAAATTCGGCGATTCATTTCCAACGTGCCGCGTAGTGAAGTTTAAGTGTCGCACTTGTGTGAGATTTGTGTTTTTTAAGCGCAGGGGAAGAAAAAACATTGGAAAGTAGTTTTTCCGTGTCCCCTTGTTTTTGCCTTTGATATTAAATAGCTCGTGGTGGAATAAAACCACGGCCAGAGCTCCTCTCATGTGTGGAGTTTTTCATTAGCGAAGACAGCGGATGAATAGGGGTCTATGTAGCTTGGCCTCACCTCACTGTAAATGCTTTTAAAGCATGACAGTCCTGTCTGTAAATCTACCTCCCCCTCCCCATCCCCATTGCAGCGCTACACCCTTCTAGTTACCTCCTCTGACAAACAGCCCGCATTCCTGACTGGAGACAACTTCAGACCATCATTAGTTGAAATTGATCACCCATGCTTCCTTATTAACCTTGGATGTGGACAGAGCGCACATTAGCTCACTTTCACAACCCCTATCAAATAATTCATACAAAGTGAATAATTTATGAATGAACGCACACGCACGTGCACGCACGCACACACACACACACACACACACACACACACACACACACACACACACACACACACTCTCTCTCTCTCTCTCCCTCTAAATCTTCTTGGGATCTTTTTATTTTTGCTCTCAACATGTGCCCTGAAGGGTTAGCTATTTGGGTGTCAGCTGAGAACCCCTGGGCTGTTGAAGGACACTCGGGGACACTAGTCTGTGCTCTTTGGTCCCGTCTCAAAACCTGTCCAGAATAGTTCAAGGAGCCATCCATAGTCACTTAGAATGGATCTATGTTACTCATTCACTGGCGCTCGAGAGGCATGTGGCCCGAGCGGGACAGATTGGTTTACTCCAAATCAAAGAGGCCGATAAGAAACAAAAGATTTCCACTTTCAAAAGGAGGAATGCTGACCTCAAAGGTAAAGCGAGTTTTTTGTCCATGTTCCTCTCAGATGTCTAGACAATACAGCGATCCCCCTGGCCACCTGCTCCGTCTTCTCAGCTGACACGAGCCGTATCTCGGGGATGAATTCCCCGTGTACATGACTTCCGACAGCGCCGAAAAAGGCCCGCGAGCTCACCTCAGCCACACACATAGAACAAGCTGAAGCCTTCTGGGGGCTTGTGTCTTACAGATACCATCATATTAGTAGCTTTGAGGAGGATATCTGCAGAACATGTCATCCTTTTTGAGGGAGTCCTTGACAGGCGTCAAGACTGCATAATGTTCAGACTGAGGAATGCCATGGGTGAGTCACAGGGATGAAGCCCTGACCTATAATTATTCCCCATTGGTCCCTGACATGGTGGGGTCAGACCCAGACAGCTGGGGCAACATCCCACTGAGCTCCTATGCAACGAGGGGATGGTGTCACACTGCAAAATTAGCTGCTCCATGGATCTAGACCTGTCGTCACTGACGGATGGGCAAAGAGGAGGTGTCAGAAACAGGACCGGTGATTTAGGACGCGGTCTAGAGTTGTGACAACTTGTATAAATTATCCTGAGGGATCGGCTGCCAGTGTAAATGTCAAGGTTTTATTTACTGGGTGTCACCAGTGGGGAATTTGGCCAACATTGATGGATCACTTTTCTTACATTTCTACACTCAACAAGGATTTCAATCATCATATGTACAGTTCTATATTTCCTTGAATATATACACTATTATTGTGATCCACATTCTGTATTCTGTGAACACCTACGGTATCTTTCTTGTTTAAAAGTTTCAGTCACGTTGTTGCACACGTGCAAAATATAGAAACCAGTCTCTTGATTTGCCAACGTGCTAAGCTTTCAGACTTTCTGTTTTTCTTCTTCTGTTTTGTATCATTATCGGCACCTTTGGTGGAATAAATGTGCTGTTCTGGATTTGACCAAACAATCATGAATTCCTTTGAAGCTCCCTGACCGTTATCCTTGACACCAAAAGCACAGCACTTACTGGTACTGGTTAGCAAATTAAACCCTTTAATGATAAGTTCTCTCCTGAGGTCTCATGGGAAATTTCCTCTGGATTACATTGTTGAAGAAGGCTTTGAACTTGACATTGAACTTAAGCAGACTTTTTGCCTGCAGACCTTTAAAGTTAGGCTCTGTCTGTCCTACCTACCTCAGTGCCATATTATAGCCGTGCAGTGCCCGCTCATTGCTTATTTATACGTGTATTAATGGGAGCTCTAACACCATACCTTTTCTAAGAATGTGCCATTTCATTTTGTGCATAAGCTTTCCGCTTGTTCATTGATGATAAAGAGAAATGGCATAATCAATGAGTCAATAAGACATAAAGCCGACAAGTTAACACACAAGCTTTCTACCCTGAAGACAAAGCTCTCCACCACAAATGCTTAAACCGCTTGTTGCCTCTAGCTGCCTTTTTATATTAAATCAAAATAAGTTAACCACATACTTTGTCATATCATGGTGTCATGTGGAAAATATAGCCAATCTACAAGCTCACAACGAGTCCGCAATACGTGCTGCAAACACATTGTAAGCTTGTAGATCAACTATTTCGCTTTTTTATAGGTTTTTTATGGCAGGAAATACTTGCATATAAGGACAAAAATGGGGACACCAGATTGAAATTAAATTGCATAACATATTTTTCATTGGAATTCAGAAAATAGCCACATGGCATAAGTGATCTACTCGCTCTCCCAAGGACGCCTATGATTCTCTCAGAGAGAGGTATCAGGAGGACTCGGCACAATTAGGCCAAATGTTTGTCTTGTTGGAAAGGCAGAAAATGGCACTTCCACAGCAATTATTGGGGGGGGTGGCAGTGGTGGGGGGGTCTGGTCAGAGGTATCTGCTGTCTACACAGGAGTGCTGACATCAGTTCCTGCCCGCAAACGACCCCAGGGATGTCTGTTGAGAGATCAAACGGCGCTCTTTTAGAAGAGCTCAGGTCACCGCGCTTCACTGAAACTGACCAGAGGTCCTCCCTGCTGGCACCGACGCCGTGACCCCACTTCCCTGCTTATGTTTCCCCATACAGCCACAGTCAGCAGCATACAAGGCATACCTAAAGTCACGGTGCAAAGTGTGTGTGTGTGTGTGTGTGTGTGTGTGTGTGTGTGTGTGTGTGTGTGTGTGTGTGTGTGTGTGTGTGTGTGTGTGTGTGTGTGTGTGTGTGTGTGTGTGTGTGTGTGTGTGTGTGTGTGTGTGTGTGTGTGTGTGTGTGTGTGTGTGTGTGTGTGTGTGTGTGTGTGTGTGTGTGTGTTCGTGTGTGGCATCTGGTATTAAAAACTGGTAATTACATGTACGGTGATGGAAGAGATTTGGATTTCACAATACTTTCATTGGATGAATTGATGACTGTAATTGTGTTTTCAACAGAGCTCAAAATAATGACTCATGCCCCCCCTCCCCTCCTCTGTCCCCTCTCTCTATCTCTCTCTCTCCCTCTCTCTCTCTCTTCTTCTTCTCTTACAGAATAATGGATCTTTGGTGTGGTGCCAGAATCACAAACAGTGCTCGAAGGTAATGAATCCAACAATTGTATTGTTTTTAGATACAGCAGAGCGATATTCAGTTTATCATCATAGCTCCAAGTTCAACCGCAGAGGGCCGGGGGAGAGTCCCCCTGCGAGGATACGCTTGATTTATAGGTGCTTCCTAGATTGCTTTTTTTTTTCTTTCTCCTCTTCCATTGCTATCCGTTTGCACTTTTAAGTAAGACTTAATGAGAGAAAACATGAACTGCGCCTCCCACCTATTGATTTATGAAGTTAACGTATGATTATTTCCGCTGTTGTTAATTTTCGGTAGGCCGCGTGCCACGGAGCGCTTTCCCGAAACTGCTTGTTTGTGTTTTCGTGGCACTGCTGCACCGACAAAGGTTGATACAAAGCAGGCGTTGACGGCTCCTCTGAGAAGATGCTGCTGACATGTTCTCTCTGCTCCTCGTAGAGCTGTTGACAGGCAGTGGCTGTAAAGTAACGTAAAGTACATTTACTTAAGTGCTGCACTTACGCGGCTCCAGCGCATACCTTTTCAGCCATCTTCTTGACTTAATTGCACTGTATGTTGAACTGCTGTTTAAAAAAAGAAGAAAACTTGACCGAAATAAAACTATCTATCTGTCTGTCTGTCTGTCTGTCTGTCTGTCTGTCTGTCTGTCTGTCTGTCTGTCTGTCTGTCTGTCTGTCTGTCTGTCTATCTATCTATCTATCTTGTAAGTGTGCACTTTTTGGTGTGTGATACCGCTGCACAGCTACATATATATTGAGCCGTAGGCACAAAACGGCATAGTGAAGGCACACAGCTAGAGCGGCTCACGTGCCAGCGTCGTTGGCCAACAAGATTGAACCAGCTTTAACAACATGTTGCATCGCAAATCACATCCGGTGGGCGAGCAACACCGTCATACTACAGAGTATAAATGAGCTTTCGGACAGAACGAAGACGATGCACTCGGTTCCTTTCGTTGAGACTCTCAGTGCCGTCGGCTAATGAGGAATGATAATACCAATCTGGAGTGTTCCTTTAACTCTCAGAATCAAATGAACAGTGTAGGGAAGGATGTAATCAATACTTATGCACGTAAGTTGACCGTTCATGGCCAGCGTGTCTTTGTTTGCCGTTCATCTCTCCCCTGTTTCCTTTGCATTAGGAGAACATGTCTGAATATCACAGAGCAGTTTATCAAACGTTTAAATTTCAAGGTCTCCCCTTAACTCTGACAGTGTACAAATGGAACCAAATGGGCCCGTTAGGGTCCATTTGGTTCCATTTGTATACTGTCAGAGTTACAGACCTCTATGGGTCAATTTGGACCCCTCTAAAGGAACCCGTCCCTGGAATCCACTTTGAGAACCCCTGTCATAGAGGAACAGGAAGTGTGCTCTTTGGTGCACACCCTAACTTGCTTAGTATATGACGGATTCATTTTGCATCGGGCACAGTTATTATGAAAACAAATGGACTCTCATGGAAATGTTTGTGTTTTTATTGACGACCATAGCATAAATCATGCTCCAATGCATGGTCTCATGGTCTTAGGGGTTTGTGTGCTGAACATTTTGGCCAATCAAGGGATTACAAATGATGATTCATTGGAAACACAGGGAGAGTGGACTGACTTTATTCATTATGCTGACTTAACATGGCCCAGTTTTTGTTGTGATTAATCACAATCAATGTCTTATATTCACATCTGTTTGATGTCAAAATATTCCTACATTGTGTAGAAATTCAACGCACTTCCACCATGACAACTTGAATTAGTTGACAATGTTAAGAACAATCTTGTTATCGTGCACTGTCCTTGCTTTTAATAAAATAGCCGTATTTTGAATGCTAGAGGTTTGGGCAGCGAGGCGTCTCTCACATCTACGTCGCACTGCCGATCCGATCAATATTGCCATCTATGGAAATCTCTGTATCTGTCAGTCCTTATCCCTTTTATGCCCATAATTGGAGATCGCTGATTTCATCAGTATATGCCCATATATTGGCATGCCCCCTTTTGTGCCCATATATGGAGCTGACTGATTTGTTGGTGCCTGATGACATGACGATGCATTGAGTTTAGACACACTCCATATTTGGTCACAGCTGAAGTTGTTAACTCCTTATTTATTGTTTTATTCCACATGTCATAATGCATGTAATGTAAGTGGTTAATACACAGTTATATCCAGAACCGGGAAATCGCGATTGCCAAGAACAAGGATTTTGGTCCGGTGACATCATCGTGTCTAGGTGACCTTCCTGTTACCCTGGAAGTAATCGTTGACCCATAAGCGAACGGCACCATCCAGGGTCAAAAAAGGAACTCGTCAAACTCGTGAACATTGGCTATAACTCGTCAAACTCGTCACGTGGCAGTAAATGTGTTTCCTTTTTGTCCGGCACTGAACACAAAAAATCGCACACATTTTTGACATTATAAGACATTGCGTGGTATGTTAGCCTACACAGGTATATGGACTCTGTAGGCTAGGTCATTCATCTGACATTTTATTTGAACAATACAAATAATACAAATCTTTGCATATAATATTTACAAGGGATACTGTTGTCAGTGAATTTATCATGATCTTTACCCAAAGGCCGTGCTTACAAAATGAACCATTCAGTTAGCTACTTTTTTTCAAAGGATTGCTAATAGCATCTGGTAATCTTCAAACCCATAGGCAAAACATAATGAAAGAAATGCCTGCTCAATGACTCAAAAATAAATCTGAGGTTCATTTGTCATCGAGTTTAACTCTGGTGTTTTAAAGTAGAGGTGTAGCTCCTCTAGAAGGCAACCCTTTGTTTTCAGCATAATGCAGTGAAGCTTGTTTCTCTCCTTTCCACAGTGATAGCCAACATTGGTTCTTGGCACCAGGCATTCCCCAGTCATTCATCAGAATTTTTATGTTTGAAAAGGCTTTCGCTGGCTGCAAGTCCAAGCACAGCACACTGTTTTCATAATCATCCAACATTGCTGAAACTCTGCAAATGTCAGAGATTCTTTAATGGACTTCTTGTTCTCTCTCCTCTAACAAGCATGTCACTTTGCGCTTCTTTTACCCTACTTGGAGGCCGATAATTTATCGGCAGCTGGATTTGATGAAACATCTTAAAATCCAATAATGCACATGGTATTACAGTGCTCTGCTATTCGGCTATTCCATAAAGTTGGAAAAGGGTCCCCCAAGATTTCTATTCCTGTTTCATATCCAAGGAAATATATATATATATATATTTCCTTGGTTCAGTTTTTGGTTCAGTTATTCCTGATCCATCCAACCAACTAGGTCATGACAATATACCGCTGTTTAATTTGGGTCCACGTCTCGGGGCTCCAGGAGCGCACAGACTGTAGCCACACTTCACATCTCCATCTTTGTAATTGATGGTGTGTGTGTGCGTGTGTGTGTGCGTGCGTGCGCGCGCGTGCCTGTGCGTGTGAAAACACCGAGCTATAGTGGGAGCTCTTAACAATCGCACCAAATGGGGCACATGCTGTACAGTGGGCTCCCAGTGAATAGCTCTACACCCTCTGATTAGCCTCTCCACTTCATGAACAGCTCGCAGTCAAACAGAGAGACAAAGGCAGCGGCTCTCAGGGAGTGCGGCGAGGGCAACAGGCCTGTCCACCCTGGGCTCTGTTTAAAGAGCCGACGGGGAGCTCCCCGCCGCCGGAGATAATGTGTGGAAGGGGCTGCTTAATTATTTAGACAAAGATGTTGTGACCCCGTCCATCTGTCTGCGTCTCAGGAAATCAAAGCCTCCCGTCGTCCATTTGAGAAGGGGAAAGCCATCTCGGGCCATCTCAGATGCGGTGTCCAGAGTTGGGCCCCCGTCTCCCAGTGTCCCCATTGTCATGATAATTAACCTGCTTGCCCTTTCTCTGGGGGCAGAGAGAGGTGGCGTTTGGAGGCCTGGGGAGTCATTATCATGCCATAACACTGGTCCAGCAGAGCAGCTCCATTCAGCGGAGAGACGCCAGGGGGACGGGCAGCAGACATTTCTATGAGCTATTGTCGTTTTATCTTTCTACTGTTAAGGCATCCCCCTCTCGAGGAGTCTCGATGTGCTCCCTGAAAAGTTTAAAGGCTCTAGGGTGTTCTCGGTTTCTGGTGGGGCAAAGGGAATTAAAGTTTCTGCAAGTGTATGAGAGAGAGTGCGCAGAAGTGGCCAAGAAGCTTTCCACATTCAGAGCATGGCTGATATTAACAGGGTTGCTTTCCCCCAAGGGTGCTATCCAGACTCCAAATCAAATGCTAGGATTGACTTTAGGCAGCTAAAAGCCAGCCTGCAAATAAGCAACGCAATTCATTACCTGGGCCTGGAAAAGGAATCTGTGTATTATGCCTGCATGATTTGGCTTGTGAAGCCATTAGGACATGGTAATTATTTACAAGTCCTCAAAAAAGAAAAAAAAAACACATACTGTATTTCTAATGAACAGAATCAAAATTGTTGAATTGTTTGTTCTTCGTTGCACACTTCTTCAACAGTGACACAGAGAAGGGTGATCACCAAAGCTGAAACAAATTAAATCACAAATCTTTGCTATTGTGGTAATAGCTTTGCTATTGTGGTATAGCTTATGACAGCTTCTCCAGGAGAAAAGCTTTAAACCCTATATACTGTCTGTATGTCATTATCCGGATTGATTGATTGAATACTTTTAAACAGTACAGGTAGTAAAGTCAAAGGTTATGCTAAAAGGATAACACAAAAAGCCCCAGGGGTCTATCAAGGCCCCCTCTTTTCTTTCTAATTGCCAATCTGTTGTGACGTGTTGTGAACTTGTAGATCAGCTATTTTCACCTAAAGGCCACTTTTAACCAAACAGATTCGTGGCCGAATCGGCGGCGGATAGCGGCGGAAGGCGGCAGATAGCGTCGGTTGCCGAACGGGAGCTCATCGTCAGGTTTTCGGCAGCGGGTCGGGAACGTTATCGACCGAAAACTGGAAAACTGGACTTGCTCAGTTTTGTTCAGTCGCCCCTGGCCGTCGGTAAGATTGAGGGAGTTGTAGAATAGTTTGCTACTGTTGCAAAACCAAGCCAAAATAAGCCAGAGACATTTTCCCGTCGCATATTTTTACTAAATACCATATTCTCAATCTCAACTCTCAGTTCCTATTCCAATCTGATCCAAAGCAAAGCTAGTAAATAGTGCAGCAGCTCCCCGTGTTGTTGTTGTTCTTTTTTTCCCTTCTCCTCTGCACGGAGAACACACAGTGCCTCCGGGTATGGTTGCCAGATTCTGTGAGTGAAATAAGCGACCAGGTCTATGAAAATAAGCCCAAAAGCAGCGACCAGTTTCACCTCTGAGCTCTATTACATTAGTTATTTTATAAAATAATGTTGAAAGCAAGGCCAAATAAGCAACTACACTTCAGAAACAAGCCCAAACAAAAGCAACCCACAACTAGCAACATTATAGGAAAACAGGATCAACGTTGCTTATAACGAGCAGACCTGGCACCACTGCCATACAGTAACTACAGTCGGCGTCGTCTGAAAAAATAAAAGTGCTTAGTTTTTTGCAGTTCTTTGCAGTTCTTTGCAGTCTGTGTACAGTCAGAAGTAGTCTCCTGTAGGCTGTTTGGTGTGGAGACACCTTAATGTTCACCCTCAGCCAGATGCAGGGGGTTCAACAAGTGGTTAAACCCAATGTCACGCTGCTACACGTTAAACGTATTCGTGTTGAAAACCCACTACTTTGGCTGGGCAACACAGACATACAACACAGTATAAATGAGCCCTCAGGAAAGGCAACATTGTCTGGAGAGTGAGACACGCTATTTATTTGCAGTGAGTCGTGCATGTTTTTCATATAACTCACTCAAATTCCCAGGTGCCTCTTTTCATTCCGCTCTTTTTGTCCCGACCCATCACACCCTAGTTATACACACCAGGGTAAGAATAAAGGAGTGTTTACACTTTTGGATTACATGTGTCTTAGTTTTGCATTCAGGAAGCCTTTGGAGCGGGGTTTGCTTGAATGACAATCGCTGGAATGCTACTATGTCTTTCATTCAAAAGTGTCTTTCAAAAGAACGGCTGTCAAGCCCTGCTCCCAACCCCCACATTTTCTCACGGCGAAAATGAACCGGTCCAAGTTCTCCAAGCGGTAGTGTTTTTCTAGGTCAATCAGTCCAATAAAATTAAATTGGTAGCACTGGCTCTGGTCTGAATATGCATTAATCTTTATTAAGAAGAAAAATAACAGCATATGCAGGGGGAAAATATCACATTCCTCGCTGGCTACAAACTTGAAGAGTGTGTCATGGCAATTTACTCAGGACTTTTCGTGTGGCCTTCTTTTCTTTGGCGGTGGGCAGTATATTTTGGGGGTGGCGCAGTGAAAAGATCTGATAAAGTAGGTGGCGGTTGTTGGAGGTTTATGGTGGGGGCATGGCTGGGATTGTTGCGCGCTCGGATAGACTTCAAAGCCCCCTTTTGGTCATGTTGGGGCCAGACGTCCGTCGTCTCAACACCCGGCCTCGTCCTCGCAGATGACAGACCACACCACCAGCACCAACACCTCAAAGCACGCTGTGGTGGTGGAAATGGCTGTCGAGTTGGCACTAGTCTGGATTCTCTGTCACTTTTTACAGCTAAATCATAGTAAGTGTAAAGAGTGAGAGGCTGCACACATCAGCCAGTTTGACATGAAATGCGTACACAAAATAATAAATATGCCTAGTATAACAACTAAAAGATTGCTTGGGAGGAGGGTGGGGACTGGGGAGGGGGGTATTTCAGTACGGGAGAGTGTTTTCTGCTGGTGATTCAGTCCGAGTGTATCAAAGGGTGCGTTCGTAAATGCGCCCCGTTTGTGGTTAGGTTTAGGCATAGTTTTACTGAGGTTAAGGTTAGGGTTAGGGTTAGGCATAGTTTTACTGAGGTTAGAGTTAGGATTAGGGTTAGGTTTAGGCACTCACTACACTAAGCACACACCCGGTGCGCATTTCCGAACGCACCCTTTGATACACTCGGACTGAAACACCAGAGGAAAACACCATCCCATTTCAGTACAGATCAACAAAAGACATCACTAATATAGGTTCAACAAAGGTTGTCTTTTGGGTTTTTTTGAGGCAGTGTGTGTGTGTGTGTGTGTGTGTGTGTGTGTGTGTGTGTGTGTGCGCGTGTGCGCGTGTGTGTGTGTGTGTGTGTGTGTGTGTGTGTGTGTGTGTGTGAGAGAATGTGTGGGTGGCAGAGGAGAATGAAAGTTGCTCTGGTCAGTCCCAGCAGGAAGGACCTGATCTGGACATGGCTGTTAAGTTTCATTGGCTGAGGAGGGGGTTGCTTCGTTGGCTGCTATCTGTGGAGCTCATTATTCACATGGTGGGTGGCAGAGGGTGAAACCCCCCCCCACCCAGTCCCACTGCAGGACCAAAGACCCAGGCAGAGGAGAGAAGCAGCCTGAAAGGCCATGGAACTAAACCTGACTCTATCAGTGGTGGAAAAAGTACTCACATATCGTCGTTGTCGGGTGGAAACCTTGTATGTCCAAAACTCTTCGTTTTGCATTTATCATTTTAAAAATGATTTAAACTAGTGAAAACAGCTGATCTACAAGCACACAACGCCTCACGGTGCGAGGCGTTGTGTGCTTGTAGATCGGCTGTTTTCACTACCTTTGTGCGACGGCCTTGTATGATGAAGCAGGGCTTTACTTTGCGAAAGAACGTAGAAATGTGAAACTTGGAGATACAAGGTTTCTGCCCGACAGTGACAATGTTTTACTTAAGTAAAAGTATCAATACTGCATGAGAAATACTCTCTTACAAGTGAAAGTCTGGAATTCAAAATGTACTTGAGTAAAAGTATGAAAGTGTTGGCATCAAAATGTACTTAAAGAACCAAAAGTAAAAGTACAAAAAACACGTTGACACGTTGTGAGCTTGTAGATCGGCTATTTTCAAATAAGCCATGGTATAAAATAGGGCCAAAGTGACTTTATGTATGTCTTATAACATTATAATTTATATCTGCAAAGTAACTAGTACGTTTTCAAATAAATGTAGTGGAGTAAAAAGTACAAAATGTGGATCCGAGATGTAGTGGAGTAGAAGTAAAAGTGTTGGAAATTGGAAATACTCAAGTAAAGTACAAACACCTCAAAATTGTACTTAAGTACAGTACTTAAGTAAATCGACTTAGTTACTTTACACCACTGCTCTCTATGGTGGTGGTAGTTCATATCTAGCTAACACAGCTCTCTCTCCTCTGCGCAGCACTGTCACGAAGCAATATCATTATTTATCATAGAGCTGATCTGATATTTTCATTTCGCCGCAGGACATTTACCACATAACCAAGAACGAAGTTGATGTTTCATTGATCGCACATAGTACGTGAAGAGTGCCCGCGCAGTTTTCTTAGATAATCAAAGCTTCACACCCTCTCCTTGTCTGATGGAATTTAATTCCACACGGTTCCTCTTGAAGGATTATTGTAATCAAAGCGGCTGTAAAATCCTCTCACCAGTAATGTCCAGGCAGTCACGCACAGTCTGTTCTCCTCTCAAGTGTTTGTTCTCATTCTGGGGCTGTACTGGCAGAATGTGTTGGCACGCTTTAGCGGATAGCTTAAGAAGTCATCTGTTGATACTGTCATCCCCACCTAACCCAATTCTCACGTGTCTCCTCTCCGTGCCACACTAGAAAACATTATGTATTGAAATGTTGTTTGTCTGGTTTGTTGTTGTTTTTTTGTTGTTGTTGCAGAAGTGATCTTGCTAGCAGTCATGTTGGAGAAGGAAAGATTAGAAAGAATGACCAAAAGCCACTGAAAAATCCTCAATGTTAATTCATCTCTTTGTAACCGTGTACATTTAACTCTCAATTTAAATGTACACTTACAATTTAAATGTATATTTAACTCTCAGAGTTAAATACTAACATTCAAGATTTTACATTGTTTACTGTCATGATGGCTTCTCAAGCCATGGGTCCGAACCATTGGATATAGAACTCCCGTATCACCAATCTGTGTTAGACTGTTTAACATTTCTTCTCCTGGAATTGTCTGCCACACGGCTTTGTTATTCATTCAGATTGCATTAAAAGCTGCTGCGTTGTCCAGTTAAATCCCATGGCTTGCCTCAGTGTGACAGCGTCGGAGGGATGGATCACATGAATGTGTGTCAGACAGACACTCAGTGATACTCAACTCTCCCCATCCTTTTGACCTGGAGATCAGTATTTCAGCGCAGTCAGTTTACAGTCAGGAGGATTACCAGCTTAATACACATCTATCTGCAATGGAAAAATACACTAACTAGGGCTGTCACAATTATTACATAATCGTCTAATCGCAATTATTTGACATAATCGCGATTATTTTTCATAATCGTCATAATCGTTTCCATGTTCAAAAATGTGCATATTGTTTTTTTAAAGTAAAAAAAATAGTGGAAATAGCAGATCTAACCTTTATTTATTTGTTTGGTCTTTAACTGTTTGGATCTCCTTTAGATCACAGTGGTGTAATACAAAGCACTTAGCCCTTGATGAACCCATATGACCCCTTTTATAGAGCTGACTTTTGTGATCTGCAGATTTGTTTTAACTGCGTGGCTCTAGCAGGATCTAGATCATTTAGAAGAGCGTCTATCTGCTTGTGTGTCCGGAGCTAATCGTGCGAAACCTAGACCGAACAGCACCAAATTTCTCGGGCACGCCAATAATTTCTTTCACACATGTTTTTGGGAATATTTCAGTTAACTTTTATTGTGGAAGTCAGTGGGGCTGGGAGGATCATACATTATGTCATAGATGACTGACATCATCATAGATGACTGACATCACAGGCATGGTCACATTCGGTTCCCCATGGATCTCGAGATCCACACGAGTCAAATGTTATTTTTCCCATTATGTTCCTTATTATATCAAAACCCGGCCTGTGGGGGCCTTGACAAATTGAGGAGGACACGGTAGTAGTGCAAAAAGTAACAATAATTTATTAACAACTAAATAATGCTTACAAAAAGGTATGAGATTTGCAATTCAGCAAGATCAGTGTCAGCAATATATCGTCGTTGTCGGGTGGAAACCTCGTATCTCCAAGTTTCAAATTTGTACGCTCTTTCGCAAAGTAAAGCCCTGCTTCATCATACAAGGCCGTCGCACAAAAGTAGTGAAAACAGCAGATCTACAAGCACACAACGCCTCGCACCGCGAGGCGTTGTGTGCTTGTAGATCGGCTGTTTTCACTAGTTTAAACCATTTTTTAAAATGATAAATGCAAAACCAACGGTTTTGGACATACAAGGTTTTCACCCGACAACGACGATATGGATGTGTGATCAATGGCGTTGCAGAGTGTGTTAACTAAACCTTTGCGGGAGGAGGTGTGTTGCAGTTCAAATGTCGCCCCAAAATGACCTTTGCTGTAAAGGGTTGCAGTTAGTGGGAGCTGGCACGAGTGAGTGGGATTAGTGGATTTGAAGTGTTTTCTCAACCTCATATAAACAAGGGGGGAGAGATAGATAGTGGCGGAATGCGACTGCAGCACTAGGATTAGGTCAGCCTGCCCTCAAAGACTTGTCACGTTCCACATGTTTTGACCTACATGGTGACTGAATCGGGTTTCGAATCACAACCCGTCTCAATTTAGACGACACACGATGCTTGTGAGTGGTCGCAGCGGGAGGGCGCCCAGCGGAGCCCTCAAAACCTTTCAGCCCTTGTTTACTGTGCGCCCCGACGACGCTCAAGGGAGGACGTTCCCATAACAAATATGCTATTTCTCGTCTTCACCGCGGAAAATGTGAGCCGATTATCATAGCTCTAAATCTACTGTGTCGGAAGTTTAAATAAATGGCTTCTTCTTCTGCTGGGAAAGCGTGTTTTATCGTGTGATCCCGCGTTTTCCAGCTCTGCTTTTCATGCATCTGTCACGATGACATTGTGGCGGCTAATGTCATGGCTGTGATGGTGAGAGAGCCCATGGAGGCGAATACAGTAAATCATCTGAGATGTTTAGCAGAGTAACATGGGACCGAGGGGGGGAGAGGGATTAGCTTTCCCAGGACATGTCATAGTGAAAACAGGACTACTAGTGGCCTCTTTATCACCAATCTGACCCCACATGACGGAGACATCCTGTTGAGTCTAATTGTCATGAAATGTAAACTGAGCCAAGGGGAAGGTGATAACTGAGGCTCTCGTTACAGCCACTGTAATTTCGGGACCTTGTCATCGCATAATGTACCAACACAAAATGAGGGGGGGGCCTTTTAACTACTTTCAACCTGGCATCCATAACCTGGACTAAAATAGAAGATCTACAAGCTGCCATTGTGTTGCGTTGCAATGTGAGCATGATCTACGGCAGGGGTTCCCAAACTTTTTTTGTCTCAGGGCACCCCATAAATATTTGTTTTAATCCGAGGCGCCCCTACATTATAATTTTCACTCCCAGCACCTTGTATTTATAGCATATCGTTGTTGTCAGGTGGAAACATAGTATGTCCAAAACCGTTCGTTTTGTATTTATCGTCAATAAAATGTACTAAACTAATGAAAACAGCAGATCTACAAGCACACAACGCCTCGCATTGCGAGGCGTTGTGTGCTTGTAGATCGGCTGTTTTCACTAGTTTTGTGCGACGGTCTTGTATGATGAAGCAGGGCAAAATACGTACATTTGAAACTTGGAGATACAAGGTTTCTGCCCGACAGTGACGATATTTTAGTGATTATGTTGCAAGGAAAACATTGAGATAATAGCCATTTTGGTTAGAACTGACTGAAAATAACTTTGTACTTTTTTATTTATATTTTTCCAAGTGTCCAAATAAATTCCAAATATTATCAAATGATCTTGCGGCACCCCTGGTGATATATAGCCTATAGTTGATAGAGGGTATGCGCGTGACATCATCATCATACCCGGAAGTTATGCGGGAACGCCTACTGACTGAGTGGCAAAAAAACTACTTTCTGGCCTTGACAGCCCATACATCCAAACAGAAAAGTCCTATCTGATTGCATTAAAGTACGTTAAACGACGTTAAACTCACTTTGCCACTCCATTTGCCATTCACTTTATGCATGCACACATACCCTCTATTCACTGGCTCACAAAATGTGTTGTGTAGTTCACGTATCCCGAGAACCGTCGGACCGATCGACTTCAAACTCGGTGCGCGTCGCTGATGACCCGAAGGAGTGCAGAGAGGATAGACGGTTTTGTTGCATCAGTCTGTCAAGATGATGGACTCGTTTGGGGACAGAGACCGGGCGTTGGTGTGTGTGGGCGTCTGGAGGAAACTTCAGAGTCATTAAGTATTAAGTGACGGCTATTGCATTCCACACAGCAGACAAAGACTATAGCCCAATTCTGGCTAAGCTGTGTGTGTGTGTGTGTGTGTGTGTGTGTGTGTGTGTGTGTGTGTGTGTGTGTGTGTGTGTGTGTGTGTGTGTGTGTGTGTGTGTGTGTGTGTGTGTGTGTGTGTGTGTGTGTGTGTGTGTGTGTGTGTGTGTGTGTGTGTGTGTGTGTGTGTGTGTGTGTGTGTGTGTGTGTGTGTGTGTGTGTGTGTGTGTGTGTGTGTGTGTGTGTGTGTGTGTGTGTGCGTGCGCTTATAAATAAGGCAGGCACCTCTGATTGTGGGGTATATGTATAATTCATGCCCCCCGCCGAACCGCCCCTTCTCTCTCTCTCTCTCTCTCTCTCTCTCTCCTTTTTTTGCCAAGTGATTCCTCGTGGTCTCTTTGTTGTCTGCGCCCTCAACTGCATTTAAATTAATAATTAAAGCGATACTTTAAAGAATGTGTGTGATAGCAACCTGCTAAGTTGCTCACCGCATTTGAGGAGCTAAATAGAAGTCTTTAACACATTTCACGCCGCTAAAGCACCCTGTCAAGAATATAAAGTGCTTGGAATTTCTTTGGAAGATATTTCCCTGTTTGGGAAGTGGGAACTTAAATAAACGTTGGTGGGCAATGTAGTTATGCTATGGCTGTGACTGTATATTAAAGGGATCCAGGGCTAATATGACAAATATGCCTTAATACATTATAATTGTCCTCTATAACTACCATGTAAAATTAAAAACACCTCGGTTATTTTATTTCTTCTAGAAATAGCTAATCTTTCACTCAATAGGGGAAATGCCCGTCGCAAGTTGATGATGTCATAAATGTAAAGTGTGATCTATCCCTATGGAATTTATGGCATGCATGTGCAAATAAAAACAAACGTAATACTTCCTATGGTTAATGAGCATCAAATCAATATTTCAAATGTATTTTTTTTGCACATGCATGCCATAAATTCCATAGGGATAGACCACACATGACATTTATGACATCATCAACTTGCGACAGGCATTTCCCCTATTGACTGAAAGATTAGCTATTTCTAGAAGAAATAAAATAATGAAGGTGTTTTTAATTTTACATTGTAGTTATAGAGAACAATTATAATGTATTAAGGCATATTTGTCGTATTAACCAGGGATCCTTTTAAGAGAGCTTATCGGAATGTGAAAACTTCCGCGTACATTTTAGTTTTGTTCTTTTCTTTTGCCTTGTACTGTATTGTACTTTTAATTTTTCTTACTTTTCTTACCTGTAACCTTAACTGCTCTGCCGCCTCCGGGCGAAGGATCTATTTAACCACTTAAACCCTATATACTGTTGACCAGGGTCCCCCAGGGGCCAGGGGGAGATTACTTGGTCCTCTCTACATCAAATCATCTCACCAAAAATAACCTACAAGCTCACCGCATGTGGCGAGTTTGTAGCTCTACTATTTTCGCAGAATGTTTGCCGATGATGATAAGCCCATAATAGGGGTGCTAGGTTTCATATGGTTAAAGTTCTCTTGCATATTTTTACTAGGCAATTAATAGGCAACAGAGTCTTATGCACACCCGATAAGCTTCAGAGATGGGTGCGTAGGCAGGGATCAACATATTTTAAAACACGCACAAAATGTACATATGACCCGCACAGGCGCACACCATCTTACACTTGCCAAAAAATATATATATTTTATCAAATATGCAACGTTTCGGTCAACAACTTTCTTTAGGCATCACATTTTGTGCATGTTTTAAAATAATTTGTAATAATAGATTGTATATACTACTAGTAAGATGCCCTAAGGGCGAGAAGCGACTTTGCCCTAAAGAGCGAGGTCGTGCACACATGGGTGGCGGCAGACTGCTGGGGAGCGCTGGCGCTTTGGCATAGGATCAACTTTGACCGAAGAAATTCACAGATCTGGTTGGTTGTTTAAGTTGGACAAACTGTGGCCAATATGTGTCCATATCTTCTTAAATATGGAGATGTCTGACATCATAGATGTCTGACGTCACACAGAATTAACCGTGAAAAGTGTCTTTTGAATCCTTCTAAGACTTTTTGAAATGTCAGCAATCTGGCCAGCCATCGTCAAAGAAAAGGTCCTTTTCACTTAAATGGAGCTCAGTTAGTCTGTTCTTGAGAGACTACTATGTCAGTGGTTCTCAAACCTTTTCATGTGAAGGACCCCCAAAATTATATTTATTTGGCCACGGACCCGCATCTCAAAATATTTAGTTCCAGGGACCACCCAGAAGCAATATTTGAGTTACAAACATTCGCTTTAAAATTACATATAATTCAAAGATTTGCACACATTTTCACGACTTTTCCAAAAATAGCAGATCTACAAGCTCGCAGCGCGGCACTCGGTGCCGCGCTGTGAGCTTGTATATCTGCTATTTTTCAATAGTTAAAGCATTCAATAATTCTTTGCATGTATGGAGATGACTGACTTCTGACATCATAGATGTCTGACATCATAGATGTCTGACATCAGAGACCACATGAGGCTTAATGTTGATGACATCAGGGATCAACATATATGGGCATAAAAGGTCAGTCTCATGTGGTCTATGATGTCAGACGTCAATTTGCAAGTGTCTTGGACATATATTGAGCATGAGGTGTGACAGACAGACAGACAGACAGACAGACAGACATGAGCTGCAAGTTTTCATACTAAATAGCGACTTACGGTCACGAAAAATGGTGCAGCAGTGCGTGGCTCAGTGGGCAGGGTGGTCATTCAATCCCCAGCTCCTGCAGGCATTGCGTCAAAGTGTCCTTGAGCAAGAAGACGACTGAACCCTATAACTGCTCCCTGTGAGCAGGTTGGTGCCTTGCATGGCTGCCTCTGCCGACAACGCATCAACGCGTGAATGTCAGGCGTACATTCTGAAGTGCCTTGAGCCGAGCGCTTAAAAGCAAGAAAATCAACCAATACATGATGGCTTTTCTTTTCATTGTTCTCATTACTCCCAGTCCCACGTGTAATGTTTTAGATAAACAAGATTTCACCTTAATGTTCAGTCGGAGCGACGCGCTCGCACACGCGCGTGTGTGAGTGAGTGAGAATTTCAAGCGTTCAGATCGTTGTTAATCCACGTTTTTGATGTGCCTAATCCTGTGTTTGCACATGCACACCTGTGTTGGTTTGGTTTATGGAAGTCAAGAAACAGAAAAACAAACACGATATCAG
This sequence comes from Nannobrachium achirus, assembly GCF_963921795.1. NCBI lineage: Eukaryota > Metazoa > Chordata > Actinopteri > Myctophiformes > Myctophidae > Nannobrachium > Nannobrachium achirus. The sequence goes on from NC_137829.1 coordinate 28,968,483, forward strand.
ATGGACACACCCTAGAAGTACTTGAAACAGTCACAGGTAGCATAAAGCTGAGAAAACAGTGTCTAGACTGTTAGTAGCCCTGGACAGGATATCTTCTTGATTTACTTGGTAGAGATTTTTACAGTCCACATGACAGCTAATGGCAAGTCAGAGACATACTGGAACGGATTAATGGCATATGATTTTATACTCATTCACATCATAGCCCTGACACCTAATGAAATATGTTCCTACTCTTGATACTGTGGATTCAATCTGCTATGATAGTCCCTGTGTGCTTCGGTGGAAAGGCAATTCCTGATCAGATATGTCTTTTAATTTCAGCCATGTCACGCAATTCCGTTCCTTTTTTTCCTCGTAAGGTTTTAAGGACATGGGTGAAATAGAGGGCTTCACTTAAATATGGAATTTGGGAGGGGAAATGGAGCCGACTTTGAGAGTTCTCTAATGCAGTTTGAAGTGTGGCCTGTGCCATGAATGTGAATGAGGGAGAACGCACGGAAGACAGGAAAACTATCGTGACTAATGGTGCTCATAGTGGCTTCCTTTGAGAGCAATGGGATAGAGAGGGAGAGAGAAAGAGGGGGATAGACTGAGGTAGTAGCAAAATAAGACAGGGAGATGAACGTTAGGTAGAGAGAGAGACAAACAAGAAGTAAATACAGGAGACAGATGGAATAAGAGCAAGTCGCGAGCAAGGGGTGGGGGGAAAGCAGGGAAAGAAGCAGGTGACCAGCCAGTGGCGTCAGTTCTGCAAAAGCTAGGGTATGGCAAAGATGGGAGTCCTCATGGAAAATAGGCATTACATTTAGGATAACATGGTTCTATTGTGAAAATAGCCGATCTACATGCTCACAACGCCTCGCAGCGCAATGTCTGAAAAAACAAAACAAAAAAAAAACGACTTTTGTCAGTTTTTTACACAGGTTTATACTTTTTCTTGGGCTGGATATGGCAGCCTGGAACGGTTGTTCAAGTGCAGCTAAACTTAACATGTTAGTAAACGTGCCACAATTAACAATAATGCATTGCACCTGTGCAGCTGACCTGCGGAACCTGGGAATATACCATTTTGTCAAGAAGGGGAGAATACAAGTGTGAGGAATATAATTATAATACCTTATTAAAGTGACCATTATGTAAAATTTTGCATTTGTAGTTATTTTACTGTAATTTAACAACACAATAACCAGAACAGACATTCCTGGATTTATATTTAAAAGTAACTTTTATTTCCCCCCCCTGGACCCAGGGTATGGCAGCTGCATAGTACCCCTGCCATACCCAATTGACGCACCCTGTGACCAGCGCTTCGATTGGGTCGATAAATATGAGAAGCGGGCAGAGGGCTGCTGGAGTAATTGAGTCTGGTGGTTCGGGAGCGCGAAAACCACCGGGGCCAGCAGAAAATAGCCATAACTCAAAAGAGATATGGGTGTGAGATTTACTGTGTGTGATCAACAGCACAGATTCCACCTCCGCCGCCGCCGGTATCCGACTCTCCCGGTCGGAGCAGGGTGCCCTGGCTCCTTCCCAGGGGACACAGAATGCGTCTCATAAATATCCCCCTGGCACCGACCAGCGCCTGACACTGAACTCCAGGGCCAGGGATCGATAGGTTCAGCTCCCAGGGCTCATCTCTTATTTTATGGGATGATAGAAAAAAAGAGAGAAGAAAAAACATGTACTATGCAGGGTGGGGGGGGGGGGGGGGGAATGCAGCACTCCTCATGTAGGTGACCTCTGAGAAGAAGGATTTGTTGACACGGGAGAAGAAGAAAAAAATAGCTCGAGCATAGGCAGTAGTGGTGGCATATGTTTTTTGTATTATATTTACAACAAATGTTAACGGTTAGAAACGACGTAATTGCTCCGCTAACACTGCACCTACGTCTCCCCCCCACCATTATACGAAAACAGTCAAGGCTAGCATGGGAGAATATCGTGCCCATTTAGCACGAATTATGTTCCATCTTTTATTATGTCTGCACTGTGTATTGTTAAGCCTGCGGCGGGCCTTGACTGGTAGCCGTTCACGGTTCATTAACCGAGGTAAAACACGTCCGTGACATTTTACATAATACAACTTTCTCTTTTCTTTCTCTCGCATCGTTTGTGTTGTTCTAGCTAGCTGCTCCCTTGGGGGAAGGCAGTTTCCTTTTTTCTCTCGATGGGACAGCGATAACCATGGTGCCCCCTGCCAGGGAGCAGAAGAGACCATGAGTCCTCCATCCATCCTGTTCTCCCCCCCCTCCCCATCTGGTCCGTCATCCCCTCACCACCCACCGCCCCTCTGCTCTCCAGCGTTGCCAGATTTAGCGAGAGAAACAAGCAATCAGGTCTAGGGAAAACGAGCCCAAAAGAAGCGACTAGGTCACTTTAAACCTATAGTAGCCTATGCATCGGCTGTTTGAAAATAGCCGATCTACAAGCGTGTTGTGAGCTTGTAGATCTGCTGTTTTCTGCAACACAACTCTGGTACAGAGGCTCCCTGGCGCAGAACATTTCCATGATAATATTTGAGAACCACTGGTTTTAAATGATAATTTAAAAATCCCACCCAGTGGGAGTGAGCGGTGCCGTAGGCCGCTCAACAGCGCCACTTGAAGGTAGGTCACCCAGCGGTATTGCAGCTACTGAGGCCGTACTACATACATACAATACAATAAAATACATACGAACAGACATAGAGACAGACAGACATACACACTCTGTCAAATGTTGGAGCGGTTGGCAACATTATTTGAAGCAAGCCTAAATAAGTGTGGTGGAATTCAGATCAATCAATAATCATGAGAAAATGAGGAGACAAGACAATTATATTAGGTGGTGGTGTGGTCAAGTTTATGTAACATGATATCATGGACAGAAGTACAATTAACACTCTGGGCAGTGGTAAGGTAGTTCTGCCAAGAGGAATGGTCAGACTTATACATGTGGCTTCAAGGCCTCTGGAACGAGGCGTACCATAACAAGATAGGCTTTACCAAAACAATAGTTACTGAGGCCTACTGAAGGCCTCTCTACTCCTAACTATTAAGTATTAGTATCATCATACAGACCTAGATATTAATATAATCAATGAATACATGATCTACTCTATAACGTCACACATAATCAATCATGATAACCTCTAATCTACGACATAAGCAACCACACTTTAGAAGAAAAAAAAAACAACCCGCAACTACTAATATTTATAAGCAACTTCTGCTACGCAACTCTGGTACAGAGGCTCCCTGGCGCAGCAAGTTTCCATGAAAATATTTGCGAACCAAAAAGAGAAAGTCCAAAGTCGCTTATAACAAGCGGACGTGGCAACGCTTGCTGCTCTCCCCTTCGGCTGTGACAAAGTGGAGACGGGCTGTGGCATTGGCTGCCATTCAGCTCCCGAGGAGTCTCTCATCGGCCCCCACAGAATGCCTTTTCAAGGTCTCCCAGTGTTGCGACTGCTGCGTTTTATTACAGCGTGAAATGTGGGGGGAATGAAAGACCCCTATGGAGGGTCCCTACTTAACCATGCAGAATGTGTCACTTTTGGAGAGAAAGATAAGGTCACAAAGGGAAAAGAAATCAGCCGCACAAACGCCTCTGTTCCACAAGGCAACCCAAACAGCTCAGGTCCATACAAGTATAGCCCCTTGCTGTTGTTTAATTTTAGGCCTAGAATTATTGAATGCTTTAACCAGTGAAAAACAGAAGATATACAAGCTCACAGCGCGGCACCGAGTGCCGCGCTGCGAGCTTGTAGATCTGCTATTTTTTTGAAAAAGTCATGAAAATGTGTGCAAATCTTTGAATATATGTATTTTTTTAAAGCTAACGTTTGTAACTCAAATTTTGTTTCTGGGGGGTCCCTGGAACTAAATATTTTGAGATGGGGGGTCCGTGGCCAAATACATATCCTTTTGGGGGTCCTTCACATGAAAAGGTTTGAGCACCACTGACATAGTAGTCTCTCAAGAACAGACTAACTGAGCTCCAGTTAAGTGAAAAGGACCTTTTCTTTGACGATGGCTGGCCAGATTGCTGACATAGAAACATAGTTTTTTTCAAAAAACCTTTGAAGGATTCAAAAGACACTTATAGAATCGGGTAAAAAATCTAATTTTCACGATTTTTCTAAAATAGCAGATCTACAAGCTCGCAGCGCGGCACTCGGTGCCGCGCTGTGAGCTTGTATATCTGCTATTTTTCAATAGTTAAAGCAGTCAATAATCCTAGGCCTAAACTGAGAGCAAGGGCTTTTGACATTCTTTTATTTTTTTTGTTGTTGTTGCGTGTGCTGTGGAAATTGTCGTACGGAAATATGTTAACGGCTCACACAGCATAATGACATGCATCGCGCTTGTTATTCAAACAGATGGCAGCGTGGTTGCCAGCCTCAGAGGTTTTAGCTTGAAGGAGAACCATACGCTGGCACCTCGGAACTAAACAGATGCACCGTGTCCAGCCCAATTATGCTCTATACCTCAGCGTCATGTGGTCTTTCCTCAGCTGATGATGTCCCCTTGATCAGATCAGGGCCGCATGGTTTAGGACTGAGGACACGGCGGCAACAGCTGATATCCTTCTGTCTGGTTCGGCGGGCAGAAAACTTAGTAAATAAGAATCGGGGCCTTTTGATTGATGAGAGCACCTTTGTAATTATATACAGCCGTTCCTATTTGCTTTGGCAAGACATCTGTCGTCAGCCCTCCCCTTTCCTGCTTAAATGTCGGGTTGTGGGCGTGGCCAGCGAGAATCGCTGACAGATCGTCAGCTATCAGCAAGCACACCTGCAGAGAGCTCTATTATCGCTGTGACTCAAATGCTTATCTTTTTTTATGATTAGTTTTTTTTACGACGATGTTCATTCCTTCACAAAAAAAAAGCCTTCACACATTAAACATTCCTTAAGTTATCATCAATCTCTCTATCAGCATTTATTGCGTGTATTCTTAGTACATGAAAACATTCAAGAAAAAGAAAGGAAAAAAAAAATACTTCGTGCCAAAAGAGATGCAAACATTGATTGAGTTGAATAGACATCCCCTAAACCCACAGTACACATTGTGATCTGTGTTGCATTGAAGTCTCCATAGTCCATGGGTGTGCTGTCTTAACAAATGCCGTTTGGCATGCGAGCTTTAACCATCTCAAGGTAACCGTCGTTCCTATTTTCACTCGCTGCATAGCTGTGACTGTGGTGAACCAGAAAAGAAGCTATCTTAAAAGAAAAGCCTATTTTGTTAACCGATGGAATGCATTCACCCTCTGCACACAGGATCTTTCAATTGGGAAAAATGGGCTTGATCCCCGTGGCTTATGAGTGCATGTTCGGTGATTTGTAGAAGGGATTTGGGGGGCTTTAGCATGTGCGTCGGCTGGCTGAATTTCCTTGCAGACACTCCGGTGGAGCACAAGTCACTGCCTCAACACCTTATTGTTCCTAGCTAGCACGCGGGTTCCTGCGTGAGGCCGGAGCTGCTGCTGCAGCTGCCTAGCGACCGCCTCGGGGCTGTTAGCCCCGGCGGACTTAACCAAGGCCAGAGATAAGGATATCATGGGGTCAACGTTATTGCTCTCGACAGGCCGAGCGTCATTGCAAGAAAACTACCCCATGGAGTGTGTGTGAGGCACTTTATGGACCTAACGGTTTTTCCTCATATGTCATCTTAAACTTTTCTTGAAACTATTACAGTGGTTTCACCTGATCTCTGCCGTAGATCTCACTTGTAGTTTCTCTTGGAACGCTCTGGCCTGTCATAATTCAGTGGCTTTTCCTGCGAGGTGTCCAATGTTCACTCTGGCACTCCGCTTCGTATCAACGGAGAGATATATATCCCCATGAAGTAATTAACCCATTTAGAACGGGTACACATTATTTTATGCTTTAACTATTGAAAAATAGCAGATATACAAGCTCACAGCACGGCACCGAGTGCCGCGCTGCGAGCTTGTAGATCTGCTATTTTTGGAAAATCGTGAAAATTTGAATTTTGACCCGATTCTATAAGTGTCTTTTGAATCCTTCTAAGGTTTTTTGAAAAACCCTATGTTTCTATGTCAGCAATCTGGCCAGCCATCGTCAAAAAAAGGTCCTTTTCACTTCAACTGGAGCTCAGTTGGTCTGTTCTCGAGAGACTACTATGTCAGTGGTTCTCAAACCTTTTCATGTGAAGGACCCCCAAACTGATATTTATTTGGCCACGGACCCCCATCTCAACATATTTAGTTCCAGGGACCACCCAGAAGCAAAATTTGAGTTACAAACCTTCGCTTTGAAAATACACATATTCAAAGATTTGCACACATTTTCACGACTTTTTCCAAAAATAGCAGATCTACAAGCTCGAGTGCCGCGCTGTGAGCTTGTATATCTGCTATTTTTCACCGGTTAAAGCAGTCAATAATTCTAGGCCTAAAACAAATAGCTCTCCTACTGCAGCCCCACCGCCTACTCTTAACCGTAGAGCCTGCTGTTTAACACTTAAGCGCCCAGACAGCGCTCCTTCAGGAGCCCCAGACGTAGACCAGGCGAGCGTCGATGGCTAATGGAGAGACGGGGGCAACAGTTTGTAATTGGGAACTGGCAGGCAAAAGCGCCAAGTCCTGATTGCTGTACTCCGCTCCTCCAGAAGCCAGGGTTTACGCTTCGTCATGTGGCCCTCCTCCGCACTCCATAAAAAGCAAATAAACTTTTTCACTGTCAATGGCAAAATAACGACAGAGCGGCACTAATGACCTAATTAAGGAGCCATAAACGCAGACTTGGCTCCGCGGCCGCGATGTGTCATTTCTTACATCAACGTAGCATTTAATACATTTCTATTACATGCCTGGCGCTCACTCCGCTCTCCCGAGATACGGGTACATACTGTACCCTGTGCGGTCAGGGTACCTTACATAACGTTACATTGCTGTTCTGATATCCAGTTTTCAGAAGATGGGGCTCAGGGGCGTCAATTGGGTATGGCAGGGGTATGCAGCTGCCATACCCTGGGTTCAGGGGGGAAAATAAAAGTTACTTTTAAATATAAATCCATGAATGTCTCTTTGTCTATCTGCGCTGGTTATTGCGACCGTCAGGGAGCAGTTTACTATGAAAACCTCCACCGTCCGTCCGTCCGTCCGTCCGTCCGTCCGTCTGTCCGTCCGTCACACCTTTGTGACCATCAACAAACGTCACACCTTTGTTGATGTTTAAATCGAAGAGTCTTGGTCAAATACTTCTGTTGGTTTCTGCACTGATCATTTATACAATTCAGCTGTGTTTGCTCGTGTCATCATGATGAGGTCATAAATCAGCCATGCCCAAATATAGATTTTACGGGTTTACATGCTTACTCAGTTATTCGTTATGTGAAAGTCCTATGACGTCTATGATATCTGACATCATCATACATACATTCCCTTTTATGCCCATAAATGGAGATCCCCTCTGTAGAACCAGCCACTGACATCACTGTAATGTCAGGGGAACCAAATCCCTTTTATGCCCATATATGGAGATCCCTGTGATGCCAGGGGAACCAAATCCCTTTTATGCCCATATATGGAGATATGGAGATCCCCGTGTTGCCAGGGTAACCAAATCCATTTTATGCCCATATATGGAGATCCCTGTGATGCCAGGGGAACCAAATCCCTTTTACGCCCATATATGGAGATCCCTTATGTCATCAATATTAAGCCATATCTGTGAATATCTTTGGGTACCAGATGTCTCCATATATGGTTAAATGGTCCGATATACATCACTGGCCAGAAGACCAAGAAATGGTGCAACCTCGCCCTTTGCTTTTCTCCCTATAGGCATCTTACTGGTAGGTAGTTTAATGAGGAATGCAGTATGGTGGTAGGTAGGTAGTTATGGCCTTTGATGTAAGATTTTCACTTTCTAGGATAACTATATTTGCTATTCCCAGATGATGCCCTTTTAGGGTACCCCTCATGCCCATATATGGAGATCCCCAGGCTTTACTAATTAACATAAGTTTTATGCCCATATATGGAGATCATTGTCCCAATGTCATCAGATATATGGGCATAAATGGACACAGGCAAACTAGATGGGCTGTATGGATATCCAGATGTGTGATGTAAGTGTTTTATTCCAAATGTGGCACCCCACAGACATATTTCCAGAAACAAAATCCCTTTCATGCCCATATATGGAGATTTCTAATGTCATCAATCCCAGGCCCTGTAAAAAACATGGTTGCTATGGTATGAGCAACTTATGTCTCCATATATGGAGATTCAACTTCAATGAGTAACCATGGCAAACTGTCAACTGCCCGTATGTCTTGAAATTGGTAAAACAAACTTTTGGCCTATTTGTGGAGATAAGCGACCAACGGTCGCTTATCTCCCGATTAGGGAGTCTTACTGGTTATGTTGTTAAATTACAGTAAAATAACTACAAATGCCAAGTGTAACAAAATGGTCACTTTAACAAGGTATTATGATTATATTCTCCAGACTTGTATTCTTCCCAGCTTGACAAAATGGTATATTCCCAGGTTCCGCAGGTCAGCTGCACAGGTGCAATGCATTATTGTTAATTGTGGCACGTTTACTAACATGCTAAGTTTAGCTGCACTTGAACAACCATTCCAGGCTGCCATATCCAGCCCAAGAAACCGTAGAAACCTGTGTAAAAAACTGAAAAAAATAGTTTTTTTCAGACATTGTGAAAATAGCAGATCTACATGCTCACAACGCCTCGCGTTATACAAAATGTAATGCCTCTTTTCCATGAGGACTCCCATCTTTGCCATACCCTAGCTTTTGCCGAACTGACGCCACTGATGGGGCTGCCTTTAATTTGAAACGAGGCGCTTGCAGAAGGATTTTCGCGGCCAAAAGCTCACCTCAGAAAACCCTCAACTCCTCGTAGCGCCGCATATCTACCACTCCGTCAACGACAGAAGCCCTCCCACCACCACCACCCCCCTCCGGTCGCTGACCGACTTATTGGACTTTCCCAGACGGGGAGGAGGAGGAGAAGGAACGCGGTGGAATTTGTTTGAAAGTTAGCTAGCTGCTGAGTCTACTTACTTGCCTTCTCTCTACTGTATCTGGTGGTGCAAAGGGGTCTAAATTGAATGGGGTTGAATGAGTGACTTTGGCAGGTTTCTGGTTAGTGTGGTTTGGGCCGGTCCCAGTTCTACACAGAAGCAGCCCAGCGGTGGTTTTTCAGTGTGGAAGCTCCCTCCTCTCTTAGTGTGCACCGGCTCTCTCTCTCTCTCTCTCTCACATGCTGTCAGGGGTGTCGCACCACATTCTGGGCCCTGGGTGGGTACAAGGATTCCCTTCAGTTATTTTGTGCTTTAACTCTTGAAAAAAAGCAGATATACAAGCTGATATACAAGGCTGCGAGCTTGTAGATCTGCTATTTTTGAAAAGTCGTGAAAACTTGCCCAAGTCTTTGAATATTTCAAATCCTTCTAAGGTTAAAAAAAAAAAAAAAAAAAAAAAAAAACGATGTAATTGGTGCTCAAACCTTTTTATGTGAAGGACCCCCAAAATGATATGTATTTGACCACGGAACCCCCATCTCAAAATATTTCGTTCCAGGGACCCCCCCCCCCCCCCAGAAGCAAAATTTGAGTTACAAATGTTCGCTTAAAAATATATATATACTCAAAGATTTGTACACATTTTCACGACTTTTCAAAAATAGCAGATCTACAAGCTCGCAGTGAGCTTGTATATCTGCTATGTTTCAATAGTTAAAGTATCCACCTGTTTCCGCGAGAATTTACTGTAGCATTATTTTCAGGACACTTCCGGTTAACAGCAGACATACAAGTTCACATCGCGTTGCAGATGCAACCGGTGTGAGCTTGTAGATCACACTCGGCTGCGGCGCCGGAAGCTGCCTGCACATTCTGCGCAATGCACGATGGGATGTTAGAAAGTTGTGAATGCAAATAATTAAGGCCCCTCCACCATGGGCCCTTGTAACTCAGTCCCACTATCCCCCCCCTTTGCGACGCCCCTGCGGCCAGCAGTGGGAGCAGGCCAGGCAGGCAGCGCTCGAGCCCCACGGGCCTCTCAATCCCATGCGAACATGCCCTTAACCATGGTGGGCATTCGCCTGATTCTTTTGGACATGCATGAACTTTCATGTTAAATTCCATTTAGTTGTACCCGAATTCGATTTAGCCGAGGGTGAGGCTGTTGTTGTGTTTTGCACAGCGAGTAGGAATTTGACCGTGTTGGTGTATTTTCATTTTTCTGTCTTTCAATTTTCTCATCCGTTAGCTTCGGCTAAACGACTTTGAGCTATTACAACCAACCACGGCGAGGGGATTTTTTCTCCTTTCATCCTGTGCCTGTGCCAAACATCCAGTAAATACGTTCCACGTGTTTCAAAAAAGGGAATCCCAAGAAGAACACTAAAGTGGGTGTATCATCTATTAAGCATTCTCTATTCAACATGGTACTACAGAGATGGGGGGGGGGGGGGGGGGGGCTGTATCAAGTCCAGACATGCGGAGGGGGGCATGGGGGTGGGTGGGGGGGGGGGGGGGGGGTTACAAGGGGGTAAGTAGTGTTGAGGCATTTGAAGGAAGAATTCGTCAAGGCCGGGGCCAGACAAAACCCCGGCATCAAACCGGCGCTTCCAGAGGAGTCGAGCGGGACGGTTTGCGTTCCTCCGCACATAAGGAACACAACCCCCTTTGGCCCGCGCCCCGCTTTTGTTGAGGCGATTGTTTATGTTCCTTTTAACCCTCAAATACCTGGAACGCGCCCGAGTCGCGTTAGATCTTATACCACTTTAACCATTATTTTATGCTTCAACTATTGAAAAATAGCAGATATACAAGCTCACACTGCTATTTTTTTTTTTAAACGTGAAAATGTTTGCACATTTTTCAATATATATTTTTCAAAGCAAACTTTTGTAACTCAAATCTCTGCTTCTGGGGGGTCCCTGGAACAACATATTTTGAGATGGAGGTCTGCGGCCGAATAAATGTAATTTTGGGGGTCCTTGACATGAAAAAGTTTGAGAACCGCTGGTTTAGAGGAAGGATTTAGAAGTTCCGGTCAAACATCGGGTCAAAGATATTCAAAGATATCAAGATATTCAAAAATAGCAGATCTACAAGCTCGCAGCGTGGCACTCGGTGCCACGCTGTGAGCTTGTAGATCTGCTATTTTTCCAATAGCTAAAGCATGAAATAATGGTTGAAGTGGTTAAAGATCGAACGCGACTCGTGGCGCGTTCCCGGTATTTGAGGGTTAAGGCATGCGGGGCATCTGTAACAAAGAGGTGCGACGGGTTATTGTGGTGGAGGTGCAGGGGAAGTGCCTTCTGAGTGAGCGGGCCTGTCAGGCAGGCAACCATCTCTAGACAGCAGCGGCCCTTTGATGTGGTGGCTGCTCTTTGAAGAACTGACACCCTTCTCCTTTTCACAGTGCCTGGAGCCCTGCAAGGAATCCTGGGACCTGAAGGAAAATCAGTGCCAGGATTTATGCGAGGTATGTCACAAACCGCCTCCCCCACCCCATCCCAATGCCATGGCTTACCCTCAGACTCAAGTGTTTTAAAGGCTCACAACTAGGGATGGGACGATATGAAAATGTCATATCACGATTCACGATTATTGTGACAAAAGAAATCGCGATTTACGATACTCGGATATATCGTAAAATAGCTAATCAAAATCCATTATCCTGGGGTGGAACATTTGCCAAAAAATAGCAGATCTACACACTGCGACGCGTTGTGAGCTTGTAGATCAGCTATTTTTTTGGCAAAGAGATTTGTTACAGAGCAAAAAAAAAGACTGTATCAAGTACGTATATTATAAGTACCTTTTACCAATTATAGAGGGTTTAAGTGGTACCGGATATTCAGCTCGGCAAATAAAAGGTGAATTGATCCCAGACTTCCCAGTGCATGACAGAGGATAATTGAAATCTCCACGATATGTTTTTTTATCGCGATAAACGATAATATCGTGTTATCGTCCCATCCCTACTCTCAAGTAAGAAAAGAAGTTTGAGAAACTTTGAAAGGAGTGTGAAACGGGCCTTTTTTCCCCCTCCTCTGTACAATAATGGCACTGTGTAAAGCTTCAATTAAATCTGTGTAACTTACTCAGCACGCCAATGAGTCACAAGCTGAAATGTAAACAGGGCAATCCCTGTTAGCTCACACAGACCAGCCTTCCTGAGGCCCAGGCAGTCTGGATGTTAAAAGTAATCTGACATAGATTTTTCCTCCTGCTGTGCTCCTCCTCCTCCTCGCTTGCCCTCCGTCAGCCGCTGTTTCCCAAGAAGCACTACGAGTGTCTGACGAGCTGCGAGTTCCTGAAGTCGGTGGAGGGGGTGAAGCAGGGCGACTGCCCCGCCCCGGAGAAGGCCAGCGGCTTTGCGGCGGCCTGCGTGGAGAGCTGCGAGGAGGACGCCGAGTGCTCGGCTGTCAAGAAGTGCTGCTCCAACGGCTGCGGTCACACCTGCCAGCTGCCTAAGAACCTCTACAAAGGTAACGCTGAAGCCTAGTCGGGTTTAGCTAATGAAGGCCTGCTGGATTGATAGAAATGGATCGTGAAATGACAATGACGTTTTTGTTAATGTGAATTATTTGCAGATACAATACAATGTCACTTTTTAACTAAAGTTACACATTTAGTCTCGTGGCCAGTTACAGATGTTGTTTTTTGTTGATTGATTGAAGACTTTATTAGAGGTTTGCATAGGAAAAGGTACAGTTTCATGACGGTACAGTTCACTGGTACAAGGTCTACTAAAAGGAGATCCTAGAAAAGACTACGCTTATTTCCACAGGAAATTTTGTGTGTCTATATGAATGCAAATTATTATTAGATTCAGAATCATCTTTATTGTCACATCACAGGATTACAGAACTATAAAAGTGTGTGAAATTCGTTTTCGTGTGCATAGTTCCCATCCTATCGTTATTTCCATTGGAAAAAATAAGAAAGGAAGAATAATCGCTCATCTTTTACTTCAACTCACATCCATGCTTCACCCTCACTCCCAACGAGCCGTCAGCTCTGCTGTGTCTGCTGTAAATTATCATACATCCATGGTGTCATGTTATGCTGGATAAGCTCGGGGGTTTCACCGTCACAGATGTACCCGGCAACCTCTCGCTGTTGTAAAACGTTTTAATAGCACTGCCCAAGGCGGCCCGAATCTGTTCTGAGGGAGAGACGCCGAGCCATTGAGCGAGAGAGGACTTATAGCTTCTGCACTTGGAGTTGGAAGTCAAGAGCTTTTGCCGTATATAATACCGCCGCACAATTGACTGCTAGCCTTGGGCCATAACAAAGCCGAGGGAAGAAGTGGAACCCTGCGTCTGGTGGAAGACGGAGAGTCTGAATCCCAGCGTTGAAATGTTGCAGTGACGTTCCACCGTGTGTGAAAAGGTCCTTTTCACTTAACTGGAGCTCAGTTAGTCTGTTCTTGAGACACTAGTATGTCAGTGGTTCTCGAACCTTTTCATGTGGCCAAGGACCCCATCTCAAAATATCTAGTTCTAGCAAAATTTGAGTTACAAACGTTTGCTTTAAAAATGCATATATTCAAAGATATGCACGCATTTTCACGACTTTCTTTCAAAAATAGCAGATCTACAAGCTCGCAGCGCGGCACTCGGTGCCGCGCTGTGAGCTTGTATATCTGCTATTTTTCACTGGTTAAAGTATTCAATAATTCGACAGAGCGTCTGAATCCAGCGTCGAAATGCCGCAGTGACGTTCCACTGTGTGTGTGTTTGTTGTGTGCACGACGTCCACTTTGCACGGTGCACACGTGCGCATGTTTGCGTGTGAGAGTGTATGAGTGCCCCCCCCACCCCACCACCCCCAGAGAGTGCATTAGTATTTATATTATGCTTTTGGAATGAAATACGGAGGAGGCCGTCCTCCTGTATCGACGTCACGCTCGGAAGATGAGCGGCGTATTATTGACGGAGGAAGATGAAAGGCTGCGTTTGCCTTGAGAAGTTCAATACGGAGATCTAGTCAATTGAAAACCGGTCACCTCTCTTGAGGGACCTTCAGATCAAACGGTTTAAACCACCGAGTCAGTCCTCCGAACTCTTTTGAGTCGATGATTGATCGCTGTTGGTGCTAGATTTACACGTAATTCCATTTTAGCGGGTCCAGCGCGAGTCGGTCCTAGTCCTCTAGTGTTAAAGGTCTAATTACGTGCTCACGGTTTGGAGAGTGTAATTGTTTCTGTGTGTGCAAGTGTGTATTTAGTCTTCAGGACGGTGATCCATAATGCTGGAAGCCATTAGTCAACACGAGTGGGGCGAAATGGAGCGTTTCCCCTGCCGAGATCACTCTCAGATGTGTGTGCGCGCGTGCGCACGCACGCACACACACACACACGCACACACACACACACACACACACACACACACACGCACACACACACACACACATTCTGGGTACTTTAACTTTAACTATTGAAAAATAGCAGATCTACAAGCTCACAGCGCGGCACCGAGTGCCACGCTGCGACCTTGTAGATCTGCTATTTTTGAAAAATTGTGAACATTTCTTTGAATATTTCAAATCCTTCTAAGGTTTAAAAAAAAAAAAACCTATGTTTCTATGTCAGTGGTGCTCAAACCTTTTCATGTGAAGGACCCCCCAAAATGATATGTATTTGGCCACGGAAAATATCTATATCTCAAAATATCTAGTTCCAGGGACCCCCCAGAAGTAAAGTTTGAGTTACAAATGTTCGCTTAAAGAAATACATATATTTAACGAGTTAAACACATTTTCACAACGTTTCAAAGAAATAGCAGATCTACAAGCTCGCAGCGTGGCACTCTGTGTCGCGCTGTGAGCTTGTTGCGACCGTAGGTCGCATTTACTACCAAAACCTCCCCGGGCTGTCTGTCTGTCTGTCTGTCAGTGAGTGAGTGAGTCCGTCACACTTTTGCCCTGCTCATATCTCCACAACCGTTGGCCCCATCCATGCCAAATTTTGCACACACACTCCTTGACTGCCAAACTACAACCTCCAAGGACCCCCGGAGCCCCAGGGGGACCCCCAGATGTAAAAAATGACCAAATGTGCTCACACGTCACACGTCACACTTTTTCCCTGCTTATATCTCCGCACCCGTTGACCCGATCCATGCCAGATTTTACACACACACTCCTTGCCTGCCAAACTACAACCTCCAAGGACCCCCGGACCCCCAGGACCCCCAGGTCCCTGGGGGACCCCCAGATGTAAAAAATGACCAAATGTGCAAAAATGACCAAATGACCACCCCAACGGGGCTGCTCACGGGGAATTCCCGGGGACCACCGACTCCTGGTGCTCCAGAACGGATGCAAAAGTGGTCGCGCCCCCAGTGGAGGACCCCCTGCCACTGCAGCGCACATAAAATGCCCTAACTCGGCCTAGGAGCGTCCGGGAGAGCCGAGGCCGGTACCTATTCGTCCGCCAAGGCAACGCGGAGACCCCACCCCTCATTTCTCACATGGCCCTATTCTAGCGCCACCTTCAGGCCGATTTTTAAAACACATTTTTGGACACTGCTCCTACAGTTTTTGCCCTAAAATCACGAATATCACTACACAGCATGTCTACACTCATGTCATCAACATGGATCAGGAAGATTTTGGAAAAACAATTTTTTGCCCTATTTGTGGAGATAAGCCACCTATGGTCGCTTATCTCCCGATTAGGGAGTCTTACTGGTATATCTGCTATGTTTCAATAGCTAAAGTATAAAATAATGAAGGCCCCTCCACCTTGGGCCTTAGTAACTCAGTCCTACCCCCCCCCCCCCCCCTCGTTGTGACGCCCCTGCACACACACACACACACACACACACACACACACACACACACACATGCCTGCGCGCATGTGTGTATCTGTGCGTGTGTGTGTATTTGTATTTGTATTTGTATGCGCGTATGGAAGGCAGTGCATATTCATGCGTGCAGGTGAAAGTCCCCAGCGTGCGTGCATGTCCCCTGTACAGGAATAGCAGCGCCGAGCTGGGCTCTTCCACGTTCCCGATGTTTTTTTGATCCCAGGGAGATGAAGAGAAGTCCCCGCCTCCCCCCACCCACTGGGCTTTTATTCCATACGCACCCAAGATCTTCTTCTTAATACATCAATAGAGCCAAGTGCCATTACACCAGTACAACCAATCACTATTCCGTAACTTCTTTTCAAAGATGCGTCAGCTGCAATGTGCCTGGAATAAAGTATGCTACTAGCACATACATCAAAGATGGTTGTATCACAAGTGGTGAACTAATTGACGAGAGACCTTTCTGGGGTTTGCAGAATAGAATGTCTGTTTATTTTCAAGAGTCGGTTTACGGTATGTTTGGTAGAATTGACGAGAGACTTTCTATAAGTTTTGCAGGAATGTAATATCTATTTATTTTCAGGAGTCGGTTCATAGCGTGTTTGGCGAAAGAGAGACCCTCATGAATAACACCTCCGTTCTCGTCCTTTGCGTATATGTCTCCTCCCTTTTAGGGATGGGACGATACATGATATTATCGTTTATCGTGATAAAAAACACTTGCAATAATCGTATCGTGGAGATTTAATTTATCAATTCACCTTTTATTTGCCGAGCTGCATATCCGGTACCACTTAAACACTCTATAATTGGTAAAAGGTACTTCTAATAAACGTACTTGATACAGCCTTTTTTTCCCACTCTATCAAATGTCTTTGCCAAAAAATAGCAGATCTACAAGCTCAAAACTCGTCGCGACGCGTTGTGAGCTTGTAGATCTGCTATTTTTTGGCAAATGTTCTGCCCCAGGATGATGGATTTTGATTATCGCGATAATATCGTAAACCGCGATTTCTTTGGTCACAAAAATGGTGATATGACATGTTCATATCATCCCATCCCTACTCCCTTTCGTTATTGGTCTCGCTCCCGTGTTTTGCATGTGCATAACGGTCATATAACCTCCATCCCTCTCAGAGGACGTAACACTGAGCTGTGTGATGGATCCCCCTCTTGCAATGCCTGCTCTGTAATCAAAAGCCCTGTGCAAAGCGCCACGCTGTGCAGTGGAGACAGACAGGAAGGTCTGGGGGTTTTGTATGTCGGTGGGTTCGGGGTGTGGGGGTGTTAGATGTGTGGATGATGGCGGGATGAAACAAATGTGCTGTCGGTTACAGTTCGAGATCTTCACGTTGTCAGAACAAGTCTGTCAGTTAGTTAGTCTGTCAGCCAATCGCTGGTTTATGGCTGTGGTTCTCAATATGTTGGTCAGGGACCCCCCAGGGGGGTCCCCACATGATTGGGGGGGGGGGGGGTGTCCTCAGAATAGATGACAGCCAAGTGACAATTTAATACCTCAAAAAGAAAAAAAAGGCCATTACTGTATCATGTGTTTTGAAACTTGCTTTGGCAATGTAAACATAATATGTGTTCTCATGCCAATAAAGTTCCTTTGAATTGAATTGTATCAAAAATAAAACTTGTCAAACTTTGGCCAATTTGTCAAATCTAAAATGAAAGAAAAAAAGGAAGTAGCCAATCTACAAGCTTACAATAGGCTGTGAGGTGTTGTGCGCTTGTAGATCTGCAATTTTCTGAGTCAAACTAAATGTGATGCCTCAACTCCTACAATTTCAAGTGCTTGTCAGGATGGATGGAGGGGGGGGGGGGGGGAGCAAATATATGATTATTTTGAGGGGTCCACCAGTTCAAATATGATTATTTTGGGGGGTTGTGGCCTATTTGTCAAAAGAAAGAGGCAGAATTAAAACAATTGAATAGCCGATCTACAAGCTCACAAGATGTGAGGTGTTGTTGTGGATCTGCTATTTTATGAGTCAAACAAAATGTAATGCCTCCCAAATGGTCCCAAATGTATGATTATGTTGAGGGGTCCACCAGTTCAAATATGATAATTTTGGGGGGCCGTGGCCTAAAAAGGTTGAGAACCACTGGTTTACAGGAAGCTGTTGCGCTCCATTCATCCCTTGAGAGAGAGCGGTGTTGGGAAATCGTCCTCCTAACATTGATTAGAGAGTGTTTTCCCCCTAAACCCCCTGTAATTAGGGGCCGTCATTACAATAGTATGTTGCGTGAGTATTGAGAATTATAATCTCAGAGTCTAATTGTCGGGGTGAGTAGTACGACATGAATGGACGCTGCTGCTGCTGCTGCTCGCTTGATCATAATTCAGCCGGAGTTACATCAGGGCTTGGAGAGAGCACGGAGCGAGCATGTGGGCCAGTGAAGGAAAAAAAAAAACAACGCCGTATGATTCTTGGAGGGAACCTGGGCTAATAGTTGTCTTTGGAAAGAACCGCCAGACAGAGGACCTGTGGGGTTACCCTCAGTCACGCACACACACACACACACACACACACACACACGCAGGTTGTTGGATGAAAGGAGGGAGCGTGCACGTGTGTGGTATAGTGTTTGTGTGCTTTGCAGGGGTGCTTGGGTGTCTTTTTGTGGGAAGATGAGTAAAGCCAGAGGGAGTATATTGGAATGCTGCGGTGCTGTTAGCATTCCACATTGCACAGGAGATGTGTCACACACACTCTCTCTCTCTCTGTAAAAACTCTCTCTTTCTCTGTCTTTCGCAGTCGCAGTCACACGTGTGCTTGCTTGCACGCTCGCTCCAGTGGCGTCAGTCCAGAAAATGGCTATGGTATGGCAACATGACTGGTGTTTTCGCGCGCGTGCAGACAGACACCAGTCATGTTGCCATACCTTAGCAACAGGCATGATACATTTATTTTACGTACATTTTATTTTTTCCCCCCGTTTCTTGGGCTGGATATGGCAGCTTTGAACGGTTGTTCAAGTGCAGCTAAACTTGGCATGTTAGTAAACGTGCCACAATTAACAATAATGCATTGCACCTGTGCAGCTGACCTGTGGAACCTGGGAATATACCATTTTGTCAAGATGGGGAGAATAAAAGTGTGGAGAATATACCTTGTTAAAATGACAATTTTTTGTTAAATTTAGCATTTGTAGTTATTCTACTGTAATTTAACAACATACTGTAATAACCAGCACAGATCGACAAAGAGACATTCATGAATTTATATTTAAAAGTAACTTTTATTTTCCCCCCTGGACCCAGGGTATGGCAGCTGCATACCCCTGCCATACCCAATTGACGCCCCTGGCTCGCTCGCTCGCTCGCACACACAAACACACGCACGCACGCACGCACGCACGCACACACAGACACACACACACACACACACACACACACACACACACACACACACACACACACATGCACACACGCACACTACACACACGCGAAGTGGAGCTGTGAAAACCACAGCACAACGACCCCCAGCTGTTGGATGTGCACAGAGCCGTTATCTGTGGGGACAAAACAGAATACTGACTCCATATGCGTGTGGCAAACGGGCGCCTCTTCCTCCTCCCATGTCTTCTTCCAGGAGTTTTATGAGCTTCAATCAATCATTCACTTGTACATTAGCGCACGTACAAAGCGGGGGGAATTGAGATATAACCACCAGATCAAACCCCCACGCATACAAAACACACTTCTGATTATGCCGCGCCGCTGACACGCGAGAGGTAGCCCTTGATCCTGTGTTTGCGCTGTTTGTGAATGCAGACGGCATTTGGCCCGCTCCGATGCTGACAGAGGTCCCGCATAGGGATGGGATGATATGAGAATGTCATATCACGATTATTGTGACCAAAGAAATCGCGATTTACGATATTATCACGATAATCAAAATCCATTGTCGTGGTGCGGAACACTTGCCAAAAAATAGCAGATCTACAAGCTCACAGCACGTCACAACGCGACGTTGTAGATCGGCTATTTTTTGGCAAAGAGTGATAGAGAGTGAAAAAATCACACTCGTGTGAACTGAGCGGTGGAGGCTGTGTGTGTGTGTGTGTGTGTGTGTGTGTGTGTGTGTGTGTGTGTGTGTGTGTGTGTGTGTGTGTGTGTGTGTGTGTGTGTGTGTGTGTGTGTGTGTGTGTGTGTGTGTGTGTGTGTGTGTGTGTGTGTGTGTGTGTGCGCGGGCGGGCGGGCGGGCGTGAATGTGAATGTGTGTGAGTGTGCCTGGCCTCAGTGGCCTGAACAACAGCGCCCCTCCCTTAACATGTGTGGTCAAAAAAGGTACTTCAGGCTACAGACAGACAGACAGACAGACAGACAGATAGACACACACGGATACACACACGGCCACGCTATGGAGACGGTGTGACCACCGCTCAAAAAAAGTGTCAAGTATGTATATTGTAAGTACCAATTATAGAGGGGTTAAAGCTCGGGCTAATAAAAGGTGAATTGATCCCATTGCATGACGGAGGACGATATCACGATACATTAAATCTCCACAATACGATTATCGTGAGAGTTTTTTATCGCGATAAACGATAATATCGCGCATCGTCCCATCCCTAGCCTCAAGTGCGAGGTGATTTATTGAGAAGTGAAGGGATTTATTTGGCCTTCTCCTGTACTTCTGAAGTCGCGTTTTCCAATCTCCATCTCATTATCACTGTGCCCACCGCTCAATCAACAACTCACTACGGCCTCCACTGTAATAAATCCAGCAGAGAGACTTAATCTGCCCTGGCTGCACACTTGGTTCATTCCTGCACTTAATAAATCTCTAATTTATTGCACATGGCTTTCATAGAGGGGAGCTTGAACTGGGTTGAGTTGTTGCGAGGATTGGAACAATGATGCAAATGAAATGTGCGTGCGTACGCCCGTGCACATGCACATGTGCTTTTTGGATGTTTGTGTGCATGTGGGAGGAAGTAAATAGAGAGAAAGAGAGAGAGAGAGAGAGAGAGAACAGAAGAACGGCTTTGTGTTCCATAGGGATGGGACGATATGAACATTTCATATCACGATTATTGTGACAAAAGAAATCGCGATTTACGATATTATCGCGATAATCAAAATCCATTATCCTGGAGCGGAACATTGCGACGCGTTGTGAGCTTGTAGATCGGCTATAAGACATTTGATAGAGAGTGAAAAAAAGACTGTATCAAGTACGTATATTATAAGTACCTTTTACCAATTGCAGAGGGTTTAAGTGGTTGATCCCAGTGCATGGCGGTGTCGGTGGACGATATCACGATAAATTAAATCTCCACGATACGATTATCTTGAGTGTTTTTTCTATCACGATAAACGATAATATCGCGTATCGTCCCATCCCTAGTGTTCCATCTGTCATACCTAGATGCTAACTGTCTATATCATCGCTAGGAAACACAGCTGCTAAAACAGCATGTCCGTAGCCAGAGAACATCTCAATCTGTCACAGCAGAAAGACCACGCTACTGACCCACAACATGTAGTGATGTCATGTCTCATTGTTCACGTCTGTGGGTCGCCGTATTATTTATCTCCCGAGTCCGCTTGGCCGGGGTGGGGGGGGGGGGGGGGTGGGGGGGGGAGAAAGTCAAGGAGCTGGCGTATTCAAATGTTCCCACCCGGTGGTGATGTCAAATCTCTCAAACACATGTCACATCATTCTAGGGGTGGGCGATATAGAAAAATACAATATCACGATATTTCCCCAGCTGTATCACGATACACGATTTTATCACGATTCTTTTTCATGTTGGTTTTTATGGTTATTTTTCAAGTTACTCAAAACTAGACTCTCTGGGTTCCTTTTGGGAGGTCTAAATTGAACTTTACAAGTATCTAACTCTGACAGTATACAAATGAAACCAAATAGGGTCCATTTGGTTTACCAAATAGGGTCCATTTGGTTTAATTTGTATACTGTCAGAGTTAAGTGGAGACCTTGACATTTTAAAGTTTGAGAACTGATGATTTTGACCAAAATGCAGGTTTAAATGGAATTCTGCAATGAATCTCTGTATTTACAAGGCTCCCTCAATTGTATCACGATATATACGATACCTCCGAAAAGGCATATCGTGGAGACACTGTATCGTCTCAACGATAATTATCACCATATATCGCCCACCCCTACCCTAATCCCTATACCTGTCTGCCTGCCTGTCCGTCTCTAGGTGTCCCTCTGAAGCCCAGGAAGGATCTGATCTTTTCGGAGCAGCCCTCCTCGGGGCAGCTGGAGATCCGCTGGTCCTCCAAGTTCAACATCTCCGTGGAGCCCGTCCTCTACGTGGTGCAGCGCCGCTGGAACTACGGCATCCACCCCAGCGAGGACGACGCCACCGAGTGGCAGAATGTGGCACAGGTATAAGTGCACTGCACACACACACACACACACACGCACGCACGCACGCACGCACACACACACACACACATACATATCGTCACTGTCGGGCAGAAACCTTGTATCTCCAAGTTTCAAATTTGTACGTTTTTTCGCAAAGTAAAGCCCTGCTTCATCGTACAAGGCCGTCGCACAAAGGTAGTGAAAACAGCTGATCTACAAGCACACAACGCCTTGCGGTGCGAGGCGTTGTGTGCTTGTAGATCGGCTGTTTTCACTAGTTTAAATCATTTTTAAAATGACAAAATGCAAAACTAACGGTTTTGGACATACAAGGTTTTCACCCGACAACGACGATATTATGTCGTCATTGTTACATTGGGAAATCTGCGTTTGCTGTGTTGTTTTGTGCACTCTCAGAGTTAATCACTTGCCATATAACAAATAGTGAAAATATCATAAATTATAACATAACATAATGTAGAGCTGCAATTTTCAGTATTTGTAAAATTTGGGTCATTTTCGGCTATAAAGACATGCCCAAAATAGACAGATTAAAAGTGGTCAAAGTAACTCTCAAGATCTTTACTGTGTACGATCTCAGAATGTGTTTTGACCAGACATTCAGGTCTTAGTTTTGGGCTTGCCTCTGTCATCGTCGGAAACCTTTTGGCTCCCACGTGCGACAGCATGCCACATGCCGGCAGCTGCCAAGAGCGCTGCGCGGCGGCGATGACAGATTGTTGCACACGGTTGCACATTCCTCACAGTCGCGCAATGTCTTTGAAAGTTTTTTGGCCAAGAGAAACGCGCGGATGACTGATGTGGCGGCAAAAAAAAATCGCATGGGGGGCTGCCTGCGACCCCACGTCAACCCTGACCCCCAGCGGCCTGCTCTTTCTCCCCCATCTGTCCCTCAGACCGCAGAGGAACGCGTCCAACTGGCCGACATCAGGGCCAGCAGATGGTACCAGTTCAGAGTGGCTGCCGTCAACGTGCACGGAACCCGAGGCTTCACCGCCCCCAGCAAACACTTCCGCTCCTCCAGAGGTCTGTTCCTGTGTTGTGCATGTGTGCATTTGTCTACGTGTGTGTGTGTGTGTGTGTGTGTGTGTGTGTGTGTGTGTGTGTGTGTGTGTGTGTGTGTGTGTGTGTGTGTGTGTGTGTGTGTGTGTGTGTGTGTGTGTGTGTGTGTGTGTGTGTGTGTGTGTGTGTGTGTGTGTGTGTGGCCTTGCGTTGAGTGTAAGTTCCTGTTTAACACCCAATGCCCTCCATTTGTTACGGTTAAGAGCTCGGAGAACAGGTGGAGCATTTGGTTACTCAGCAATGGCTGATTTATTCTGTTTCAACTGTGCTGCGCATGTCTGTTGGGCCTCATTCATGAATCTCTTAGCACAGGGGTCTTCAACGTTTTCAGGCCGAGGACCCCTTAGTTGAGAGAGAGATGAAGCAGGGACCCCCACAACCTTTTCATAGATTCCACTTAGTTTCATCGTTTGGCAGCATAATCGTCAGTGTATTTTGGATTCATGTCAATTTGTGTTTTCAGATATTTAACCACTTGAACCGCATAATAAACTTGACCTTTCATTATGTACTTAGTCTGCTCTTTTTCCCCCTCTACACCAAACCTCTTTAGCCGGAAATAGCCGATCTACTGCGAGGCGTTGTGAGCTTGTAGATCGGCTATTTTCGGTTAAGTTCTCAGAATATGGGAATATGGGTTCAAGTGGTTAATATAAAAAAGGAGAAAAGGGTTTCTATCATACAAAGGTTTGGAGGACCCCCTGTAGTAACTCTGGGGACCCCCTAGAGGTCCCGGACCCCCTGTTGAAGTAAATGTACTTCTGTATTCAGTGTGGTTGCAACCCCACTATAGTACTTACTACTTTATTCTTTCCATCCGTCAGATAAACTATTTTGCCGTGCCTCCCACAGTTTTGGTAGCACGCACTTGGGCCGTGTGTCAAATCAACCGGCTTCTAAGAGATACGCCATATAGTTCAATTTATTTGTGAATACATTTTCTCCATTGACTTGAATGGGAAAATGCAAAAAAAAAAACTTTTCCCAAATATGGAGGTGATTGACGTCAGACAACATAGATGTCTGACGTCATAGACCCCACATGAGAGACAATATGTCCATATATGGTACCAGGGGTTCCCAAACTTTTGTGTCTCAGGGCACCCCATAAATATTTCTTTAATCCGAGGCACCACTACATTATAATTCTCACTCCCAGCACCCTATTATTTATGGCATATCGTCGTTGTCGGGTGGAAACCTTGTATGTCCAAAACAGTTCATTTTGTATTTATCATCTATAAAATGTACTAAACTAGTGAAAACAGCAGATCTACAAGCACACAACGCCTCGCATCGCGAGGCGATGTGTGCTTGTAGATCGGCTGTTTTCACTAGTTTTGTGGGACAGTCTTGTATGATGAAGCAGGCCTTTGCTTTACCAAAAGACGTACACATTTGAAACTTGGAGATAATGAGGTTTCTACCCGAGAGTGACGATATTTTAGTGATTATGTTGCGAGGAAAACGTTGAGATAATAGCCATTTTGGTTATTACTGACTGAAAATAACTTTGTAAGTTTAAAATGATACTAAATATTTTTTCAAGTGTCCAAATAAATTCCAAATATTATCAAATTATCTCGCGGCACCCCTGGACTGCCGTCACGGCACCCCAGGGTGCCCCGTCACCCACTTTGAAAACCCCTGCCATATACTGTATGGGCATTCCCAGATATGGGCTTAATATTGATGACATCAGGGATCTCCATATATGGGCATAAAAGTGGACAAGGATTGACCCAGAGATCTCATATATGGCCATTAATGTATTAGTGAATACATTTTTCCCCATTGACTTGATTGGGGAAAATTCAAAATGGTAAGACAGAATTAATTTGCAAGTGTGACTCGCCTCACTGCACCCACAATTTCCTTTCTAGTTTAGTGTAGATCTTAGTGTATTTCTTTTCTAAGTACAGACCGACGTGCAATTCACGAAAGTTTTTGTAAAGCCTTGATTTGTGAGGATCACAGAGATGAATCCCACCTGTTCATTATTTGAAATGCGCGTTCATGTACATTGTACAGTTTGTCCCGTCCATTCCCAACATGAAAAAAACGTCACCTCACTGAGCGCAAGGGGAAAGAAAATCAAACGGTAAAAGAAAAAACATGTCAAGGAGAGGCAAATAAATCAAAATATCTATATACGCATAGCATAGACCAGCAGGTATAGTATGTAGATGATGTTAGACATGAGGTGCGGGGTGGCGACACTTTAGTATGTCCACATTAGCAGCAGGTATGTGAAATGAGGAAGGCCTCCGGACCGAAACGTCCGTTTGATCTGCCGCTGGCAGGGCTGCTGCAATCCATTTTGGTGCCCGACCCACAACTGGCTGTTGGAGCTGTCTCACATTAGTAAGGGAAAGTTAGCCGAGTGCTGGACCAATCTGGGAACTAAATCATTACCAATAGCTTTCTTCACAAATGTGTTCATAAAGGTGTCTACTATCACCTCTGAACTTTTTCAATCACTCCCTTGACAAACTTTGTGGGAGTCAAACAAAGTTGGCGGTATCCCGAGGGCCTGGGCTAACTTTCCCTTACTAAATGCATGAGATTAGACCTTAAGGTGCAAGAAAGGAGTATCAAGGCATTGCCAGGTTCATGTACTGTAGGATGGTAGACCACATAGGGCGATAACTTTCACAGGTTAAAAATCCACATGGTAGTGACACAAGGAAAAGCTAACAGTCCATGGCCAGTCTGATGCCAGGCGGTTTTCAGTCTTTGTTCAACAGTCTGATGCAAGCTGTTCAGAAACCTTTTGGTCTTGCCCATGATACTATGGTAGGCACAGTAGACAGTACAGACCCGTAGAACACCCCGGTTTAACACATTCAGAACGGGTACACATTATAGTGTAATATTATTTTATGCTTTAGCTATTGAAAAATAGCAGATATACAAGCTCACAGCGCGGCACCGAGTGCCGCGCTGCGAGCTTGTAGATCTGCTATTTTTGAAAATATCATGAAAATTTGAATTTTGACCTGATTCTTTCTATAAGTGTCTTTTGAATCCTTCTAAGGTTTTTTGAAAAACCTACCGGTATGTTTCTATGTCAGCAATCTGACCAGCCATCGTCAAAGAAAAGGTCCTTTTCACTCAACTGGAGCTCAGTTAGTCTGTTCTTGAGAGACTAGTGTCAGTGGTGCTCAAACCTTTTCATGTGAAGGACCCCCAAAATGATATTCATTTGGTCACGGACCCCCATCTCAAAATATCTAGTTCCAGGGACCACCCAGGAGCAAAATTTGAGTTACAAACGTTCGCTTTAAAAATACATATATTCAAAGATTTGCTAAAACTTTCACAACTTTTTCAAAAATAGCAGATCTACAAGCTCGCAGCGCGGCACTCTGTGCCACGCTGTGAGCTTGTATATCAGCTATTTTTCAATAGTTAAAGCATTCAATAATTCTAGGCCTAAATTAACAAAGTATATAGGTTATGCAGTGGTTAACATCTCTTTGTGTATTTTACACTGTATCATTTGGATTCTCCTAAAGCACTTCTCCGCCTCCAGCAGTTTCTACAAACCTGCCCCAAATTGCCTAAATGGATATTATAATTCATGCCGTAGCCAAGTTGAACATGAATCATGAGAAAGAGCCGGGTGCGCAGAACATTGCTCTTCTGTGTTTTGCAACCAGATCTTGATTTAGGCCTTCAAAAGAGGGGTATTCCCCCCTCTTTATGGTCATATAAAATGTAATATGTCTGAATTAGTCAGGATATTGCAGGTTTCAAATGAATGCAAGTTTTGTCTGGCTTCCAGCGGGAATGAGGTAACGTAGCCTATTTCAGATCTTTGCGGCAGATTAGCGGTACCGAGCTCTGATGCGCGTCGCAACTCGAACTCCTCGACGTGCCCTCCATGTTCCACCGTCGTTTGAATGACACTAAATATCCCGCGTAGCACAGCTAGCTGCAGATGGCATTCGTTAAAGCTGCTGGCTGATTGTAGTGCGGTTCCCAGGGATTACAGGTTTATGAATGTAATATTGCGTCTAGATTTCCGACGGATTCAGATCAAGATAATGGGTGTTTGTTTGACAAGTGGAGGCAGAGTCGTGTGCTTACCAGTTCAGTTGCATTGAGATGGAATGGCTCAAGCTTGATTTATACTCGGTTGCACAACGTGTCTTGCACAGGAAAAGAGCCGATCTACAAGCTAACAACTAGAACCCGACCGATGCCATATTTTTTGACCGATGCCGAAGTTTGCCGATGGAGAGTGCTAGACCACCGTTTGACGATGTTTAACTGATGTTTAACTTCTTACCTTCAAAACCTTTTTTTTTTTCCTTTTTTTTACCGATGGTCCGGGGACCACCAGTGGTCGTTGAGGGGTTTCCAGGTGGTCCCCAGCAAAATGATGGAGTTTTGGTAACCAAATGGACCCTTTATAAGATCTTTAACTCATGAGTGTAAAATGAAA
The DNA here is from genome assembly GCF_963921795.1 of Nannobrachium achirus. Taxonomy (NCBI): domain Eukaryota; kingdom Metazoa; phylum Chordata; class Actinopteri; order Myctophiformes; family Myctophidae; genus Nannobrachium; species Nannobrachium achirus. Next base: position 28,996,192 of record NC_137829.1, read on the forward strand.
CGCAATGGATCCCTACGGGCAACGTATATTCAAAGTTTTGGGTCTGAGTGGCTGAATGTCATCAAATGGTCTAATATTACTTAAAAACGACCGATACATTGGAGAGATAATGACCAATGTCTGATACCGACATTGGAGTCCAAAAACGACCGATATGTCAGTTTATCTACTCACAACGCATCGCAGCGTGACACAGTGTGAGCTTGCGCAACTAAATATAAATGATCCATAGTAATGCCTCTCTAAATATATGCGTGTGTATAGTGTCAATGTACAGATTATAGATTTGTCGGTTATTCTACTGTTAGACTGATGATAGGTTCTTGGTTTACCTATGATCCTAGATTACTATGCATTTAAGGTATTACCTTGTGCTGTCTTGCTTATTGTAAATCGCTCTGGATTAAGAGTGTCCGCTAAATGCCTAAATTGTAAATTGTAGGTCGGTAAGGTAATACAAATCAGGCTTTTGTTTTGGTGTTTGTCTGATTAGATAGAAAAAAAGCCTGTTGCAAACGCATGTCCCTCTGTTATGCAGTACCCGTTGTAAGAGTACTCAGGGCAGAAATCATTATCATACTACTTGGGGCCAGTCTATGTCAGTACTAGGATGCCATATTGAATACATCAAATATAAGGGCATAAAAGGGAGAGAGATAGACATACAGATACAGAGCCAAGTCAGTTGGTTATTTCGGTTCTCTAGGTTTGTGGGATACAGAGTCTACAGACACACGGAGGCTTGCACACTAAGACACGAATGGAGAGATTCTGCACATTTATAGATTATAGACAGACAGACGGACGGACCTTTATTGATTCCGTGAGGGAAATTCAGTTGTCATAGGCAGAACCGCAATAGGAAACAGGTCAGTTACAGATAGGAGTAGATATAGATACATCAAGAGTAAAAGATAATCGGTAAAAGATAAAGATCTGCACGTTCACACGGCAGAATCTTGACTGTTATTTCAGCCTCTTCTGGATCAGTTTCTATGGTTATTAAATCGACACTCGTGGGGTTGTTGAAGTAGCATCTTGATAGATTCTAAGCAGACATGTTTGCAGCAAATGCCAGCGCGTTCCAAATGGGACGCCTAAGAAAAGCATCTGCGCGCATTTGCTGTGTGCGCGTCGTCGGCGACCTTACCCTGTCAATCTGAAGTCATACATGTGTTCCCCTGAGTGCTCTGGAGGGCTGTCTGACATGGCCAGACACCAGGTGGAAAAGGATTCCGCCTGGGGGAGGGAAAGCGATCCCACCAATCAGTCCAATCAGTGGCACCACGTTGATAGATTGATGGGAGCTGTCATGGGTTTGATGAGCTCGTCACCAGTCAGCCATGCCATCGTTATTTACATAGCAATAGACCTATCATCTGATAGCAATTTTGCCCCAGCAGCACCGAACTTTGTTAGGGCAATTTTACAAGAGAGAAAAAAAAACTGTCCGCTTATTTATCTGCCAGCATCAGCTGGGACCGTGAGCGTCCAATTGTGTTTTTGGACCAGATTAAATGTGTTACAGGTGGAGAAGGCACGAGAGACGGAGCAGCTAACTAGCCTGCGGCTTGGATGGTTTTAGCCTGATTTATAGCAGACAGACAGAATCAGAAATCAGAAATACTTTATTGTCACACCTTAAAAATATAAAAGGGTGAAATTCATTTGACAGTGCTCCTCAGACTTGCAGTTCATCATTAGTATAAAAATAATATAAATTGTCTATATATATATATATATAAAAACATCATCACATAATGACAATATTAAAAGTTAGCTAAAAGGTTGCTTTTAAGTTTAAAAAGTAACAAAGACTATTGTAACTCCTAAATTAAAAACATCACATTTGTATATCAGAGCACTATTTGTTCAAGAGTCTTATCGCTTGATAAAAGAAAGTTTTTTGTGTTCTTTCAGTCTTGCCCACAAGGCTTTGGTATTTTGTCCCGTTCCGATGGGACCGCGACTCCACAAACTTTCCATGGTTCGGATGGAATGGGTCCTTGATGATCCTCCTGGCTTTGGCAACACACCGGCTGTTGTAGAGGCAGACGAGCTTGCAACGAGTTGCATCGCGACACCATTGAACACTTTTTGTTTGGCTCTGCACTATTAGGTTGTGTTAGTAGTATTGAGTATTTAGCTTGTGTTTGACATGGTGGTGAGATACTTGTTGCACTAACTAGCATTGACTGTTATGGGCACTCTTGTTTGGCACTGTATTGATAAGTTGTGCTTATTTGCTTTTTTAAGTATTGCTATTACACTTATGATTATGAGTGTTTTGACACTTTATGTGTATATTATTCTTTCTCTTTTTTTGGTGTACCTTGCTCTTTTACTGTGTACACACCGGACAATCTTTTTCTTTTCATACTTCTCTGTAACTTTGTAAATAACCTTAAACTGCTGTGCTGCCTCCGGGGCGGGCGACTGATTTCCCCCCTTGGGATAATAAAGGTATCTATCTATCTATCTATGACATGTTCTGAGCTTGTAGATCTGCTGTTTTTCCGACATAGGGCACCGTCGTATGAAGGAGTTTAAATTAGGCAATTTTGTCATTAGGGGGTCTATTCCCCCCCGGGGTCTGGCATCTGGGTCTCTCTCTGTCAGGCTGACATCAGCACTGTACCTGGCAGCATGCTGCAGGCTGGGTGACAGTCCATCTGGAGGGGTTCACAACCTACTGTATACACACACACACTCACTCAATTTACTCACTCAATGCACGCACACACACACACACTCAATTCACTCACTCAATGCACGCACGCATGCACGCACGCACACACGCACGCACACACAGGGGCGTCACAAGGGGGGGAAAGTGGGACTGAGTTACTAGGGCCCAAGGTGGAGGGGCCTTAATGATTTCATGCTTTAGCTATTGGAAAAATAGCAGATATACAAGCTCACAGCGCGGCACCGAGTGCCGCGCTGCGAGCTTGTAGATCTGCTATTTTTGAAAAATGTGTGCAAATCTTTGAATATATGTATTTTTTAAGCGAACATTTGTAACTCAAATTTTGCTTCTGGGGGGTCCCTGGAACTAAATGTTTTGAGATGGGGGTCCGTGGCCAAATACATATCATTTTGGGGGTCCTTCACATGAAAAGGTTCGAGCACCACTGACATAGAAGCATAGGTTTTTCAATAGTTAAAGCACAAAATAACACGTAATAATGCGTTCCCACCCAGTCTAAATGGGTTAAACCCGCTCCCCCTGAAGAACATTCATGGGGGGCCCGCAGTGAATCCTTGTACCCAGGGCCCAGAATGTGGTGCGACACCCCTGCACACACAGTACATGCACAGGCAATCACACACACACACACACACACACACACACACACACACACACACACACACACACACACACACACACACACACCCATGCACTCACACTCACACAGTACATGCGCAGGCACACACACATGCGCATACAGGCACACACACACACAGACACGCACACACACACACACACACACACACACACACACACACACACACACACACACACACACACTCATTGTATAAGTTAGTAGCATGGGTGCTACAGAGTAATGGAATGTGAATGCGGAGCTGCAGTGAGCAGCATGTGTTTGTTGACCTCTGACCTGCGCACTCTGCGCTGCCAAGCGCTGTCATAGACATGACATGACACCTGTCATAACACCCCGTGACACATTGTCAATGGAGGACTAATTACTTTACACACCACCACCATCATCATCATCATGAGCCCCCTCCCAACACACACACGCACGCACGCAAAAACACCAAACCCACATAGGGCTGCGGCGCAGCGCAGTGAAAGGTGCACACAGGCTTCTGGTGCATTCAAACTCACATTTGACTTGCAAATCCAGCCAGGGTCCTAATAGTGTTTGTCATGCCACAAGAGACGGCCTGTCTCCATGTCTTCAGCTCTGCTTCAGGGGCGTCAATTGGGTATGGCAGGGGTATGCAGCTGCCATACCCTGGGTCCAGGGGGGAAAATAAAAGTTACTTTTAAATTTAAATCCATGAATGTCACTTTGTCTATCTGTTCTGGTTATTGTGTTGTTAAATTACAGTAAAATAACTACAAATGCAAAATTTTACAAAATGGTCACTTGACAAAATGGTATATTCCCAGGTCAGCTGCACAGGTGCAATGCACTATTGTTAATTGTGGCACGTTTACTAACATGCCAAGTTTAGCTGCACTTGAACAACCGTTCCAGGCTGCCATATCCAGCCCAAGAAACCGTAGAAACGGGGGAAAAAAAAGAAAATGTACTTCTCAAAATAAATGAATCATGCATGTTGATAAGGTATGGCAACATGACTGGTGTCTTGAACGCGCGCCTTCGCTCGTGTTCAAGACACCAGTCATGTTGCCATACCTTAGCTTTTTCTGAACTGACGCCACTGCTCTGCTTACAGCGCTTCCCCAAAAGGGCCACAGCTGTTCCACTAAGTTTTGTTGTGTGTTGACGGTTGTTTTGCGTGTTGTTGCTATGTCCTCTCCTCACAGACCCGGCGGCCCCGCCCAGTCCTGTCAGCCTGCGCGTCGCCAACGTGACGCTGGGCGACGAAGGCCTGGTGACAGTCCGGCTCAACTGGACGCTGCCGGGGGAGCCCGACATCCCCGTTCACCACTACAAAGTGTTCTGGAGCTGGACGGTGCCCGGCAAGGCCATGGTGCCGTCAAAGAAGAAGAGGCGGAAGACCACCAACGAGGTGATCTTCTCCCCCGTGGCCCGGAGCCATGTGCTTCTTCTCTCTCTCTCTCTTTCTCTCTCTGTCTGTCTCTCTCTCTCTTTCGTTCTCTCTCTCTCTCTCTCTCTCTAGGAACACTGGGGCTTGTCCAAGCTCATCTCATCAACCCCCCCCCCTCACACACACAGCTTCAACACATCACAGTAAATAAGTACCACAGGCTCACGATGAGAAAGAAGGAAAAAAAATAAAACATAAACATGGAAAGGCAGTTGCATTTGATTACAATAACGTATAGGGCTATCACTCATGCAAAGGGTCTCAGACACACAATGCCCTATTCATTGCTTCATTTCCTCAAACAACTGATTAAAATCCCAGTGTAGCGCATGGTTAACTTTGAAAGACAACACAGCGTAATCCGAGGCTCTTTTGCGGTGATATAAATCTAATCGTGGCCCTGTGTTATTTGGATATCTAAAAGTGTATTGTCAGAATTATTTTAGCCAAAGAGCTGGGAAGAATTCCATAGACTTTCTCGCTGTTTCTGCTTGTGTAATATGGCTATTCCCAAACTGGGGTACACGTCTCCTGGGACCAGGCTGGGAGATTCTAATTAAGGCATAAGCATATTAGACATAGATCTGAATAGCTTCAAAGTGTACTGGTTATTCATGCCCATGAAACATGAATATATCTTCATGCATAAATATTATCTAGTCCCTACTAGCATGAAAATTCTGTTTGTAAGTTGTGTTAGATGGACAAGAATATTCAGCATGCCAGATATAGAGACTCCACTGTTTTTCATGGCTCTATCTATGAGTTATGGAGTATATTGAGGAGCAGCGTGAAGTTCAGTAACTAAACATCAAAAAAGAAAATGAGGCAACATCGATATCGTAAAAAAAATATCCTAATTGCACTTCACTTAAGGGAATCAGTTGAGCAGTTACATCTCTGTTATTCTGTTGTTCTCACTTCTTTGTCACATGAATCCATTTCCGTGAATGATGCTAATATTGATGTTGATATTGAGTGAAAGTAGAAACTTTCATATCCTTCCTAGAGATGATTTATGCAAGGCTTGCTTCATTGATTTATGCTTCATTTGCAGTATCCAGTGGTGTAAAGTAACTAAGTACATTTACTTGAGGTATTTGTACTTTACTTGAGTATTTCCAATTTCTAATACTTTTTACTTCTGCTCCACTACATCTCGGATCCAAATATTTTACTTTTACTCCACTACGTTTATTTGAAAAACTAGTTACTAGTTACTTTGCAGATATACATTTTTATAATATTATAAAACATACATTAACCACTTTGGCCCTATTTTATACCTATGCTATTTGAAAATAGCCAATCTACAAGCAGCGCGTCGCAATGTGACGTGTTGTGAGCTTATAGATCTGCTATTTTCAAACATTTTTACTTTTGGTACTTTAAGTGCATTTTAATGCCAACACTTTCGTACATTTACTCAAGTACATTTTGAAATCAGGACTTTTACTTGTATCAGATTATTCCTATATTACAGTATTAGTACTTTTACTTAAGTAAAACATTTGGGTACACCACTGGCAGCATCTGGGAAGGCACGTAGAGAGCACAGAAAAAAAAGAGCCATTTTAGTAGCGATTCTGTTTGATTTCCAGTGTAGCAACATTTCCATTTTGATGGTGCCATAAATTAAAGTCTCGCTTGTCTGGCTGCTGGCAGATGCATATAGATTGGATTGTCCCCACAATAGGTGAAACACATCCAATATGGGTGCTTAAATTGCTATAATTGGGTAGGATTCCCCATTAAATTAAAATGGCACACACATAACAAAAATGAATGTATCCTATAAAACACATGCTGTCTTCACCACTATTACTGGGAACGTAGACTATAGTAGTGCAGTTGCTGATGAAAGTAGTGCACGTGTCAAAACAGCTCAATTTGAGAAAACACCGACTGATTATACATGCAGAGAGGTGCTAACTGATAGCAGACTCCCTCTGTTGTATCTCTGCGAAGGGCGTTTCATTAAACCTGAGCAGAAAGGTCTATTGTCTAGACGGTAGAGTCTGCAGCGTCTTCTCCGAATTAGCTTATTGAAATCCGTAGCAGATGTGGCAGCGGCGGACATAGAGGTGGGAGACACCAAACACCTATTGACACATGTACTACTGGTTTCCACTTTGGCACCTCGGGGCTTTGAAAGCGGCCCGCTGGGCGGCGGAATGTCAAAACAACCACAGTCAATAAGTAGGACTCATCAAGCTCACGCTGATGGAGGAATGCTAGGAGTCAAACGCACAGCGCGGAGGCCCTGAAGGCTATCTCCTCACCATGACGCTTTTCCTCGGCTCCACATGTGTTTCCAATAACCCGGGCCTTTTCCCACAGGCCCGGACCCGCCGCTGGGCCGGCGCTGGGTTGAACTGTAGGCTTACTAACTGGACAGCGACTGGGCTCCGAAACGATGGCCCCGTGACGAACGCGCCGCTCTCGCTGTCATCGAGTAAAGAGCGCGTCTGTTTTGTGTTGCTGCAGGCTCAGAGCTGGGTGGAGCTGGAGGGGCTGCAGGCAAACAGCACGTACACTGTGGAGCTCCAGGCGGTGGCCTACTGGGGACAGGTGCGCCTGAAGAGTTCCAAGGCCGCTCTCCAATTCAGCACCGCTCAAAGCAACGACTCAGGTGAAGACAGGCGGTTGATGTTTGATCCATCAGTTTCTCCGACTTTGCAATATTGTAATATTTACATTTCTGAAATGAGAATGAGTTCTAACTACGGAAAAAGAAATCACTATGTCGTCGTTGTTGGGTGGAAAACCTTGTATGTCCAATCCGTTCGTTTTGCATTTTTCATTTAAAAAATGATTCAAACTAGTGAAAACAGCCGATCTTCAAGCACTTAACGCCTCGTGTGCTTGTAGATCTGCTGTTTTCACTACGTTTGTGCGACGGCCTTGTACGATGAAGCGGGGCTTTGCTTTGCAAAAGAACATACACATTTGAAACTTGGAGATACAAGGTTTCCACCCGACAACGACGATGTGCTTCTGTTAACATGCTGGCTGCAACAGTGAACATCTCCCTTTTCTCTTTTCCAGTCAAATCACAGAGCAAGTCAAAGAAAGAGGAGATTAATCCTATTAGTTCCACCTTGGCTAAACGCCCCTCTGGACCGCTTGAGGTGGGCACGCCCTTCTACCAGGATGGCCAACTGCAGGTCCGCGTCTACTGGAAGAACCGCGGAGGTATGCGTTGTACTGCGTGGGTTTAATTAGACTGCAATTAGTAGCTAATTATGCCCATCCATCACTTTGACTCTCCAATGCCCTAATCAATTCTGTGATAGGAGGGATTCTCGGTTTCTTAAACAGTGGAAGGTTGATTTTTGCGATGCTGGTACTGGATGGCATAGAAGAACTAAACGAAACAATGTGTCTTTGTGGGAAGCGGGTAATGTGAGTGCTGGGCAAGTGAGCGTAAACCTGCACATGGGCTGTTAGAGCCGAGCCTCTTGTTTAGTAAAGAACAATAAACACAGGGAGCCCGGCAGCCGTGTGATGGGATTTATTGACAGCTGTATTTAATAGATCCTCACCCTCGCGTTGCTGCTCGAAACAGTCCACTTTGTTTTACAAGAACCTGACGTCACCAGACCCCAGAAAACAGTCACGGGTATAGCGCCCAAGAGGGGTTAAAGCCTATAGGAATGTCTGTCCCAGCGAGCATCCATTCCCCAAGCCTCTCCGTTTAAGACCAGAGTGGAAATATGGAAACCTTGAAAGGCGCGCTCCAAGGGTAACCTGTCAAGTTCCATTCACTGGTCTATGTTATGTTACTAATATATGTCATCGCCCAAGCCAAGCTCCACATCCCGGAGTCAAGAATGCAAGAGGGCTGGCTAAAAGGAGAGAGAGAGGCCTGGTGCCTGGAGCTGGAGAGAGCCACTGCTGAATCACACCCGAAGGGGAGAGAGAGAGATAGAGGGGAAGAGAGACAGGGGAGGGAGGGAGAAATGGAAGGAGGTGAATGAGAAAGAGTATGAGTAAGACTTCGGTATGTTGGCCCAGAGGACCGTGAGCAGGCCTGGCCCGGCACTCAGAGAGCTGAGTGAGTGATGGTGACTGGGTCAAGCAGAACCACAGAGTTGTAGAGTGGAGTTAATCCTGGTCCAGCTCCTTTCGCTGTGGCTTGTTTGTAGACCCCCAACGGGCAGTATACTAGTGTAGATCAGGGGTCTTCAACGTTTTCAGGCCAAGGACCCCTTAGTTTGAGAGAGAGATGAAGCAGGGACCCCCACAACCTGTTCATAGATTCCATATAGTTTAATTGTTTGACAGCACAATCGTCAGTGTATTTTGGATTCATGTCAATTCATGTTCTCAGATATTTAACCACTTCAACCATCAATACTTAATAAACTTGACCTTTCACTCCGTACTTAGTCTGCTCTTTTTCCCCTCTACACCAAAGCTCTTTGCCGAAAAGAGCCGATCTACAAGCTCACAACGCCTCGCAGCGCGAGGCGTTGTGAGCTTGTAGATCGGCTATTTTTGGCTAAAGTTCTCCGAATATGGACACTAGGGTTCAAGTGGTTAATAAAAAAGGTAGAAAATCAGTCAAAGATCTGGAGGACACCCTGTAGTAACTCTGAGGACCCCCTAGGGGTTCCCACTTCCCGGACCCCCTGTTGAATACCCCTGGTGTAGATAGATGCTGCTTCTCGCTGGGCTGATGGAAGACCCTGCCTCTCCCCCCGAACGAACACACACACACACACACACACACACACACACACACACACACACACACACACACACACACACACACACACACACACACACACACACACACACACACACACACACACACACACAGATGCCGTGGAAGCATAGAAATCCCTGCGTGTTTCCGCAGCGTAGAAAATGAACCATTTAACCGAGCCACATTTAAATTCCTTCACTCATTGTCTTATTTGGTACTGATCAGAACAGCGTGGCTCCGAGCAGATCTGGACCAGGACCTGGTTTTGTCTTGAGTGCCTCCCGGCCAGATGTAGGAGAGCTTTACTGTACGCTGACACAGATGATATATCACTGTCTATCTCGCACGCAAGACAATAGACAGCAGTCCGGCAGCGGCGGCACTTCTAAAGCCAGCTCCCAGCCATGATTTATCGACCATTGCCGGGTACTCTGTTCTCTACCTGATTTCCATGTCCCATTCCTTGTTTTACATAGCACCCCTCCCCCCCCCCTCCAGCCCCTGTCAGACCCAGCCACGCATATCTTGTTTATTTTTCTCCAATTTCCCGCTTCCCTGTAATTCCTCTCTTCTGCTTCCAAAAAGCTCAGGGGCTCTGAGTGCCAGATCTGTGTCTAAGCCTTCAAAGGACCCCTTTTATCTCCCCCCCACCGCAAAACCCGGGCCCACGCCAAGGGGCTAACGCAGCATAACTCAATTATTAATCGGAGAGGCGTTGCACATCCATGTGACACAGGAGAATGGATAATAAATCCGGTGGAATGAGAATGCGGGTGAGGGGAGGATAAACACACAGCTGATTAGCCAATGAGGCGCTACTGTACGCTAATGAAATGAAAGCTGCCGCTACGAACCAGGGCTCGAACCTGGCGTCCCGGCAAGGCTATCGTGGGCGCTCCGCTGATGAAGTTTGCGAAAGCCCTAAGCAGTTGTGGCGAGGGATGTTTTGGCTGCGTAATGGCACCCCGTCAGTTGATAAAAGACAGAAAACGTTAGGGGAAAAGGAAAGTCATACTGCCGCTGATAGTCTAATGCTTGGATTAAGAAGAACCAACTGCGAGAAGGAAATGCAGTCATGTTTTTGGAGGCGGATAAGTTATCCGGATCATCTATCTGCCCGATGAAAGCCGATGAAATGAACAGATCTCACGCAGCGCGGTGTTGTGATTTGCTAAGATACCATCATGCACTTTTCATCTAGGGCCGAGTTTTATATGATATCTGATTTATGTTCAATGGGCGCTTTGTAGTATGTTTCTGCCAATGCGGTTTCCTTTTGAGTGACGTTCTCTTTTCTCTCTTCCTCCCCCCCCCCCCCCCCCCCCCTGTCGCCTGCAGATCCCCTGGTGAGTCGCTACCATGTCCAATGGATGCCAGAGTACTGCAGCCACAACGAGACGCGGGGACCTGAGAAATCTGTCACACAGGTTAGTCCCCGACAATGCCTCGGACCGTCGAGAGACACTCTCACTAGAGCACAGTGCTGCAGAGACCCGCGGCTCGGTGTGTGTGTGTGTGCGAGCTTAGTGCTATGCAAAGCACGCGCCTAACCTTTTGTCTGATGCTTAGAGAGCAAGCTCCTCTAAAGAAAACATGTCCAGTGGTGAGTCTGAATCCCCGTCGTGTTGGTTTTGCACGGGGCAAATCGCCTGGCTGTTGTTTTGGATATTATGACTCAGTCGTGTGGTCAGACATGTGGTGTGTTGGCCAATAAAACTGCATTTACTTAAACAATGTTTCCGGGAATGGGCGACCATTCACCTCCAACAGCTCGGGCCATGCTGCTTTTTTGCACAAGGGTTTTCTTTTTTAGTTTTCTTCTAGGTTTTGGGGGGTTGGGAGAGGTTCATGGGGGTTGGGGAGGGTTGGCTGGTTGGGCTCAGTCTGATACAGGATGGCAGAGGCCTGGCAATCAATGCATTCTTAAGGGACCGGCGCTCCGGTTGCTAGGAAATATACATCCTTTTTCTATAGATCACTGGGAAGCATTCCAGCCCTTTGCTTGTAGACCCCTGTGTGAGAGCATGGCGCCTCATTCACTTTTAATCAGAGCTGTTTCATATCAGAGAATATACACACACACCCCTTCTCTTGGGACGGCCCATTAATTTTGAACCGCTTTATTACAAATGCAAGATCTAAATCCACCACTCAGCAGGATTTTCCTTTTTTTTGTTTCCTAGAAAAGAGATGAGAAAGGAATTTTTGTTTAGATCAATAGATGATTATAGTCTGAAATGAGTATTAACGCTGCACAGAATTCATTAACGCGCATTTCCACAGCACTATTCTCATTTAAAATTATTACACATGAATCCACTTGGGTTCCATCACATTTATTAAGTTCCTCTTGTGTTTGTTGCTACATTTGGAAGCCATAAAAAGGAAATCATCATTTGTATTGCAGTTTGAACGGAAGAATGGCGGCCTAACCCCTACCATGTGAGCGTTCAAAGTGGCCCTGCAATGTGGGGCATGTTCCTTGGGCCCTAAGAGGGAATGTGAGCCTCCCCGGCTCTCTGTGTATTTAATTATCTCTGACGCTCCATGGGACCTGACCTGGGTGACATGTCAAAGTCATCAGGGCGCTGAATAATGTGTTTCTTGGCTCAGGAGAACTACATCAACCTCGCCGGCCTGCTGTTCTCCTGCAAGTACAAAGTCACCGTTCACATGCTCAAGTCCAAGCGACGCTCCAAGGACGAGAGCACCACCTTCCTCACGCCGTCCTGCGCCACCATCCGCAGCAAGACCCACAAACACATCCCCTGCCCGGGGGAGGGAGGTGAGTGTTGGTACTGTACATTCAGTCAGTCAACCACACCGTATATCCTCCTAGCGAACACCTTGCCTGAGCTCACATAGGGATGGTAAATGAATGCATTCGCATGCGTTTGACCTTGAATGCCGTCACACACCATGCTGTGTATCGTCACTGTCGGGCAGAAACCTTGTATCTCCCAAGTTTCAAATTGGAGATAAATTAAAGCCCTCCTATCATACAAAAGTGTCGCACAAAAGTAGTGAAAACAGCCGATCTACAGGCGTTGTGTGCTTGTAGATCGGCTGTTTTCACTACTTTAAATCGTTTTAAAAATAATAACACGCACACAGTTTACAGTTTAGGCATTTAGCAGACGCTTTTAATCCAAAGGGACTTATAATAAGCTGGTAATACACATCACTATAATAAGCAAGATAATATGTCAGTACATCAACAACAACAAAACAAATGCATAGTTATATCAATCTAGAAAAACAATAATATAGGTAGACCATGCACCTAATCAGTGGGCCTAAAGATTCTAAGTGCGACAGGGAGTTTATTCCACAGTTTGGGGCCAGGAGGGCAAATTGTCGGGTTCTGTCAGCATCCCTGTGTTGGCTGATCTGAGCGAACGGGTGGGGTTGTAGGGGTTGATCAGGTTTTGGAGGTATGGAGGAGTCGTACCTTTGGCACACCATCTTACACTTGCCACAAAAACTTTTCGGTCAAGGACCTTCTTCAGGCGTCCTTGACCGAAACGTTGCATTCCTAATAAAGAGTTTTTGTGGCAAGTGTAAGATGGTGTGTGGGTCCTATGTACATTGTGTGCATGCTTGGAACTACGTTGACCCATGCCTACGCACCCATCTCTAAGCTTTAATCAGGTGTGCATAAGACACTGTTGCCAAAAATAATAACACAAAAAAGGAAGGTTTCGGACATACAAGGTTTCCACCCGAGAACGTTGATGTATCAATGATGAATTAATTCTCTCCCCTTGCACGCCTTTCTCCTCAGGGCTTCCTAAGGTGCTGGCCAAGCCAGAGAACCTGACTGCGTCTTTCTCCATCAGCGAGGGGAACATCACCGGCAACTTCCTATGGCGCGTGTCCAGGGTAGCTCCCCACCAGCCAATCACAGGCTTCCAGGTCACATGGGCTGAGGTGACCACGGAGAGCCGGCAAAACAGCTTGCCCAACAGCATCATCTCCCAGTCCCAGATCCTGCCCCCAGTAAGTTTAGCTTCAGTTCTCATTTCTGTTATCACTGGGCAGTGTTGCAGGGTTTCTTCAAAGTCCAGGGGTGCCACAGAATACTCTGATAATATTTAGAATGGATCAATATCACTTCAGTTTAACCTCTTAGATCCTATATGGTTATTAAGACGGACATGAGTTACACTGTACTTGGTGCGTTCTTTTTCGATCTACACCAAATCTCTTTGCCAAAAATAGTCGAGCTACAAGCTCACAACGTGTCACGTTGTGGCACTTTGTGGCACGTTGTGAGCTTGTAGATTGGCTATTCTTTTTTGAATGATCCGTCCAGAATAGGGATACTGGGGTTCAAGTGTTTAGGTAACAGTATAAAGTTATTTTCAATTTGTACTAATGGAAACAGATATTCTTCTTGTGGGTTACATATTTAGGTACCGTAACATCTTAAATGTAAGGTGCTGAAAGTACCAATGTAACTCAGAGGTGCCATGGATGAAAAGGTTATTCACAGGGGTGCCCTGAGCCTAAAAAAGTCTGAGAACCACTGCAGTATTGGCTATATCGGAATGTTGCAGCTTGTATGCTTTTTGGACGCAGTACAGTGGAAATAGCTTAGGTCTGCCACGTTTGAACTGAATGGTGAATGCCGCCCTGTGCTGGGAGGAAGAGAGGTGCTATCTTAAGCCTTTCATTATGCAGGATCTGTCAGCTGGTGAGGGTATTACTGGTGTAGCCTCTTTACATGAATCTTGTGATAAGCAGTGACGCGTGGACAGACAGACGGATAGATCTGATGTAGGGAGGCGTTGTGTCCCGAAAGAAGTTCTCCTCCTCCTACCTTTTAATCTATCTCCCGTCCTTGCGCTTTCATCCTCGGGCGAGCTCTCTGAAAAAAAAAAAAAAATCGAACCTCTGTTCGAAGTGGAGCTGTGTGTGTGTGTGTGTGTGTGTGTGTGTGTGTGTGTGTGTGTGTGTGTGTGTGTGTGTGTGTGTGTGTGTGTGTGTGTGTGTGTGCAACAGCGCCCCTCCCTTAACATGTGTGGCCAGAAAAGGTTACTGCAGGCTACATACCCGGAGACAGACAGACAGACAAACAGACAAACAGACAGACAGACAGACAGACCCACACACACGGCCACGTATAGGGAGCTCCACACAGCTCCAAAAATAAAATAAAATAAAACCCCTATTCTACATAATCTGCTCTATCAACAACACGTTCCGGCTGTCTGCACCTCCCAGCCTGCCGAGCGAGCTCATCTATAAATAAAACCACCCACTGCACACTTTATCAGGCTGGCAGCAAAAGAAATAGTCCCCCCACCAAAAACACAAACAAACAACATCTTTGTTTTTGTCTATGGTTTGTGCAAAGACAGAACTTTGTTTAAGTAGCAGCGCTCATTCAAATTCAGTCAAATTCTGGATCATGTCTTGTGCTGATTGCTGATTTCCGGCTGTTCTCCTCTAGGATCACAACTTGCTTGTGGTGTCCAACCTGCGGCCCGCCACCTACTACAGACTGGAGGTGCAGGTCATAACGAGTGGAGGGGAGGGTCCTGCCACGGTCAAGACCTTCCAGACTCCCAGCGTCCTACCTGTACTTCAGCATCGTAAGTACAGAGCCACCGTTGTCTGCCGCCGTCCCGGCACGTGCAGACATGGACATCAAAGGGGGCTTGAGCCCCTGCCCTTTTATCTGTATCTGTGAATGGTGCCAGTCTCCAGACGATGAATGCAGTTTTTACTATGGTGAAATAAATGCAAATGCCCTCTTTCCATGCCATACCCGAAGGCAGCATTCAAAAGAATTGTCTTGTCCAAACTCTCCCTAAACTTGAATGCAGCATCTTATTTTGAAAGAATTTCCCTCTCTGTGTAGAAATCGTTTTACGCCACATCTCCAGTATTGACTTGATGCTTAATTCAGTGTGGTATCATGACCGAAAATAGGTGACCTCTAAGTTCACAACGCGACGCAGCGCAACGCGTTGTGTACTTGGAGGTCAGCTATTTTCGATATTTCCACCAAAAGGCCCTTTTAGACATTTTAGCCCCTGCCTCTCTAACATTCTCTGCACGTCCCTGCTGCCGTCATAGTTACTGAGGTCGCGCTCGGGTGGCGCAGTGGTAAAGTCCATGTACTCCACCACGGAGGTTGTCGGTTCGAATCCACTCCTTGGTGCATCCGGCTCTGTCGGGCATCTGTGCGAAACACAATTGGCCCACGTTTAGAGCAAGGAAGCCTGGGCGGGGAGGGTGATATCGGTCATTGCATGTATTCCTACAGGCTGGGGCGGCACCTGTCAGCAGGGTGTTGAGAGGGAGGAGTAGGGCGAAGGCTCTACGTCCTCCTGGTGGGGGCTCCTCACTGGCAGTAGGATACAACAGCAGTGACAAAACAGAAATGTGTGTGTTTGTGGGGAGGAATTCAATAGCATAACGACTAAATTGAGGAGAGAAAAGGAGGTAAAAATGATTGGCTAGTCAAAAGAGAGAGAGAGAGAGAGAGAGAGAGAGAGAGAGAGAGAGAGAGAGAGAGAGAGAGAGAGAGAGAGAGAGAGAGAGAGAGAGAGAGAGAGAGAGAGAGAGAGAGAGAGAGAGAGAGAGAGAGAGAGAGAGAAAGAAAAAAAACAGTTACCTTAACTAGTTAGTTACCTTAATGGTAACAATCCATCAGGGCTTTTTTGTGTTATCCTTTTAGTAAGTATAAGTAAGTGTTGTACTGTTTGCAACTTGTTAAGTATTCAATCAATCAATCAAAACCAAACCCTACCTAAAGGTAACCATACTAACAGTACCTAATGTGATTCCACAGACCAATCAAATGCAGGGGTCATCAATATGTCCGTACACGAACAAATGTGTCCGTGGCAAGACTTGGCCTCGTCCGTGGAAACCTTTAGATTTCGTTACAATACAATATTCTTATTTTGATCATAAGATCCAATTAGTTCCATCTGTATACTCTCAGAGTTACAGACCTGTTATGGTACATTCAGGTCTATCTCTTTTGTGTTTCTGGTAATATTATGTTCCACCCCTTTAGTATGTCCATGGCAAAAATGTATTCTTTTTACAAAAAACGTGGTTTCAAATGGTTTCTTGTTTGTCTTGTGTGTTGGATGCAGGACCTAGACTCAGGCAGCACCACTCTCAGCACCATCAGAAGTCATCGGTAGAGAGACACTGAGCAGAGAGCAGCATGGGGAGCCCAGCCGATGGCTCCTCTATCCTGTCTACCAGGGAAGGAATACAGTGTGGAAATAAACAGAATACACTGCACAACATACCATGAACTGACCCCACCCACCCAGCCACACCCACACCCACTTCTCTCATTAAATATCGTCGTTGTCGGTTGGAAACCTTGTATGTCCAAAACCGTTCGTTTTGTATTTATCATTTTTTAAACGTTTTAAAACTAGTGAAAATAGCCGATCTGCAAGCATCACATCGCCTACGCGAGGCGTTGTGTGCTTGCAGATCAGCTATATTCACTAGTCTCGTATGATGGGGCAGGGCTTTACTTTATGAAAAAAACATACACATTTTAAACTTGGAGATACGAGGTTTCTGCCCGACAGTGACGATATAGGACCTCATTCTCCGGGCTCCAGAGCACATAATGCTTTTATTTCTTAGCCCCTTTCTCTTGACCGAGGTCATCAGATTGGTTGCTGGTTTGAATAGTCAAATGCAAACTGTAGGACTCATTTTGTACGTACTTCACCAATTCATCGGCAGTCCTGAATTGTCAGGTCAAAATACGATAACTGTTGTGGTCCACAACAATCAGTGGTCTACATTGTAACAGGACATAAGCAATTCCGGTTGGATTTGAACGCAACATGCATCAGCTTTTCAATTGATTGTGGACATGAATTTGTATTTTTATGTTTTTATTGGCAACTTGATTGAAGACACTTGAACATAAATGGAGGGAAATGCCATAGAATTGTAAAACAATCTTCTTTTTTTTTCTCATCAAAAAAGGAATGTCGAAATTCATCTATTTATTTTTTGATTTACCTGCTAAAAAGGCGCTTAGGCATACAGTATGTACTGACTGAATAATGTAACTAAAACAATTGTAGTCTAACCCAGAATATTTCTCATAGTATGTTGCATGTAGAAGTAAATTTGATTTTTGAACTGTAAATGAATTACTAGCTTCAAATTGAATGCTTGTAATGGTTTTGCATGACAAACGTTAGCGTTCCGTTGGCATGAAATAACGTCTGTGTGTTACCTCTTTTGAATATGTTACCAATATTTCATTAACAGATTAACAAAGAACTATATGGGGAATAATATGTAATGTTTATTAATGAAATTATAACTTGTGTGGAAATGATGAATTGTATATGTTCTTGGCTGTAGAAATATTTGTCGTGGAACAGTCAGTGAATGTCTATATTTATTTATGTGTGTATTACAAATGTTTGATTTTGAATGTGTGTGAATGTGTATGTTTTTGTGTGTGTTTTAGTCTAGAATTTTTTGAACTGGCAAAAAATCTTGTAAAGACATTTTGTAAAAATGGAAATTGTAAATACAGTCTTATGTTACATGTTATTTTTCCATGGTAGAAACTGTACAAACTGCTAAGTAATAAAATAATCCTTAACCTATCCCCTGTGCCGTGTTTAATTGAGAGTACTGTGAGCAGTCAATAGACATAGCTTCTCTTCCCAGCATTGGACTGTATACTTGGCAGATGCTGTTGCTTATGTTGGCTTAAGGAACAGAATGCCAGACTCCCAACACAGCAAATGCACTGATGAGTCGCGGAGCCAGAGACGTGCACTACACCAGTGGTTCTCAACCTTTTCAGGCCGTGACCCCCAAAATAATCATATTGAGGCATTACATTTTCTATAACATGGTTCTATTTGCACAATTTCTGCTCCTAATATTTGACAATTTGGCCAATGTTTCATTTGTCATTTTAGAGGTATTAAAAAGTCCTTAAATTGTCACTTTAAGTGTTTTAGCCTTTTAATTTTGTCCAAATAAAGTAGTTTTCATTTGTTTTGTAAAGCGACTTTGAGTACCATCAAAAGCGCTATATAAGTTCGACGTATTATTATCATTACTATTACGGTTGAGTGAGAAAATAATGTTGCACATTAAGTTAATTATCTGAGGACCCGCCAAAATAATTTGGGGACCCCCCTGGGGTTCCTGACCCACAGGTTGACAACCACTGCACTCCACCAGTCCAAATGAACAGGCCATCTAACTTACCGTACAAGCAGAGGTCATCAATATGTCTGTACACGGAAAAATGTGTCCGTGGCAAAGACTTGGTCTTGTCCGTGGAAAGTTTTAGATTTTCTTTTTCACACACCATTACTGTATATAATATATTATTATATGTTCATCACACGAGCCAATTTACTGAATATCAAGTCTCTAGGGTTTCTTCAGAATATGTATGACACTTATTTACTACAACACTATGGCACATTATAGGAGTCCAACTAGTACTAGTGGTTCTCAAATGTTGTATTTGCAAGGACAATGTTAACTCTGAGAGTGTACAAATGGAGCCATTCCATTTGAACAATCAGGGCTAGCTCTTTAGGTTTCCTGGTAATATTATTGTTCACTCATTTTGTATGTCCGTGGCAAACATATTGACACAAATGTCCACCACAAAGCCAGCATGGCAATGACCCCTGCTTACAAGCAAGAGTGAATGTACCATAACAAAGGTTGGATCCCTAACGCTTTAGATTGATTTAAATTGAATGATGATACAGAATTCATTTTGACATCTATTGGCTGACATCTTTGGCTCTAAACTGGTCACTCCCTGCGAGTGCAAGCACACACCTCAATGAGACCAAACAAGATAGCAGGGAGTGACAATATTATCTACATCTACAGTAACTAACTCCCCCCCGGCGAAATGAGCCTACAGGTGGATGTTGGGGTGGAGGTAGGGTGGGGGCGATGCGGAGTGGCAGTGAGCAGTGTAATGTTCAAGTACATTTGACAGCGTATTGCAGGGAGAGGCTTTGAATGTGTGTAGAGAAAGTATCATAATTGTAATGTTTTTGGAGCGGTGAAAGCGCTCCCAATAGACAGGTATGTCCGTGGGTATGTGGGTGGGTGTCTGGCTGGGTGGCTGGGTGGCTGGCTGGCCGTGTCCGTAGCCTGGCAATACCTTGAGTGGCCCCACACAACACACTAGTTAAAGGAGGGGCGCTGTTTTGTGCAGGCCAGGCACACTCACCACTCACTCACAGGCACAGTTTACTCACTCACTCACTCACTCACATAGGGTACAGCTGCTCAAATTCACCGCTCCACTTCTAACCGAGGTTTGATTTTTTTTCCTCCATTAAATGAATGGTTAGTCATGGTCAGTATGTCAGTATCATGGTTAGTCATGGTCAGTATCATCATGATACTGACGATTGGCCAACTGACATGATACTGACCATGATATTTTACATGATACTGACATGATACTGGCCACATGGAGACACAATGACCATGACATCCCCTAAAATAATGTAAGGTAATAGCAGACCTGCTATTGACTTGCTTATAATGTGATAATGGTTTATAATTGTTTGCATTTTCTTTGTTTGTACTGTATAATTGAATAACCCTTATACAATTCAAACAAAGTATTTCTCCTATTAATATAAAGTGTGCTTAACATCTAAAACAAAAAACAAGTGTGCTCCTCGGAGCACAGGTCTCCGCCAGGCCGAATTGCCTACCAAGGGCCCACAAACTTTGGCCAGAATGGGATCTGGAAAATAAAATGTATACATCTTGATCAAATCAAGGAAAAGTGTATAATGGCAGAAAATGTAATCAGGTGCAAATAGGGCCCTTAAGCTGTGTCATGATCCAAAGAATCCAGGGAAAAGGTATGTTGATTGAAGAGCCTATAAGCCAAAAAGTGAAGTGGGCTGTTGTAGCGCCACCATGAGGAGATTTGAAAAACCTTCCTTGGCTTAGTGGGTATGTGTGCGTGCAGTTTTCCTGCAATCGGGAACGGCATTCATGATGATGACGTTTGGACAAAAACTGTAGGAGTAATACACACAAAAAAGAAGTTGATAACAATTCTGCCTACTGGTATATAAACGGCTACGCCTTCAGCAGCTGGCAGAGACAAAATGCAAAACAGTAATATGAGACACAAAATAATGTGTTATTGTCATATACTCACTAGACTAGAATAGTCTAATAGTCTAATAGACACTCTGTGAAGGTAGGTTATTGGTAGACACTTCAGAAGAGAGAGAGAGGAGCACTCGTCAAACACAGTTGTTCCATCAAATACTTGTCTTGGGTGCACGGCTCATGGAACGAATGAACTTAGAAAGGATATGCCAGCACTCACTTTAGAATTAAATCATTTTCTTTTATTTTCAAGATGCCCCAGCAACACAGCAGCGACAAACAGACGTTTCGACCCGTGTGGGTCTTCCTCAGCGTGTATCTGAGATTAACTAGTGTCAGTGTCACTTATAAAGGGGACCTGGGTGCATCACACAAAACGGTCCGAGCGACATACAACATCCGTTTAGATCACTTCTTTTTTACATTTTTACATTTTTCACATTCCAAGAAAAATAATGAAATAACAATAGTCTCAAATACATTTTTGGACATATTAGAAAAGTTTCTGTTAGAGACTCTAACAGAAACTTTTCTAATATGTCCAAAAATCATCTTGAAAATAAAAGAAAATGATTTCATTCTAAAGTGAGTGCTGGCATATCCTTTCTAAGTTTATTGGTAGACACTCCCTAATTAGTCCCTTTAAAACCCTTCAGTTTCCCCGCCCCTCTCTCCATATACTTGCTGCAAACAGACAGAATGACTTGTTTCACAAAGCTGGTTTAGAAGTAAAAGCATTGAAATAAATAATGTTATAATATAATGCAATTTACACTCCTCAGGGAAGTAGAGCACAGTGTGAGTGACAAAGTAAGTGTCAGGGAGTTAAAACGGCTGAACAGAACAAGTATAGTCAATACAATAAAGTCAATAGAGTATCCTGTTTGAATTCTATGTTTTAACTTATTCTTATTCTTACTTATTATAGGTGAGAAGTAACCTTGTATAAGCCCTATATGGGCTTCCTTTCTCGCCTGCAATCATTTCCATGTACCGTATTTTCCAGACTATAAGGCGCACTTAAAAGCCTTTAATTTTCTCAAAAAACTACAGTGCGTCTTATAATCCAGTGCGCCTTATATATGGATCATTCATTGACATTGACATTCCCTTTAGCACAGCTCCATCTGTTGGATGCATAACGCAAAGGTAGCGTCTATTATGTGCGCCTTATAGTCAGGTGCGCCTTATATATGAAAACAGTTTGAAAATAGACCATTCATTGACAGTGCGCCTTATAGTCAGGTGCGCCTTATAGTCCAGAAAATAGTGTATTTTAATGTTTTACCTTGTACTGTTTTTTTTTTATTGTGCAAATAAATAAATCAAAATCAAATCAAATCAAATAAAAGAATGCATTACAGTACAATTACAGTAAAAAAATAACGTTTGGTCATTTATAGTCTAATCAGGCTTTTATGAACACCCTGAACAGTTTTTAACTTGCTTGATTCAATATTTAGATATTTGATGTAAATGTTACCAGGCCCTCCTCCTCCAGGGTCCCTCCCCATACACACCCATTGTAACTACAAACTCCATTTTAACCATGATAGATTCATTAAAACACCCATTTTTCTGGTGACTCATACTACCCTCCTAATACGTGAGCAGGCTGTTTTTTTTTTTTAATTTTTTTTTTTTTTTATTTGTAATATTTTTGTATTGTATTTAATTTATTCCATTTTCCCAAAGACAAAGGATAAAGCTCAGCTTCTTCTCTGGCCTGTAGAGTCCGTTCTCCTTTTAGCTGTGAATGCTGGACCCTGAAGCCTGCCCTACAGGAGTCCTTGGCCACTGTGCTACACCGATATGCTAAGTGCAATACTAAATATCTACCAGAATGAACATGTTATCACCAAGCATCTGTATGGGGGGAAAGTACCGGCGAGCTAGCAAGATGCATGGAGGATCAAGATGACTGGAGACACCCACCTGCTTCTAATGATATCAACGCACTTAATGCGAAATATTCACGTGCTTTCAGACTCTTCAATGCAGAAAGTATCCAGGATACTTGGATATTCAGTATCCAATAACTCACCAATGCAGAGATATTAGTAGTAAAATGTCGACATCTAGTGGTCAACCTCAGAGGAGCGCAAAAATAAAACCTGAGGTGACTCCCAGCCTCGAACCAGATGCCAAGTGTGCTCTGTTCCCCAGTGTAATGCTCCACGCCACTGACCCCGACGGAGCGACGCGGTATTGGGCGCCGATGAGCCCCGTGAGTCGCCACCGAGGCGAGCGCTAGCGAGCCGAGTTGCCGCGACGAACGGTGGGAACGGCGCCCAATCCCACTCAGCCGCGTTACCGAGTTATGTGCCGTTATGGACAGAATAGTAAATATTCAGTCCCTCACTATCAACATCTACCCCACTATCCACGTCATAGATATCCACGTCATAGATAAATGCACAAAAAAGGAGTCACTTCATCCGTTCATTAGCTCAGTCAGTAGAGCACGGATGCAACAAACCCACGGTTTGGGTTCGATTCCCCTGAGGGGACTAATATTCAAGGCGAGAGATATCGGCGCATGCGTACTTCAAAGTATCCACCGTGGATACCCAGTGCATATTCTCTGCATTCAAACGTCTGAGAAATGGTGAAAAAGTCGGCTTGAATGCGAAGAGAGCAGTCGAAGGGCTCATCTCAAGATGGACTAGAGAGAGGGGCTCATGGGTTCCAAAGTTTGGCCACAACACTCATTTTGTTAAATGAAATTATGGTGGCTTGTGGTGGACTACATATCGCCACTGTCGGGCAGAAACCTCATATCTCCAAGTTTCAAATGTGTACGTTTTTTCGCGAAATTCATCAGTCAAGGCCGTTGCACTAAAGTAGTGAAAACAGCAGATCTACAAGCACACAACGCCTCGCGGTGCAAGGCGTTTTGGCTGTTTTCACTAGTTTAAATCATTTTTTAAATGATAAATACAAAACAAACGGTTTTGGACATACAAGGTTTCCACCCGACAACAACGATATGCTTAATACCAGGGAACTCCACTGTCCTGTGGGCAGGCAGAGCAGAGAGAAAGTGTTCACTTAAGGAGAGCTCAGTTTTCTTTCAATGACATCCTTCTTACCGACCTCTTACTGGAATTGAGAGGTGGTGTTTCCTGCTTCACTCCCCTTGATGGCCTGATGATGGGCTGCTGCGCCAATCACCCAGTGTCTGCAAAACTGATCTGGATAATATACTTAGGCCTATCCGTCTTCATCACATAACTATAGAGATATATGCACCGATATGAGTGATATTTGGATAAAAATCTGCAGAAATGTGTTTTGCGAGGATCGGCCTCCTGGTGGCCCTATAATATGTCGATGCGACGAATTTGGGGCAGAGGTTCAGCTCTGGTTTCCAGGGAGTGTGTGTGCACAGTTTCACGTCAGTCCAACGGTGGCGGAGATTAGCTGTTCACACACAGACGGACGGACAGGGGCGAAATCATATAGTCTCAGCCACAGCCTCGCTGAGACAAAGATTCTGCACTCGTGCAGGGGAACCAGGTTCAAATCTATAGGGTAGAAAAGGAAAGTTAAATAGTGCAGGTTTAAAACATGACCCTGCTATTTCTTGGATCCTTTTTATCCAATATAATTAACTGAGTCGTGAAAGGTGAATCATACATACTGTTGACCTTTACTCGCTAAAACGTCATATCAACATATCAATCAACATATTTTCAAGCAAGTTGAATATTATTTATGGGAGGTGAGGCTATAGTGAAGAGTTTGTTTATACACACAGCTGCAAACTCCCCTCACACACCCATACAAACCACTGAGCAGCTCCACTGAAGCAGATGGTTGTTTAGTGCCTTGCTCAAGGAAGGTTTGATGATTGTTGAGGGGGTCCCATAAATGACGCGTACATTGTGATATTCGTTTTTCTTTTTTTTTCTTCAAAAGTTTCGAATATGCTTTCTCCCCAATCTAGTGATGCCATTGAATTCCTCCCCTTGTTGTCACTGCTGCCTCACCTGCCAGTGAGGAGCCCCCACGGGAGGGCGTAGAGCCTTCGTTCCTACTCCTCCCACCCAGAACTCCCTGCTGACTGGTGCCGCCCCAGCCCGTAGGAGTATGTGCAGTGATATCACCCTTCCCAGCCCTGCTTCCCTCCCCCGAACACGGGGCCAATTGTGTTCGCATAGACCAGGGGTCTTCAACAGGGGGTCCGGGACCCCTAGGGGGTCCTCATAGTTACTGCACACTAATCGAACATACCCTGATGACAGTGCTGTCAAACAAGTCTATGCTGTCTAAGAAATCTATGAACATTTTTAATTTGCAACACAATTATATACAATATATAGGCTCTAGTGGGGGTCCTTGCTTCATCTCTCTCTCAGCTAAGGGGTCCCTGGCCTGAAAACGTTGAAGACCCCTGGCATGGACGCTCGGCAAAGCCGGATGCACCACGTTGGATTCGACTCCGCAACCTCCGTTGCGGTGCTCGGGGACTTTACCACCCCGACTTTGCGCCAACCGAGCGCTCTGTTAATTGTGATATTCTGATTGTAATGTATTTATTTGTATGTGATATACCCCGTTATGTTTCATTCTGGAACAGTGGGTGGTCGGGTCTTGTGTGTTTGAGCTCGACGTCCTGGCATAGGGTTTTGGACAACCAGAGAGATGTTGGCTCCTGGTTAAGACTAATGCTGTAACAACATACTCCCGTTTCAGAGCGAAATCCTGGCTCGCCTTGAATATGAACAGACAGACGATTAGCTTTACCCAAGCTGCCAAATGTCAAACGTTCTGTCCACATGGGTACAGCACTGGTTAAGGCCAGTTTTTCTAGTCTAATGTAGTAATGTTAGAGGTTAGATAAGTGTTTAAGAAGCTTTTAAGCTAACAAAATCATGTAAACTATGTAATGCATCTACTATTCGCTATACAAATATATATAGACAGTATATACCCTGCACTGAAGTCAGGTGTTGCATCTAAAATAGTTTGTTACTTCATGACTTAGGCTAAAATTGCATTTTAATGTAATAATAGTATTGGGGAATTCTCCATTCCATTAGCCACCCCTCGTCCATTTAATATTATGCTTAGTGTTTTTGCACACCATTATTTTTTTTAAATGAATGCAAAAGTTATATAACACTTGGCACAGTAACAAAACTTGTAAGATCTAATTGAAAATCCCAAGTAATATGTATGAGTATTACATATTGAAAGTAACTTCCTCAACAATGCCTACATTACAGTCAATTACCGTATCAGACACGTTTATGGTAGAATTAGGGTAAGGAAACATGGACGTGTGTGTATGTGTGTGTGTGTGTGTGTGTGTGTGTGTGTGTGTGTGTGTGTGTGTGTGTGTGTGTGTGTGTGTGTGTGTGTGTGTGTGTGCGTGTGCGTGCATGTGCGTGCGCAAGCGTGCATGTGTTTGACGTTAAGGCACTTCTTCATGCTTTTATGTTGCTTTATTCAATATTTAAATATTATATTATATTATATTATATTATATTATATTATATTATATTCATTTGATTGAACACGCCCCCTCCTATATTAAGCCCATTCAACTTAAAACTAATTGAAAACACAAGCCCCTGCTTCTGGTGACTGCTGTTGTCCTTCTAATCAATCTAATGCATTAGTTATTTCAGCATGTTAATATTTTCTGTAATATAATGTTGCATTAAGGGGTCCTTTAAGACAAAGCATGACTGAAAATGAAAATGAAGGTCTCTTCATTCATTAGAAGGATGATATCTGTCACCAGTACCAGCATGTGTGTTTTCAATTAATTTAACATGGACATTCTTTAACAGCCAAAATCTGTAAAGAACTCCTAGTTCTAAGTGTGGCTGCAAAGCCAAGATGAAAAGTGTAAAACAAACAAGATGCCCGAGTATAAATGTAAACAAGAGGATAAGAGAGTAAAAAAAGATAAATGGGGGAGTGCAAAAATAAGAAAGAAGATGCAGAGTGCAATTGTCAACTGTTTAAACAGCCATTTAGAATTTCAACAGCTCACTTCCTAAGATTACCTGATGAAGGTCTAACAGAAAAACGTTGTGATTTCCCATTAAAACCTTTTTATTGCATTTTGAAGATAATCCTTTTGTATTTTTCAGTGCGTTGGACCCTCTTTTGGGCTTCTCCTATGCACCTGTCGCCTTGTGCAGTAGGTGTGCAAAGAGACTTGTTTTTTAACAGCTTACTTCCTTAAAAAAAAACTAAAGTTCTGTGGGATATGGGATCACTCAATGCCTACATATCAAATTATATAATTTTATTGTGTTCTTTTTGTGTTCTGTTTGGGTGGACATTTTGCATTTCTTCTCCAGCTCACTCCCTGTTAAGAATTTGTGTGTACCCTTCCATGACGTCTTATTCTGATGTCCCACAGGACATTTTTGCCAAATTCTATGCTTTTATGAGATTCTTTGTCAACCGCCAAGTTTAGGCAGCCATTTTGTCAATAGCTATTTCTGTTTAAGAATGTTTGAGGGACCCTTCTATGATGTCTTAAGATCACCCAAGGAACATTTGTGCCATATTTGCTTTTATGAGATTCTTTGGGTCTCTTTTAAGTCAACTGCTAATAAGGAGCATCTTCTGATGCGTACAAATTGGAGTTGCCCGCTGGCCTACCAGTCCAGGCGCATACGACGGTGTGGCCTGACACCATGTCGCTGGTTCGATTACCGATCCCGACCAGATTTGCTGCGTCTCTCTCCCCATTTCTTGTCAGTCTACTGTCCTGTCAATAAAAGCCCAAAAACATATGTGTACAAATTGACCCTTATGGCCCATCATTACACTTTCAGAGCTAAACTACAACTCAGAGTTTTACTATTTATGCCTAATGACATAATTCCATCCCAATCACCAGAGACAAATACATTGCCATTGTATATTTCTGCACATCATCACGGATACGTTTAATTATATAATCAAGCACGAGTAAGAAGCTCGCTGAGCGAGTCACACCAAGCGAATGCCCACGGCGAGCGGGTGCAATGGCCCCCACTGACGACTCAGTGCTGTTCGTGATGCATACAGAGGGGAATCAGTTAATCAACTACACTTGTGTTAATACACAACTTGGCAACATGGGCTGCATCTAGAAACATGCAGCGTGTTTTCAGTTCGAAAACGTCAACATGCAATGTATCTCGTGTGGTTTGCAGAGATGTACATTGCCAATGTTTTCTCCAGCTAACACAGGCAGCTAATTCATACTCCACAGTACAGCGGTGTCCCGCAGCAAAAAAATAAAATAACAGATACAACTAAGTCTAAATCAGGCTTGATTATTCTGGGCCGTGCTTCTCACACACTCGGCCCCCTCTCAGTCAGTCACTTCTCAGGGTTGTTGTTTATGTACAGTTCTATTATGTCACAGAAGATTAGTTCCTCTCACTCTGTGCACGCTAATCCTCCTCTCTTTTCCAGGAGCCAGGCCAGTGTTTAGCCAAGGCTCCTTTCTGTGTGCGCCAGCCCCGCCCCTCTCCCTTTTCAGCCTGTCACAGTCCCCCTTTACACACACCAAATACCACGGCCCTCAAGTGTGAAAACCTCCGAACAAAAGGCCTCCGAGCCTCCTTTCCAGGCACGGTGCAGGAAACCCAAGTCTCCGAGGGACATAAAAGGGGAGGAAGAAAAAGCTGCAACAACTAAATAAAAGGCTGGTCATCAGGACAAAAGCTTTGTCTCACTTGGTACAAACCCCAGAGAGGGCTTATTCACTTTGCATGTCATTACATCCCCATTGTGAAAGTCGGGGGGATATTGCTTTCAAATTCACGCAGATATTTATGGAAACAATATTATTCATTTGGCTCCTTGAATAATATCTGTCAGTTAAATATTTACCCTTACTGCTGGTTGACATTAGTCTTATTTTTTATTTGATTTTATTACAATAGGGAATAAAACACTGGGCTCTATTCAGAGGAGAGCAACAAAGATGGCCTGTTTCTCCCACACAGTTCCTCTGACCCGTTTCCACCCGTTCTGCAGATTAACATTGCATTGAGGCATGCTTCACTATTTATCAAATCGCAACCCCATATTTTGCGGGTCAACCTGCAAATAGTTGAAAGAACAACGTGTAACGTTACCCCAGTAAGGATCAGCAGAGTTTAGGTTTTGATGATAGGTACAATCCTGCTTCATCTTTGATGTATGGCAGGGGGAAAAAAAGATAAAAAAAAAGATGGACTTTAACTTTACTGTTCTTATGACACATATTGTAACCTGAACAATTTGAAAACTCCCCAATTTTTACTCCCATGTGAGTTTTCGGGTCAGCATAGGCTGAGCCAAGCATTCTCCGCAGATCACTACCACCTGGGCCCAGTCCATTTGCGCTGGTACTCTTTTAGACATGACGAGATGGGATATGTTGTATGTGAGATTGATGAGAAATAACCCGAGTGTTTCCCTCTCCATTAGGAAAGGCAATGTTGCTCTAATGCTGCGGTGTGGTGAGAACTCTGACCTCGCCCTGGGCTGTGGCGTGTTTCTGGTTAGGCTCTGGTGAGTGGGACCAGGCAAAGGGACACATGAAAGGCTCTCGCTGTCAGGCCGCAAGGATGTTCAGTCAAAAAAAGTCTAATGAAGACCAGATCACATGGACAGACCTGAGAACATGCATGTTACACATTATATATACAACTACTAGGGCATCGAATATTCGCTTTGCTTTTTTTTTTTTTTGTCAATGCCCCTGGTGGATGAATTTGTTGATGCTCTATACCAGGGGTTCTCAAACCTTTTTTGGTTGTGACACCCAAAATAAACATATTTGAACTGGGGACCCCCATCCTGACAAGCACTTGGAATTGTAGGTATTACATTTAATGTGACTCGGTTCCACAGATAAATATTGTGAAAATAGCAGATCTACATGCTCGCAACGCGAGGCGTTGTGAGCATGTAGATCGGCTATTTTCACAATGTTCGCCTCTTGCTTGCTTAATATTTGACAGTTTGGACAGTCCTGTCGAATATTCGACTATTTGAATACTTTGAGGTCGAATAATTCGAATACTAAAAATCACTATTCGTGAATGCCCTAACAACTACTAGAGCTTACAAGTCATCGGCTGGAGAAGGGTAGTGTACCACGGAGCTTCATAGGGTGGATGTAATGTGAAAGGTAGATAAGCACGTGTTTGCGCTGAGATTAAAAGGAAAAGGGATAGAGGCCGCAGCACAGCATGGACACTGATGTATAAATATTGTCATGTCCAAGGATGGGCAGATAGAGTAAAGGGATATTGTTTTCTTTGTCTTTCATATTTTCCCTGTTGTTCTATTGGCCTTTGTGGCTCAGCATGTGCATGTTACTTTGTATTCTCCCTGATTGGAGGGTTTTAGTTTTCATCTACGTATTTAGATTGACACAGTGGATCCGCCATCTTGCATTAGCTGCAGCTGAGTACAATTCTGCAAAGAGGAAAATTCAGGCACACAACCTGAAGATACCTCTTTGTAATTTGCTCTGGATGAGAGAGAATTATAAATTGTATTTAAAGTTTACGCCAAGCAGCATTTATATTAATGGTAGAATGATTTTTATCCATATTCCCACTGTGTAGCTTGCTGACACTGTACATACGACACATATCTCAGCCTCAAAACACATCCATTGTCCATAGTCCGTAGTCACACTATATATACCCACTCATGGCTGATATTACTGCCCATATGGTATTAGATTTTACATTCATACAGTATGTGCCTCTATTAATAGTTCATGCATTATGCTAAACAGGTCGGTCAAAGTGCAGTGCAGATAATCCCGTTTTGAAATTCTTGAATCTCTCTACTTGCCTGTATCTTGTTTCATGCTTACTGCGATGCTGATATGACACCTGCATTTCCCTCACAGGAATGCAAGGTCTATGTTTATTTCACTGCTTCACCTCAACCCTTCACTTCAAATCCTATTCTCTTACACTCTGTGTTAAATGAACATTGTACAAAAATCTTCTTCATCATCCACCATCCAACCATATATCCTATCGTCGTTGTCGGGCGGAAACCTCGTATCTCCAAGTTTCAAATTTGTATGTTCTTTCGCAAAGTAAAGCCCTGCGCTTCATCATACAAGGCCGTCGCACAAAAGTAGTGAAAACAGCAGATCTACAAGCACACAACGCCTCGCGGTGCAAGGCGTTGTGTGCTTGTAGATCGGCTGTTTTCACTAGTTTAAATCATTTTTAAAATGATAAATGCAAAAGGAACGGTTTTGGACATACAAGGTTTCCAACCGACAACGACGCTATACATTTGGTCAGCCCATGGTTTTGGGTTGTTGGGCACACTGTTAGGAGGACCTGCCATTGCTTGAGGTTGGGTCAAAGGTAAACAAGAGGTCCACCGAGAGCCCTGTTTACGTTTGTGTTTGCAAAGAAAGCCTCCCTTGAGGAATCATTATCCGCATCCCTCTTTCCTAACCAAACATCCTTCTCTAAAGGCGTACAAAGTGAGTAGATTGTGCCAAGAAGAACCATCCAGCTGGATAATAGCCACTTATAATCCTCTCTGATTAGTGCTAATCCCCTTAATGCTCCTTCCTGAGAATAAACAAATATTGACCCAAGTGACCCAGTCATAATTAATGAAGTTAGGAAGGTCTTCTACCCACGATCCTGGAATGATGTCATCGGCCGCGCAGAGTGGTCAGTCCAAGGTTGTGACATGACAGGGCTGTTTTCTATTGGTTTCACCTGATGGGTAGATCACACAAAGACACAAAGTTTACCTTTCTAATCGTTTCATCATCTGTGCACCTCTGGGACCGTTAGGCCCGGTGTCACCTCTTAACTATTCCACACATCCCCAGGCGTGACTAGTGGCGAGGGGCAACTTTACGTCTCGGGTTCTTCCTTCTCCTGTGAAGTCGGTGTGCAGGGGTCAGCGGGCCGGACGGTAGCTTAGCCTCAGAGGCGGGGCGAGGTTCAAAGGTCAGCCCCGCACCCAAGAGGATGCTGGGCTACGGTGAGTGGGGAGGGCAGGACCTGGGCTCAGGGACAAGGGAGAGGTCAAGGGGTTGGGTTCAGACGGAATCCACGCAGAGGATGTTGAACCAGTTTCTGTCAAGGGAGAAACAAAGTTTCCTACCATATCAGGGGCGTCAGTTCAGAAAAAGCTAAGGTATGGCAACATGACTGGTGTCTTGCACGCGCGCGAAGCCATACATTAGCAACAGGCATGATACATTTATTTTTCCCCCCCGTTTCTACGGTTTCTTGTGGATATGGCAGCCTGGAACGGTTGTTCAAGTGCAGCTATAGCACCTGTGCAGCTGACCTGCGGAACCTGGGAATATACCATTCTGTCAAGATGGGGAGAATACAAGTGTGGAGAATAGAATTATGATACCTTGTTTGCATTTGTAGTTATTTTACTGTAATTTAACAACATAATAACCAGAACAGATAGACAAAGAGACGTTCATGGATTTATATTTAAAAGTAACTTTTATTTTCCCCCCTGGCAGGTATGGCAGCTGCATGCCATACCCAATTGACGCCCCTGTACCATATCACCTGAAATGCCTCTAAAACTCAGATCCACCGTAAATTCTAGTTTGAGGGTGTTAAATAAAGTGCTACAGATGTCGTCCAAACTATGTCGTCCAAGTGCATTGTGTCAGGACTGATTTAATGTGTAAACAGTGTGCTTTAGCACCAACGCTGGCAGGTCAAATAACATCCTCTGTATGAAAGATCGTTGCAAGGAAAACAATGTTTGGAAGATTACTTAAAGAACATGATATAGCCACTGTTTCCCTGCTTTTAATTAGTTCAAAAACAACACTGTGTGTGTGTGTGCGTGTGCGTGTGCGTGTGTGTGTGTGTGTGTGTGTGTACAGTAAGTATATATATATATTAGGGCTGCCCAAGTTAACTCATTTAATCGCAGTTAACTCACCGTTATGTTAATCGCGATTAATTATTTTTATCGCAATTAATCGCATATTTATTTATTTTAGCCATTTGGCCTAACCGTGGTTTAGGACAGTGGTTTTCAACATTATTATTATTACAGCAATTATTTTTGGGAGGTCCCCAAATGATCAGCTTAATGATCTGTACATTTCTAAAGTGACAATTTATTGAATTTTAATTATTTTATTAATACCTCTAAAATGTTTCTTTTCATTGTGACAAAACTAATCAACAAACTACTACAGTACTCATATTACTAAGTACATTTAGATTAAGTAAATTAAGCAGATCCTTATACCCATCTGCTGCCACCTGTTTAATGCAATACCATTATGATTTATTTGGGGTTTTAACTGATTTCCAACAAATGATTAACATAATTTTGCATAAAGCCAGCATATGTTTCCACTCCCATGTTAATAGTGGTATACAAGACTTGAGAAATATCCCTTTAAGGTACAGTGTGAACAGATAAAAACGTATGACTTATGTGCGATTAATCGCACGATTAACTAGATAAATCTTGCGATTAATCGCGATTAAAATATTTAATCGTTGGACAGCACTAATATATATATATATATATATATATATATATATATATATATATCGTCGTTGTCGGGTGGAAACCTCGTATCTCCAGGTTTCAAATGTGTACGTTCTTTCGCAAAGTAAAGCCCTGCTTCATCATACAAGGCTGTGACACAAAAGTAGTGAAAACAGCAGATCTACAAGCACACAACGCCTCGCGGTGCGAGGCGTTGTGTGCTTGCAGATCGGCTGTTTTCACTAGTTTAAGTCATTTTTAAAATGATAAATGCAAAACTAACGGTTTTGGACATACAAGGTTTTCATCGGACAACGACGATATATATATATATATGTATGTAGTGATATGTAGTGTATCCATAAAGCTGTCTATCAGATGACTTATCCATCTGTCTGCAGTATTGTCCATATGGGAGGCCTGCAAGGGATCACTTCACATCTGGTTTATACCCAGACTAATAAATGTAGCTATTTGTTTATGAGTAATAAGATGGCATTGGGGGTCATTATTAATCATAAAACATCCATTGGGCCGTGTATTTTTTCTTCCCGATTTTCTTTTTTGGATTTGTGTTACTTCTGTTAAAGCCATTTGCTGTACTGAGGAAACCAACACAGGCATGAGTTGAAAAGGGTGCATGAAATTGATTACACTGTAAAGGAACAGCTTAAATGTCCAAACATTGGCCACAGAAGCAAAAACTATTAAACCCAGAAAACATGGGAGAGAGCAGGGTTCAGGCGATTGACTCCACAAGTAAAAAAAAAAGAAAGAAAAAAAAAAGAAAAGTGTAATATGATGTATTTGATATCGCACTAAGACACTTGATTCTAAATACATTACAGGCCAAGCAAACACCAAACCGGCAAACCACAATGTTTATAAATTAATGTCCAATATGTAGTCTCATCCGTGTGTGTGTGTGTGTGTGTGTGTGTGTGTGTGTGTGTGTGTGTGTGTGTGTGTGCGTGTGTGCGTGTGTACGTGTGTGTGTGTGTGTGTGTGTGTGTGTGTGTGCGCGCGCGCGCGTTTGGTGCACTCCTGTCCTAAGAGCTCATTTCCACCCTGATGATCACAGGCACGCATTGATTGTAATGCTGACGAGCAGGCGAGTTCTGCCCGTGGCGCACAATGGAATCTGGACATGTTTAAGGCACTAACTTTTATGTTTTTTTTTTATATACCGGTATGAAGTTGAATAGTGATGTTGGTGGACGGCTGGCTTTCATTAAGAAAACATGATGTCAAACAGAGGGCCTGGCTGGTGAAATGACTCCCTCCTCCTCCTCCTCCCGTCCCTCTTGTCCCTCTCTCTCTCCTGTGATTCACAGAGTGACCTCTGTTATGTGTGCTGCTGGGTGCAGGTACTGAGGGCCTTTTCCCCCTTAACAATATGCGGTCAATCTAACCTAGCGTCATAAATTGCAAACAGACATTATCTATGTCAGTGGTCCCCTGAACCTTTTAGCAAAAGACCCAGGAGAAATTCGACGTTTGCCTGGGGACCCAAACGATTGAAAATAGCAGGTCTACAAGCTCACAACACGTTGTGAGCTGCTTGTAGATCTGCTATTTTCACTGTACCAAATGTCATGCTTGTATCACCATTTGAACAATTCTTGCTATATTTTGCAATTATCTGCTGCACTAATATATATACATACATACAATATACAGCAGGGGTTGACACTAAGCTCTCAGAGTCAGAGGCACTTAAAATAGTAAAAAGTACAGGTCATGTTCTACTTGCCCAATGGTCATGCCCACTTCCCCGAAAAGTAAATTGTCCATTATTAAATGATTGGTAAGATTTTAATTAACGCTCAATTTAACACTTATTTCTTTACTTTCTGGGGCTGTGTGATAAAAAATGTCATACACTCTACCTCCAAATACAAATACCTACATAGCTATGATTGAATATGTCTGTGGTTTCACACTTGTTACATTCCACAGAGGACAGATATCTGGTGTTGTGTTTATAGACAGTGGTGTCCCCTCTCAAATTAGCACTTGCCCTATCGGGCAACCTGAAAGCAAACTTCACCTGCCCCAAAGTTTTATTTACCTGCCGGGGGCAGGTGGGCAGGCCTTAGTGTCAATGCCTGATACATATACATATGCTTGATTGATAGATTTAATACTCTTTATTATAAGTTTGCATAGGAAAAGATACAGGACAGTTCACTGATACAAGGTCAACTAAAAGGATAAAGACCACAAGAAAGCACAATGGCTTGTTTAAATTGGGGTCAACTTGTACTCAACTCAAACAAAAATGCACTTATTAATTAAAAGTCCACACTGTTTGTTTTGATTGATTAAATACTGTATTAACAGTTTGCAAAAGGTACAGAGGTACAGTTACACAATAATGCTAAAAGAACTAGACTGCTCTCTGTCGAGGTGCCAACTTGCGGCTTGTGCACTCATGGCCATGTATGGGCCTTCTTGCACCAGCAGAGCGCGCATTGTTCAAAAAGCGAGAGGACTTGTTTCCATTGTGGTCCTATATATTCGATTCATCAAAACATATAAAGACATACAATACTATACAAGAAATCATCAATACTAGGAGCAGTAAAAACATTTACAGAAACACAGTGGGGGTCATTTATTTTGGCAAGCTAGAAGACTTCTAGGTCCAGTTGCAAATTGTAGACTTTCTGATAACTGGTGCTGGTGGCGGGGCATTCCACACTTTGGTGGCATAATAGTAGAATGATTTCATTGCTATGTCTGTGTCGAATCTGGGAGGAATGAGGTCAGTGGTGTTCCCAGTGGTGATCTCACTCCTTTTGAGCTGTGCCTACTGTGTGTCTGTGTGTCTGTCTGTCTGTCTGTGTGTCTGTGTGTCTGTCTGTCTGTCTGTCTGTCTGTCTGTCTGTCTGTCTGTCTGTCTGTCTGTCTGTCTGTCTGTCTGTCTGTCTGTCCATATGTATGAGGACGGCCTCAACAAGGATTTCCTTATATGGGCATAAAAGGGACAAGGGCGTAATTAATTTGCAAGTGTAATTTGACATATGGCCCAACAAAAGTTTATCTAGGAGGGGAAAGAAAGATGGAAAGATGGATGGATGGAATAAAGTAGGACAAGTACTATAGAGCATCGCAGTGCGGTGTCGGAAGTAAACAACCCATTCATTTTCACCATAGCGTTTTTCATTATCAGCCACAAAGTCGTAGCAATTCAATGTACACTTACCACTAGGCTGGTGGTTGTAAAATGGTTCTATATGCTCCTGTAGAACCCCCGAGTATGTATGCAATCACTCTAGTTTTAGTAAAAACACGTTTTAATCAAGATCGCACGGAGAAGAACTGCATTTCCCATACTGCTAAACATGTACATCCGGTGAAATCGACGTCTGTGATTGGTCTAGCTTCTTCTTCTTTCATGTATCTTGCGGTTACCGCGGAAGTAGCTACTGCCCCCTGTCTTCCCGGCGGATTATTGCACGTCAGCAGAACTCCGTAAGCGATCGTCTTTCTTTTACAAATATGATGCACTATGTTAAGGATGACGATAAGAGCGTCCACAGAGATGACAATCACTACATTTCAGGCCGTATGCTGGCCTGGATAACTAAACTGAGCGTGATTTAAGGGATTTATTTCAGGAAACGACAACAACATTCGCTATGCATTCTGGGAGTGTAGTTTCCGCAATTTTAAAAATAATGATGTACACAGTCTTGTACCCTGCCCTTTTTTTCAGCTTTCTAATTAATCTTTGCATTCAAAAAAATTTGAATATTGACACGATCCCTCTCCAGCCGAGGTGGCTTTGTCCAAGGCTTAAAAACGTTTAAATAAATACTTTATGAAATGTCTATGGAAGAAATGAATGCGGAAAACGCTTCCGACACCAGAGTGAGGACGGGGTGGGGCTTCAACTGCGATGCTCTATAGTCTGGTTGCCCTGCAGGGGTGCTAATAACTAGCGTTTTCTCACTGTCAGCTGATTCTTCATTCAAACCACCGGTATAATTTGTTTCTTTTTGGAACACAGTTCTTATTTGATGCGATATAAAAGCCTGGTAGGATGCGGAAATTACTTCAGACTTTGGTGCTCTATTGCAATTGTCTAGTAGTCTAGTAGTAGTGTCTAGTATTAGTCTGATTAGATTGTTTTGAGAGGTCTGTAGTTGTAGATTTGAGTGCCTTTGAGGTGCTAGAGTACCATAAGGTGCATAGTCAAAATGACATGGATGAGTGCTCCAGCTAGTGCATTCCTACTGACCAACGAGAAGGTCCTGCCCAAAAATTTTATTCTTGATTACTTTTGTTGTGTCACCCATTCTGATTGTAAGGTCTGTGGCCTTACTGAGGGTTCATTTTGGTAAAAGAGTGGGTTCAGATTTACCTACAGTAGCTGACAGTTTGTTATTAGCGAGCCATGTGCAGATCTTACCATGTGCAGAGTTTGGAG
This sequence comes from Nannobrachium achirus, assembly GCF_963921795.1. Lineage (NCBI taxonomy): Eukaryota > Metazoa > Chordata > Actinopteri > Myctophiformes > Myctophidae > Nannobrachium > Nannobrachium achirus. The sequence continues at coordinate 29,033,730 of NC_137829.1, forward strand.
GCAGCTAAGGGCTTTTTCAACCTGCAAATTGTTCTTGTCTGAGACCAGGAAAGTCATCCGCGAACAAAAACAAATTCTGAAGACAGATTGAAATGATTAGTTTTCTTTCTGTGCGATACTTTTTGATTTGTGACAAGCCTAGTACCCTCTGAATAATTTTTGTACAGGCAACCATTATGGAATATCAAAACACTCATTGTACACATAACTCCTGAAATCATGTGTGCCTAATTCTGTGAAGATGGTAAAGAAAAGCATGTCTCTGAAACAATTTATGGCACCCGTGTTAGTCTTTTAAGTGAAATCTTTTGGCTCTGCATTGTTCAGAGGCCCCACAATAAATTAGCCAACAGAGCCAACTGGTATGGAATATCAAAGATCTGTATGATGTTTATCACATGACTCTGGAGATTAGTGTGTGAGTGAGTTTTGGAAAATCTGGAGGTGAAGGGGCAAAATGTTTATTTAGCAGAAAATGCAAAATTGAGGAAAAGGCAGGAATGGGCATAGCCTATTTTGGGATGTAAATGCATGTGAATCGGGCTGGTATAGTGACTCCAGGATTTGAAAGATTTGGAGTAGACTTCCTTGGGCTACTGGCAGCGCTCACAAAAATGGCAATGATCGGTCCAGCAGTTTGTGTGCCAAGTGTGCACGCATGGCACGGACACACACACAGAGCCAAAATACAGAATCTCCGTCCTCGGGCCTTTGGCCCTTTGATAAAGACAAAACAGCTGGATTGAACTGTGTGTCAAGCCAAATATGTCAAATGGACAATTCATGACATCAGTGATGGTGGAGTTGTGGCATGGAGTAGCATTTTTGGTTACCCCAGCATGCTTGGAGGCAGAGTTTGGACTCGTTTGAAGGCGAGGAGTGGGAGAGCAGTACACAGGGGCGTCAATTGGGTATGGCAGGGGTATGCAGCTGCCTGGGTCCAGGGGGGAAAATAGAAGTTACTTTTAAATATAAATCCATGAATGTCTCTTTGTCTATCTGTGCTGGTTATTATGTTGTTAAATTACAGTAAAATAACTACAAATGCAAAATTTAACAAAATTGTCACTTCAACAAGGTGTTATAATTATATTCTCCACACTTGTATTCTCCCCATCTTGACAACATGGTATATTCCCAGGTTCCGCAGGTCACCTGCACAGGTGCAAAGCATTATTGTTAATTGTGGCACGTTTACTAACATGCCAACTTTAGCTGCATTTGAACAACCGTTCCAGGCTGCCATATCCAGCCCAAGAAACCGTAGAAACATAAAATGTACTTAAAATAAATGGTATCATGCCTGTTGCTAAGGTATGGCAATTGGCAACATGACTGGTGTCTTGCACGCGTGCGAAGGCGCGCATGCAAGACAACAGTCATGTTGCCATACCATAGCTTTTTCTGAGCCACTGAGAGCGGTACAGCCTGCCATAACTCACTGGGAGAGCAGTCTCATCTCATGATAAGACCACATGAATGGCACTTTCCCTAACTATCTCCCATCATCTGCATCACAGCTGCTCACAGCCCAGCCAAGTCACTGCAGCACTTGCTAATAACTCATTTCCTTAACTCATACAGTGCCCGGGCCACAAGTAGCCGCTAGAGTGCCAGAAATATCTCTATAGGCATTCGCTCTAGCTTCCGTCGACACTGCCCCAAGTGCCTTGGGATTTCACTCCAGCCACTGTTATGTATGACGAGAGGAGGAAGTTAGCTTACACTTAGCCATTCACTGCTAACCCCTTTAGAAGCCCGATCTAAAGCTATTTCAGTCGCAAAAAAACTTTCTCTTTGGTCTGGGAACACAATTCAGAGAAAATCCTCTCTAAAGATGTGACTTATTATTGGAGTGGGCGGCGCGATGCGGCCGTTTGCGCGAATACGGCCCGTGGATGGCCGAGTGTCGGCCCCGGGCATGGATGGAAATTTAGACCGGGGCTTCGTTGAGGCCTCCGATTAAATAATGGATTTTATTAAATATCCCGGACTAGTTCGGGATAGGCACCCTGGAATACGTCGCGCCGCCGACAGTATAGATTGAGGTTTTTTGGGGGGGATCTAAACTTTATTTTACACCATTTTCAATGGAATAAATCATCGGACCATCTAGCGTCTCTCGTTGGTAAGCGCTGGACGAGCCAGGACCACCCACGTTGTCCCAAGCAGCTCAGGGTAAGTAAAATAGCAAATAAAATATTGTATTGGATTGAAAATATCCCGAACTTGTTCGGGATAGGCACAAATAGGGTTAATAGCGCTCATCATCTTTGCCGATAAGGTTATCGCCATTTAATCACACCGTGTCCGTGCATAGATGTCATTTAAGCATTAAATGAGCACTAAGTTGAGTGTGGCGTTCAACCGTGGCAAGGTAAATCGGAGGCTTTTTCAGACGACTCATAAATCCCTGTTTGAATGCACCATTTCATCCGTGTCATTTTGAAGGTTGCTCGCAACATAAACAGTTCCGTTTACGTTGAGGTGCTGAGCGTAGCCCAGATTTAGGTGAGCTGAGGGACCCCTGCGATTTGGTGTCAGGACGGGCCACTGTAGCCCTGCAGCCTGCAACACGTTTATGACACTCAGGAGGAGCCTGAACATATGGGATACATGTTAGGAAGGTTTACACAGTACAGCTAGAGGGGAAATGATCGCTCTTTTTCCGTGCTTTGATGATAGGTGAATGTTAGCCCTGTCCCACCCCTGGGATGAATGGCATTATCGACCAGTTATCTAAAATATGCCTTTTAAAGGACAGCTTGCTTTTTGTCAGTTATATGAGAAAGGTAAAAATGCCATTGGTTGAGAATCCCCTTAAATAAAATAAGATGACGCTCAAAATGAACTTGAGACTTGAGAGGGTTCTACATTGTCTAGTGTATATAAGAAACATAAGTGCCGCATTGGCTCAGGAAGAGCCAAGTTATTTGGCTTTTTCGCAGAGCTCCGATATCCAATAAGTGCATGTTCTCTTAAGGGATGAGGATAAACTCTGACAAGTCCCATGAACCCCGCACACAAAGCCAAGAGCCACATGTGCTAAGCAAACAAACAATTCTCCCTTTCTGATTCAGAGTTCATTTACTACTTGAGATTATTCGTGCAGCGTTTCGCCAGAATTCGCCCCAACACATTGAGCACAATGTTGATGCGATGCTGCCAAGGCCCTCCCTTGGTTCAGCTCATCCCTGTACTCATCTAAACCTCCCGAGCCCTGTTTAAAGCAACGCTCCAAAGACAATGGTCGGAGGGATCTGATTCGAAACAGCTCCTCTAATGTGGAACGCGAAGTCTCTCTGACTTGTGTCATTCCCATTTCAAAATAGAGTGTTTGAAATATCTGCGTAATGTGATTAAAATAGGATTGACAGGCCAGTTGAGTTATTGTCAACTTGGCAGCGGGAAGAGTGTGTTTTAGATTTTTCCTGAGGGGAATCCTTCACCTCCCCGGCAGTTCTAATACGAGGACAGTGCCTTTCATGTCGTCCTCCAAGTGAAGCGCATAATGCGTCGCAGATCCTTTGCAACTCTGACAATACTTTACTATCTCTCTGGTGGTTCACTGGAATGGACTTCCAATTCATCTTAACGATACATAAAAGCAAAGTTATTAAATTCGGTCTCAAATAAGGTCAGCCTGGGTTTTGACCATGACTGCCCCACACCCCAATGTGGAAAGCTAAAGCCCTCTGTTGACAAATAGGTTGGTGCACATACACACACATAGGCGCCTGTGATTAAAGTTGATACAACACAGCTGTACTGGACTCACAACGTTCTGTCATCAAGCAGGGTTTTAGTCTCACATTGGTGTGTATGTATGCCACACCCTCAGAACAGAGCATAGATGTTTTTCAACATTGTGAGGAAACGGAGAAAAAAAACACATTCATCATTAAACTTCGGCATAATTCCCCATTGTGCTGGTGATGAAATGTGCACAAAAGTACTGTGTAGCGTGTCCAAAACGCAGTGGTCTAACCAGAGGGTTTTTTAAGTAGCCAGACTAATAAGCCTACCCAACAAATAACTCTTTTTAATTAAAGCTGTGGTTTTGTTTTGGGCCGTCATTGGTCACTTTGCCGTCCCTTCAGACTTTGTCCTCGGTCCCACACTGTGTTAGCATGTTATTTCGTAACACTGCATTTGTGCCTGGCTAGTGTGACACTCCAAACCAAGGTGATTATCTTAATTAGTACGTCCGACTCAGAAACAGGAAGCAATAATATGTAAAGATAATATGAAACCCAAACATTTTATTAACCAGCCACTCCAGTGGTGGCTATGAAATCCCTCATGGTTGACGTCTGGTCTTATACTGCAACGATCTGTCTTTCATAGACGACCAGTGCTAACTGCCAAGAATAGCACTCTGGCTGATGTGTCTGGCTCTTGTTAGCAAGGGATAGATTTGGTTCAAGCTACAGACTTTCTGCAGGCCACGCTATGTGTTGTTGTGGTTATAAAAAAAAAGACCGTGGCCCTGTTGTGTGTGATCACTCACTGAAAGAGACGTCAGGACCACTAAATGACACACCTCCAATCAACTGATGCTCTGCCAGTGTGCGTCATCCTTTCCCCATTGCAGAGAGCGGAATGCTTTTGAACAGGTGTCAGAGGCAATTGGCGTTGTTTCCCACCACTCCATTCCCTTTGTCATCCGCTTCTCTTGCCCATTGCATCTTCTGTAGAATTTCTTTCTTTCTTTCTTTCTTTCTTTCTTTCTTTCTTTCTTTCTTTCTTTCTTTCTTTCTTTCTTTCTTTCTTTCTATAGCTAAGATTAAATCTGGAGGTGTCCGGGTGGTAGTGATGGGTAGTTTGTGATCGTTTTGTTCAAAAGAACTACAGTAGGAACAAAATTGCTCACTTTCTGAAACTGTTACATTCACGCTTTTGTTGAATGGAAACCCGTCACCCCCCTGGTTAGCAGGAGGCTGTTTCTGCGACAGACAGACAGCGGTGCAGTTGAGTTGTTTTTCACTAGACAATAGCGCTACTGAACCTGAACAGTTAACACAATTAACGGATCATTGCCGTGAACATGAACAAAATCATTCGTTCACTGAAATGTACAGTTTCCCAACACTACCGGGTGGCAAATGGGGTTAAAGGACAATTCAAATTCCATTTTAGCTGTGAGGATGGGGTCGAGACGACTCCTGAGATCTATGAAGAGGGGCGACTATAACAGAAATCGACCAAACCAGGTAGGAACATTCATGATAAAAGGCAAATTAAGGGGGGGATATGTTTTATCCTGGAATTGTCCTGCCCACTATGGAGACCACTGTGGTGTCTTCGGCTTGGGATGGTCGCTTCAACGAACACAATTTGCTGTGTTCATGGGTGCATTGGGTGGGAGGTTGGCTTCGGAGGACATTCACTGTCGCTACACTATAGTGACTCCTATTGCTTTGCATCAACCTCGACATGAAACTGGAAGGGATAGCGTGTTCCTCTGTTCCTCAGCATGCATTTTATGCCATTCCTTTGAAAGTCTTCACTCTCAGGCATTTCTTCCATATGTATCAAGAGAAGACGCGTGGTGGCCTACAACCCCCAGACCAAAACAGTAGGGGGTGGCAGACAGTGACAGAGACAGGGACACACTGAGAGGAAACATGAGGTGAAATGCCAACCACAAAAAAAATGGGTATTGTATGAGCATATTGAATTGAATTTGTCCGCGTACTGAAAGGGGTTATATTACTCTCTTTCTCGTTGCCTTGGCATCCTAAGCTGTATTGTGATCTTCTTTCAATAGACTAAAAAGTTTTTATGAATTTCGTCCAAAATCATTGAATATAATGTCGTGAATATGCTCTTTTGAAGATCTGCCTGATATTTAGAAGAAGCCATTTTTTTTTTTTTAAGGACTCAATTGTGCACATGGTTGGAATATTCATGGTCTTTTGCCATGGGCAGTATTTCCTCTCATCAGAAGCTGCCGTTGGTTGGCCAGCTCAGAGCTACAGCCAGTAATTGAAAAGATGGGGGGTTTGATTGATCTGTCGAGGAGGAAGTCCCTCTCCTATTTAAATATTCATGGGGCCTGTGGCCTGCAGGGGCAAGTCAAGAAGCCAAAGCAAACCTGTAGACAACAATAGCAAGCCTTGCGAGTTCCTCCGGTCTGCTTCTCATTACAGTAAGTACATTCTCAGAGCTACTATCCCCTCTCTGCATTCCACTGGCCCACGCTCTCCCCCGGTGGACTCCACCTATAACGGGGGGAAGACCTCTGAACAGGGGCGTCACACCAAATTCTGGGCCCCTGGGTACAAGGATTCACTGCGGGCCCCCCATGAACGTTAACTATTGAAAAATAGCAGATATACAAGCTCACAGCGTGGCACCGAGTGCCGCACTGTGAGCTTGTAGATCTGCTATTTTTGAAAAATCGTGAAAATATATATGTGCAAGAAACCTATGTCAAGGACCCCCAAGATGATATGTATTTGGCCACGGACCCCGATCTCAAAATATTTCGTTCCAGGGACCCCCAGAAGCCAAATTTGAGTTAGAAATGTTCGCTTAAAAAATACATATATTCAAAGACTTTCACACATTTTCACAACTTTTCAAAAATAGCAGATCTACAAGCTCGCAGCTGTGAGCTTGTATATCTGCTATTTTTCAATAGATAAAGTTATTAGGGCCCCTCCACCTTGGGCCCCAGTAACTCAGTCCCACTTTCCTACCCCTTGTGACGCCCCTGCCTCTGAAGGCTAAATGGAGTGAGCGAAGAGAAAAGGAATGACTCGCTCCTCATCACGCCGCCGTGGGAAACGACAGCTCGTTGGGAGACTAGTGATTGACAGCGTGTGTCAATGCATGGGTATGGGCATAATTGAATTCATATTCCGTTTGATTCTGTGTTTTTCTTCTGCGCCGCGCTTTCTCGCACGGCAACAGACTGAGAGTGGCTGCCGCGCTAAAGCTATCTCGTGTTACAGGTGTTGCCTCTGGCAACGTGTCGGCACTCCTTATCCACTCGTTGGTCCTTCAATACCCAAACAAAGCCCCTCTTGAAACGTGTCTATCACGATCACACAACAGGCCCAGCCGCCGCTCCGCCGAACACAGCCTGTTTCTGTTTTACGCCACGCATCGCCAGGCGCTGCAGACGTCACACCGTTAACAACGAGCATGAAAGCAAGCTTTAAGCCTGGTTTAGTCCATTGCTGTTTCACACGTTATGGGACAAATCTGTTACATGTCAAATATGAATCAGACATTGCAGGATGTTGTGCAAGTGGATGTTAGGTGGGACTTCCAGCGTTTAATTTAGTTCCCCAGAGCCAGTGATAAGCTGAGGGCTGAAGCGTTAACAACCGTTTGGAGTTTAACCCAGTTCACTAACATGGGCCAGGCAAGGCAAGGTTACTGCACAGTCAATTTCTGAGTGTTAATTTGACTCTGAGAGTGTAAAAATATGTATCTTTAGAGGCACATTGGCACACCCTTGAGGGGTCCATTCTACACTCCCAGAGTTAAATTACCACTCAGGACTTCACTATGTAGACGGAAGTAAGGACGGCCTCAGAACCAAGGCTCAGTGGAAGGAATTAAGTCAACACTGTCCAACTAGAGGGTCTGGAGAAAGAAAGCCATGTATTCATGTATCATGCGAAGGATGTTGAAATGTCCAGAGGCATAATTCCAAAAACTTCACCCTGACACCCCAAAACAATGATCATAAAGACATGAATCATTATACTTGGTGAGAGGTGCCAAGCAAGCAAGCCAGGAATGCAGGGTTTCTTGAGGAAACAGATCCTAACCGTTACCAAGGAGGATGCCTCATTAATGTCATATGATCCCGTTTGATACAGAGGTATGGAATCCTGGACGATTAACAGATTTATCTGCTGCTACGTTGTGGGGCTCTGTTTGACTGTCAGCTTACAGTAGTGGAATAATACCAAACGGTCTTGGGAGGTTTACACAAAACACACCCTGCAGGAAACAAAGAAACGTGCACAAGACACGGTGTGCACAACACACACACACACACACACACACACACACACACACACACACACACACACACACACACACACACACACACACACACACACACACACACACACACTAACCACAACCCTAACACAGGTTCTCAACATAAGGTCCATGTTCCACCAGGGGTCCAAATGGACCCTCATGTGTCTCTAACCCTGAGAGTGTATATGAATGCAATCTGGTGTACAAATGGAATAGTGTACAAATGTAACCCATTTGTACAATAAACTCTGAGATTTTACAGTGTAGATTGGATCCCAGAAATAGGGGTCTGTGTCCTCCTAACCTAGAGTGGTTCTCAACCTTTTCAGGCCGTGATCCCCAAAATAATCATATTTGAACCCTGCACAAGCACTTAGAATCGTAGGAGTTGGCTGACAACGCCTCGCAACGCGAGGCCTTGTGAGCATGTAGATTGTAGATCTAATATTTGACAATTTGAGGTACTAAAAAGGTCTTTAAAGTCCTTAAATTGTCACTTTAGAAATGTGCTGATGCCCTCTATACACTTAAACTTTATGTCGGTTTGTTTACTGTTGAGTGAGAAAACAATAACATTAAGCTAAACATCTGGAGAACCCCCCAAATAATTTGGGGACCCCTCTGGGGGTCCCGAGACTCCCAACCCACAGGTAACCACTGACCTAGAGCATATATTAGTGCAACAGAGAAACACCTTAGCACCACCAATATTGTGTTAATCATTATTGGTTTGATATTTCCCAAAAATGCAGAGCACACAACTATCTTTTGGGTTGGACGCACGCACTCCTTGGATGACCTACAGTATAGGGTTTATGGATGGTGTGCATAAAGGTTTTTCGGCACAGAATATATATTTTCTTCTCATAAACACATTTTTCAATTTAGGATATAACTAAACGAGTGAGAGAGTTTGTTTGGGGGGGGGGGGGGAGCTGGCAAACGGCTCAATAATACAAGCTCTGTTGTGCTGCCAGAGAGTCAAAACGGCACGCTGTTAAACACACAGCTCACATTGCTGTCCTTCAACTGTTTGCCATCGCGCATAATTCGTCCACACATCTTTATTTATAAGGTCTGTAGGTATATTATGGCCTAGCACATTCCTTGTCGAGGTTGATGCAAAGCAATAAATGCTTATCCACAGGGGAGAACCCCCCTGCTCCACCCCTATACCCAACCCCAGAACAAAACAGAAAGTAATTTCCAGTCAATGTTTTGGTAAAATGTTCCAGTCACCGAAACTCACAACAATATCCATTTCATTCATCGAAAATGCAAGTTTAAGCCAATTCAAACTTAATTAGCCAACACAATGACAGGAAATCATAAAATGACATTTCGGCCCCCTTTTTTGCTCCGTCTTTCTTCTGTCGATATAGGCCTATATGTTCGTGTAAGAGGAGTGTCAGTGGATTCCCAGCAGAGCCTTTGAAGTGTGAGATGAAGTGGAATGGAGCATAACAGCCCCAGGGTCCCGTTTAGTATTTGGGAAAATAAACACTTGCCAAGCCTGATCTTGTGCGACTTATTCTAGTACATATAGGTCTGGGAAAGGTGCCAGTAGTATTTCTGCAACATAATTAAAATGATAGGCATTCGGCGATGAGCTTGGTCCGTGAGTGGTGGTGGCGATGATTGCGTAATTCAGTCTGGGCTAGAGTGAGACTCAGGTTGTTGACTCGAGTGAGCACAAACATCATAGCGTGCCATGCATGCGCAGCAGAGTGCAGGGACGTGCAGAGAATGTTAGAGAGGAGGGCTGACATTTCTAAAAGGGCCTTTTGGTGAAAATATCGAAAATAGACCCCTTGATGTCTATGTGTGCACGTGCCTGGTAGAGCGTGTGCCATATACTGTACATGGGAAGCACACACTGCAATAAATACATACCAAAAGGTCATAATGAATTCAGCTGCTTTCTCAACAAACTCTACAGCCTTTTGCTATCTCGGTGCCCTCCGTGCTTTTCTTCCATTTCACAAAGGTGACACTGAGAATAATGTCTATATTCAAAGCATAAAACAGGGCACATTTAAGTACATATTTTACCACTGTATTTGTATTGGGAGGCAGGTGTGGGGCAAACATTGAAAATAACATCAGAAGTAGATGGATGTTTGAATCTTTGACTGTGAGTGTTGAATGAATATTATCCTTTCAATCAAGTGTTGAAGGACAGATGATGAATGCCTACCATTGAAGAATGACATGGTTTGGTTTCCAGAATTAAATAATCAAAAGCTCTTATCGGGGCCGCTTCAATAACAAGCTTGCCCTCTGGCTCCGTTTCAGAGGAGCCCTCCAAGAAAGAGAAAATAAAATCTTTCTGGCATTCTTTCGACTCAACACACATTTTTATCTCTTTTTTTCTTTCTTCCAAAGCCCACGCTTCAACCACTCATAATCTCCCTGCACAATGTCCTGATTTATTACATCTTCAAATCACAATCTGGGGACAAATTGGTCTCCTCAAAAATGCACGAACATAGCTTGGAAGCCCCACATTAGATGGAAATGAATTCCTGATGTTGAAACATGAGAGAATGTGGGCATCGTTCTTGTCACTGTGGATTAAGGAGATGCCTTGTTTTATGACCTGCCATACTGTTACTAATTTAGGGACATTTGAGTTGGCGCATTTCATTAAAAGAGACACAAACAGATCAGCCCACAGTGCCATTTCTCTCGGGGCCCCCGGTCCCCATCACACTTGAGGTGACAAAAAGGCACACGGCCCACAGAACGGAGGGGAGAAATATCTCCCCAAACCAAAAGGAACAAAGTATTGTGAGGCAAAACAGGCGTCCATGCCAAGACACTCTTAAAGAGGCATGAACTGGCAAGTCCCCACAACTCCACATCTTGAGAAATAATCACTCCCTCCTGGTTGTGTTTATGAGGGCAGAGGGGCCTAGGCTATGACGCCTGTACAATATACTGGGGGTGGGGGGGGGGGGGGGGGTTGGGGGGGGACAGTACAGTACAGCTGATCGCCTCCTCGCATCAGAGTGACCAAGCCCTCTTAACAATAGTGGCTGTCTGGAATCAGTGTTCATTTGTGACAGCAGATTTTGATGTAGTTTCATCTTTATTTGTTTTATCAGAATTCAGAATATGAAAAGAAATCTAAAATGTAGGAGTGGTTTCTATAATGTAGGAGTGGTTTCTATAATGGAGTGGTTATCTGCTGTTGTATATATGTCACGGTTAGATAGAGAAACAGTCAGATCGAGAAACGGAGCACTCGTCGTGCGGCGCGGGGCGGAACAAGCGGTCGCTTTGAGCCACAACAACGTAGAGTCGGCAGGAATGATAGCGCCTCACCCCACGGAGGTTAGGGTTAGGGTTAGGGTTAGGGTTAGGCATAGTTTTACTGAGGTTAAGGTTAGGGTTAGGGTTAGAGTAAGGCATAGTAAGCTAATGGCTAAACACTGCCGAGCTAGGCTAGTAAATAAAGAAAGAGAGTCGCAAACGAGTGACGTCAGCGCCTACACTAGTGAATGGCTGTTGTCGCCATCTGGTGGTGATTGGTGTGTGGTGAACGACAAAACAAGCGCTCTTACCACGATCTGACTGAGTTACCCAAACTGACTGTAACATATATAAAACAAACGTTAATATTAATTAGATAAGCCACCTCACGCCGAACTAATGGTACGCCGAGAGCAAATATGTAATGAGTGGCGCCAAATATTTCTTTTCTACACAGAAACTGGAAGAACACAGAAATAGCTACAGAGACAGCAGAAAGCTCTGAATCCACAAGCCTATGGGCAAATTGAACCATATCATTGCTCCCTCCCTATCACAAGTGACTCATTGATATTATATTTATAGAAAAAGTGATTTTGGGTTTCATGACTCTTTAAGAGGTGGCGCCATAGTTTTGTATTTTTTCTGTTTTGTATGTGTCTATGGCGTTACTCGTTACTCTAATAGACCCCCGGTTGTGGTTATAATATGCAAACATGTCTTCCCTGTGTATTTTTGATTTCTTCCTGAAAGCTGAAAGCTTCTGAGTCAAAAGGCCCGCTTTAGTGACACACAAAAATCATCCCCTCCCCTTTTTACTATACTAGTAAGCCGCCTGAGGGCGACATGCGACCGAGGTCGCGCCAATTCCTGACTATCTGGCCAGTGATGTATATCGGACCAGTTACCCAATCTCAACAGTGCCTGTTGAGATTGGCAGAACATGCCCATATATGGGCATTACCAAATATGGGCATTCCCATGATATGCCCTTAAAGGGATCCCCGGCTAATACGACAAATATGCTTTAATACATTATAGTTGTCCTCTATAACTGCAATGTAACATTTAAAACACCTTAAATATTTTATTTCTTCTAGAAATAGCTAATCTTACACTCAATAGGGGAAATGGCTGTCGCAAGTTGATGATGTCATGAAACCATGTGTGGTCTATCCCTATGGAATTTATGGCATGCATGTGAAAATAAAAACAAACTTAATACTATGGTTAATATGAGCATCAAATCAATATTTCAAATATGTCAGAACATGCCCATATGGGCATTCCCAGATATGCCCTTAATATCCCACTGAGCATTTTGAGGTTTATTAGTTGCCTAATAGTGGTGTTTTTATCTTCTACACCACGCGTTGAAAATCAGTGTTGTAAAGGTCTAGATTTGAAATTTTTTGCTAGTTGTTTAGTCGGCTATATTTACACGGGTTGCTACACTAGACCACTATTAGTCGGATACAAAAAGTCTACATTTCGCCGTTAGCGGCCGTCGAAAGTAGTGAAAAGTAGGGCGACGGTGAGATTCGATCCAGTGATCTCTTGCATTCAAGTCGACGACGCTATCCACTCGGCCATCAATGCTGATATGATAGTATAGACTTTCTGGCCGTATTAAAAGGTGACATTGCCCACCTGTGTTCATTTTAGGGTAGTGCGTATTGTTGAGGAAACTAAATGTATTGGGCGCCTAATAAGCCTAGCGATTACAATTATTTTTGTTTAATCAATACGTATTGAATGATGTGGCGGAGGCGGCGCCGCGGCTGTGTTTGACTGTGTGTGTTGCTGCTGTCAGAAATGTAATTCAGAGTAGACTGCTGTCTGGACGTTTCCACTTTACAGTGAGTGACTACACACAATCACGGTAATTAATTAACACTCTACCGGCTTTACCGCGCCTTAGTACCAAGGATAACTTTTACATGGTCTAAAGATAGTCGTTGAAATGCTGTATTTAAAACGACTACACCCAGACCGTCCAGACGTATACCTTATAGTGATGAATGGCTATTAAAATAATTTTACACCAATATTTGGCTATCAGTTCTGCAACGTGCAGTTGTTTTTTAAATAAATATTTATTAAAACAGGGATTAACTTCCATTGTCTAAATTCAGGCTAAATATAAACGTAGATACGCCGACTATACTTAGTCGGCTAAATCTCGGCTAGATCTAAACTATACTTAACTAGCCCTTACCCGTTCAAAGATATGAGCTCCGAAATGATGTGCAGTGTGTGGATTATGGGATGTGCACTGTGCACACAGTATATGAGGGATGGAAAGTAACTTTAACTGGTGCTTGCATGCTAATATGTAGGAGCATCAATGTAAGAAATACCCGTTCCATTTAACGGCTACAGAGATACTGTGTACCGATCTGCATGATTTTGGACAACATCTGTAACAGGGCCAGAACCCCCCCCCCCCCCGCGCCCGCGCCCGCCCGCCCGCCTGCACACACACACCCCCCCCCCCCCCCCCCCGGTGTGTGTGTGTGTGTGTGTGTGTGTGGGTTTGTGTGTGATTGTGCATGGCCTGAACAACAGCGCCCCTCCCTTAACATGTGTGGTCACAAAAGGTACTGTAGGCTAAATAGATATAGATACACCATAAAAATGCTATTATACAGCATACGATTTGTGAAAGTGACAAACGGGCTTCACAGTTATGTCAGGTGTGTTCATATGCTGATGGTGATGCGATTTCAGATCAATTGCTCCAGCCACTGAGGAGAAACGCTGAGACAGACAGACAGACACTCACTCACTCACTCAGACATTCGCAAAATTATAGTATAGATAATGATCAACGGATATTATAATTATGTTGGTCCAATATTAGGAGATCAGTTAAGCACCTTACTGTTGTTTTTTTAATAAATAGTTATCGAATTATGGAATAAATTACAAAGTATATTTTCGGTGTGAATATAACCGGATTCTAGCTGGTTGAAATGATGGGTGATGGCTAAAAAATAACTAGTCGTGTAATATCCGACTATTGCTCAGTGGGATTGATGGCACTGGGACAGAGATCTCCATATATGGGCATAAAACAGACAAGGATGTAATTAATTTGCAAGTGTGATCTGGGAATGCCCATATATGGGCAAGTTCTGATTTCACATTGTCGACTATATATGGGCATAAAAGGGACATGAAGCCAGAGTGTGATGTCAGAGCAGCAAACCCATTCTGTTAAGAGTGGTTCCCCTACATCACAGTGACATCAGATTTCAGAGTGATGTCACAGTGACAAGGGAACCAATAGACTGTAAAAATGTGTACTGACTGACTGAAGGAAGGACTGACACAGACAGACAGACAGACAGACAGACGGAGACAAGCTGCGACATTTCTCATGGTATACTGCGACCTTCCAACAGCTGTGAGTGTGGCTAACTTCAGGTGGCTCGTCAGTCACCCACTTGAAAACCAGGCATACTTAACTAGTAAGACGCCTCAGGGTGACGTGCGACCTCGCTCTCGCGCCAATTCTTGGCCATCGGACCAGTTACCCATATACGCCTGCATGATAGTCAACAATGTTATGTGAAAACATGCCCATATGGGCATTATCAAATATGGGCATTCCCAGATATGTCCTTAATATTGATGACATTGGGACAGGGTGCTCCATATATGGGCATAAAACATATGTTAATTTGTAAAGCCAAGCAGGGCCTTGAGTTACAGCCTGGGTTTGATGCCTGGGGATCTCCATATATGGGCATAAGGGGTACTCTAACAGGGCATCATCTGGGAATGCCCATACTGTATGGACATTTTATTTATTTTATCCTTTAATATATATCCATATACATACCCTATATGGACTTAATATTAACGTTTTCGGGGAAAGTAGGGTGTACATCAGAGTAAAGCAGGCGCCTGGGCCGGTTAGGGCCTGGGATTGATGACACCAGAAATCTCCATATATGGGCATAAAACGGATTTTGTTTCTGGGAATGCTCATATATGGACTTTTTATTTTATTTTATCCTTTATTAATAATAATATGTATCCATATGCATACAATATATTTTATGCCCATACATGGAAATCTCTATCTGAACCAGCCACACAAATATGGGCCATAGCTTGGCCATCTGGCCAGTGATATATATATCGATGACATCAGGGATCTTCATATGTGGGAATAAAAGAGATTCTGGGGAATACCCATATATATGGACTTTTACATAGGTGATGTCACCTGTGATGTCACAGTGACAAGGGAACCAACCAATAGACTGTAAAAATCACACCCGTGTGAACTGAGCGGTGGTCGTGGTGTGTGTGTGTGTGTGTGTGTGTGTGTGTGTGTGTGTGTGTGTGTGTGAGACCCCCCCCTCCCCTCCCCCTGTGTGTGTGTGTGTGTGTGTGTGTGTGTGTGTGTGTGTGTGTGTGTGTGTGTGTGTGTGTGTGTGTGTGTGTGTGTGTGTGAACGTGTGTGTGAACGTGTGTGTGCCTGGCCTATCCTGAACAACAGCGCCCCTCCCTTAACATGTGTGGTCATAAAAGGTACTGTAGGCTACATACAGACACGGACGGAGACAGACAGACAGACATACCCACACACACCGCCACGTATAGGAGCGTTGTGACCACCGCTCAAAAATGTGTACTGACTGACTGACTGACTGACTGACTGACTGACTGACACAGAGACAAGCTGCTAAATTTCTCATGGTAAACTGCGACCATCGGTTGTAATGAACAGGTGGGTGTGGCCACATAAAAACATACTTTTAACACTTTCTGTAGACTTTTTTGAAAAAAAAAAGAATCTTCCTCCAAGTATAATCATAATACCTGATGATCATGTTTTAGGGGGGAATAAATCACGGTACCCCGTATTATGTTAGTCATATTTTAGTCATCTGAAAAGTGTTTGTTTTATTCTAGTTTTAGTCAACTAAATATACTATTTTAGTCAACTAAATCTACAGTTGATTTTGTATATTGATATATTAAATATATTTGATATTTTGGGGGCCTCGTAATGGCAGATTTTACACTTGGTTGCATGCTGAAAATAGCAGATCTACAACCTCACAACGCGTCACACACGTGAGCTTGTAGATCTACTATTTTCAGAGAGCAACACCACAAACAAACATAAAATGACTTGTCTTTTAGTTCTACTCTTCTCTACTAGTCCCTCCCTGTAACATTTTAGTCTAGTTTTTATTTGTTGATGAAATTGTCAATATATAGTCTCAGTTTTAGTCACCATAGCTTAGTTTTATCTAGTTTTTGTCAGTTGAAAAAGGTTGTCAACGAAAATCTTTCGTCATAGTTTTAGCCGACAAAATGAACACTGTCTGCAATGACACTGCATGCAGCCATCATTTACAAACCAAGGCATCTGCTGTTACGAATGGTTTGTATAGTGTTATGGAGATGGACGGTTTGTAATTTCTTGCCACTCCACAGAGCCAGTTTCTCAAATTCAGAGCAATAAGTCTTGCTTAAGGGGTAGCAACTGGCTTCGATGAATTTTTCAAAGCAAATTGCTTATATCCGCGAAGAAGAGAGGGATGAAAACCCTCGTACCTTATTTCACTCTACAGCCATGGGTTTATATATCATAGGTATTCCCCACATGTGCTTCTGATCAAATCACAACAGTCAGGCGCGTACATTAGGTTTAGCTAGAAAATCATTTATCCTGGCGTGTGCTTATATAAGTTTTGCAGTAAAAGAGAATATTTGTCCCCTGGCACAGAGCAGTTGTTTTGTCCAAGAGAGAGAGAGAGAGAGAGAGAGAGAGAGAGAGAGAGAGAGAGAGAGAGAGAGAGAGAGAGAGCGAGTGAAAGAGAGAGGCGAGGCGAGTCCAACAACTCAGTGAGCAAAGCACCGTCAAGCCGTCCAGTGAAAATGTCTTTCTGATTCAGAGAAACGGAGCCAAGGTCAAGGCCACGCAGTAAAATCCCTGGCGTTACTTTAACTCTGAAGAGTGCACAAATGGAACGAAAATGGACCCGTACGCTGGAATTGTACAGTGCACGAGTCTCTGTGCATCACCTTTCATAGCAGAACAGGACACACTTTTATAAGAGGCCATTGACCATATATATTCACATGGCAGCCATTTTGCCATTAAGTTAATGAAATGCCACCCCAGTTGCCTCAAGTTTCAATGCAAATTTCAAACATGGCCGCCAGGTGAATATGGTCAATAGGCCAGGGGTCAATGATATGTCCATTCGCGGACAAATGTGTCCGTGGCAAAGACTTCCATGGCAAGTTTTAGATTTTCTGTTTTAAACACCATTATATATGGTCTTGGAACGGGTCCATTTGGTTCCATTTGTACACTCTCAGTTACACACCTGTTATGGTCATTCAGAGCTATCTCTTTATGTGTTTCTGGTAATATTGTTTGTCCACTCATTTTGTATGTCAGTGGCAAAAGAGAAAACAACTGAATTTTGACAAAAATGTCCACCACAAGCCATCATGACGATGACCCCTGCCATAGGCTGAAGGAAGAGCGACCACAATCCACCGAGTTTATACCGCTTAAAGTATATGCAACGCAGAATGGTTCCACTGGCACATGGGTTGTTATTTGAGCAGTAGACTGTTTGTTTACAAGCAACCACAGGATTAGGATAGGGTGGATTTATTTCGTGGTTGAGGTTCAAGTCATTTCGCTTAAAATCCAGGAGTACGTGCAATTTTGTCCCCGGCCCTTTCTGAAACAGCCGTTTGGAGCTGATCTTAACTCGCATAACATGGGAAAGATTTTGCTCTTTGTTATTCCCTTTCATGATTTTCTGTGGCATTGTTTATGTCTAAGCGTCGCAATCCTCCAAGGAGATCTGGTGCACCCAGGCATGTGTTGTCAGAAGTCGATTTATAATGGATCCACATTTCAAAATAAAAGCAAACCATCAAAGTGTTTATCATAATTATTACATTCTAGTCGGAGTGACCTCTGTGAATTATGTTACGACGAGGAACTGTGCTTTAGAACTTCAAGGGATAGAAAGTATGGAGTTGGGGCTGAGGGATACAATTGATGTTGTAGCATATGCATTTCTTCCATGCAGGGGACAGAGTTCACATCATGATTTGCCTTCTAGTTCTAGGCTGTCAAACTACAATTACTTTGCAGTCACTGTCTGCTTTCTATTTTAAACCATTCATTTGTTTATAAGCTACTTGTGATTAATTTCAGATTTATTTTCTTCTTATTTGCATTTTTGCTGAGAACCAGGATAAAAGGGCTGCAGCAACTGTGTTCCCCAGATACACAAAGAAAGCTTTATGTGTCTCTACAAGCTTGTTAAAAGGCAAAGGAGAATGTCAAGGAAAGGAACACATGTGGATATACCATTCCCAGTGGACCATCCCAAAGTTTAAGAGACAAATGTGCTCGTACGACTTTGCCAAGATTTCTCGAAATGGCTGTTGCTATCAATATATTTTATTAAATATGAAAAGCTTTATAATGAACCGTGCCAACGACCTGAGTTGCAATAAAAGGTTTCCTGGAACACAACTCGGAAGTGCAGTAAAAGTGTGTTTGTTATTGTTAATGTTGGGAGTCTTTGTGATTGGGCATAGTGCTGTGGACTTGGTCACCGGTGAAGTGTATCAATCTATGCTCTGTCTAGAAGCCAACCCAGAGTTTAGGTGATGATTTATTTCGAACAAATTACCATGACATTGTGCGTTAAAGGGCCACAGGTTAGGTTTTGTTATAAATAACCTCCACTCTATTCCATGCTACAGTGGAGAAACAGTATAGCCCAGTTACTGTGTGGAGGTAGTAAGCGATGTAATGGAATCCAGGTTATGGCCTATTTTTGTTTAGATTCCCTTCATTTGCTGTTCATGTCTAGAACAGTTCCCGTGTTGACATTTACAAGGCCCATAATAAATGGGTATGGTTGTAGCAGGCTTCACCGTCTGTCATGCAACGTGCTGGTTAGGGCATAATGTTGATCTGTCCACTGTCTTCACCTGCCTCAGCGCATCCTTACAAGTCTCAGAAGCCAAGCCCGGTGACAAGACATCCCTACCTTCAGGGGACCAAGAGTAACCTCGTAACACCACGGGACTCCCTCCGCAAAATTACTTTGCTCATCTATCAGCCAACCCCTTGGCCGGGCCCCTAAACACTGAGATACAGCAGTTATGTATTCAAGAGTTTGCGCTCTTTGATATGGAAATAATGAAATTCATCACCTTCATAACTTCCCATTGCTCTGAGCAGCTCGACTCGGGCAACTGACATTGATAGTAATTGCTTGCCATGTGAGGGTGTTGCCTCACGTTATTTCGGACTTGATTTTAATTTGGATCTAAAGGTGTGATCACAAACAGACCAAGAATCAATAGGACATCACACGTGAAGGCCTCTGGAACTAATTTCCCCCCAGTGTCTGAACCTCCGTCGAGAGGTGTGGATGGGGTGGGGGGGGGGGGAACGCAAACCACTGCCGCGGTGACCATGGCCGCGGGCAGATCCATCAGCCCTGCCAACTGTGTCCTCTCTCCATCCCTCCTCCAGGCACGGCTGAGAGCGGGAAGTGCTTTAACCTTGAGGGCAAGGCAGTGCTGAACATGTGCAAGCAATTTGTATAGAATAAATAAAAGGGATGATCTTATGACAGTCAGCGCAGCTGCTCTCGTCTTTGTTGTTGGCTTAGCGCGAGCGGCTCTCTGGAGGCAAAAAGTGGCAGGCTCCTAACTGTCACCGTGGAGACCTCAGGGCCATTATGTGGTGCATCGAGGCCTTGGGGAGGAGAAACATGACTCTACAAGAAGGTCACTGTCACCCAGGAGCAGCACAGTAACTCCCATGTCTCATTACTCTTACATCTATGTTTCTCGCTTTTGACTTTTCTCATCTTGTTCTCATACCGTACATTTTCTTTTTCTCACGTACTTTCTTTTTCTATTGTATTTTCTTCTCGTGTATTGTGACCATTCACCACGGGGGGGGGGGGGGGGGGGGGGTCTTCTCTGGTGAATCGGGCCTCAAACGGTGAACAGTTAAGGGAGCCTCCCATGTCTGAGTTTCACCGAATATCAAATGGCAAAACTTTGTTTGGAGTGCATTAATTGACCATATTCACACGGTGGCCATTTTGCGCTTACTTCATAGTCGGGGTGGGGTTTCACACCTCCGGAGTATGAAGTAAGAGCTAAATGACTGCTGTGTGAATATTATGGTCAATGAGAGAGAAGTCCTATGCAAAAACCTGGGGTTCTAAATTCTGAGCCGATCACACACAAGTTGAAACACACACCGTCACATATGGAGGGTGGAGAACAATTTGGGAAATGTCTAACAGCGTGTGAGGAACGGATCATAAACTTTTGCATCCTTAGTATAGCCTTTTTCCCCCCCTTTTCCTTTTTTCAGGATCGGTGAGTTATAGCATTGGAGAGCTGAGGGGTTCACAGAGAATAGTTGTATTGCTTTTTTCCTCGTTGCTGTCAAAACTCACGACATTATGATATCTAAGCCAAAAGGAAAAGAATGGCGAAAGATAAACTGTCGCCTGGCTGACATTCGATCTCTCTCTCTCCTTGCCATGTCAGATCATCTTGCCAGCTCAGGTATAGATTATGGATCTGTTCATTTCCTCTCCGCAAGTAAAAGAGCAGATGGATTGTCCATTAAAACACTTCAGACCCACCGATGACCATTTATAACATCTGAAAAGTGAGATAGAGTTAACATACCTTTTGGAGTGTGACAGATTTAGCGTGCCATGATTTCCCAAAGGCTTCTGTGACCTGAAGGTAAAGAATCGGGAATTGGGAAATATTTAGGCATCACAGGTTTCTGTGATTTGTCTCAAACTTGGTGACAGAAGATGTGAGACAATCTTAAAGAAACAAGACGTAGAGTCTAATAACAGTATGGCTTTTCAGGCAGTTAAATTAATTAAAACGAATGACTAGAAAACTAGGAAAGTGTGCTCCTTGGGGTGCAGATCTCTGCCAGGCTGGGTTGCCTATAACCAGGGCGCTAAAATGGAATTCCAGTTTCGGAATGATTGGATGTTGCATTAAAGTATTTTTTGTAAGAAATTGACGCTGCTCACAATTTTGTGAATCGAACTACAAGCAAACAATATGGAGTACTGTATGAAAAACTTGTTTGACGGTCAATTGGCATATGATTCACCGACCGGAACCACCGGTGCTGTGCACCTCCTAAAGGATTCCCCTAGGTATAATCGGAGTCACGTGGTGCAGTGGGTAGTGCTGTCGTCTCACAGCTAGAAGGTTCTGGGTTAGATTCCCACTGTGGGCGCTGAGGGCGTGTTCTCTCCTCCGCGTCATCAGTGCCCATACCCTAAGTGGGGTTGGCAAAAGGGCCTTTCTGTGTGGAGTTTGCATGTTCTCCCCGTGTCTACCCTCACAAAAAACATGCAGTAATCCTGGTCTCTATACTGCCTACCCCTGGCCAGTGCCTGATGGAGGGGAAAGGAACTGATTGGAATAACGTGTTCCTTCCACTCGCTACGTTCAGCCAAGGAATCTCTCCCCTGTCAGGTGAAAAGAAGCGTGAACGAAGCATGAGGTCAGTCCGTTGCTCTCCCCAGGTTGGCAGAGTGAGTGTAGCGCCCAGGATTACATTAGATAATTGGCACTGGGTGAAAAATGGGTTACAAAATCGTGGGATAAGAATTTAAAGAAATTAGCTTAATCGTTTTGTTTCTTTAGGCATAATAATAATTTGCTATGTTCTTCTTTTATTATAACTTGTAGCACCAAAATCAATGTGACGCCAACCGGAACGAACCACCGCTATTTTATTTTTTATCTCTCTCGTTTTTTCGAAACCGGATAACACGGCTTGGTTTAGAACGAATATCGGGCTTTCCTCAGCGGTGGAAAGTCTCGTGATGCAACGTTACCAACCATTAGGCAAGGCTATACCATTATAACGTTGCATAAAGGTTGCATGTTGGTATTTGTTTGTTTTTTCTCGTGGTAAACTCTGCTCGGCTATGGTCAAGTGGCCTGTTGTATATATGGTCACCATGAGGCCGATTAAAAAATTGTGGGGTAAGGGTTCTTCCTTGGCCTAGGCGTGCAAAGATTCACGCCAATCAAACGCTTAGGCAGACCATATGGACTACAAAAGCTTGTTTCATGGCCATTGGCACATGATGCATGAGAGCATTTGTGCTTAATTTGGTGGGGGGAGAAACATGTTTCTGCAACAAACAATGATTTGTAACATTTGTGGTGGCCCCTATGGGTGAAAGTGAAATTGCTTTTGGCTGTGCATTGTTTAGTGAGATTAAAATTTGGGGCAGATTAGATCCGTTCATGATTTGTGGCTTTTTCTGTTTGTTTGTTTTTAATGGACCCCGCCGCAAACATTACAAGGCATTTGTAGCCAATCGTACTGGAATCTGAAAAATCTGACAGAATCACATGAGTCCAAGGAAAGTAGCAAAAAGTGTGTTTTGAATAAAACGATAAATGGCAGAAAATCTTGTCAGACGGACATGGGGAGTTCAGTCATGATCCAAGAAATCCAGAGGAAAAAAATGTTTGATTGTACGACCTACGGTTCAGGGTTATAGGCCAAAACATGAAGTGGCCTGTTAAAGCATCACCATGAAGCCGAACTTGGAGTGGACGCCCCTTCCTTGGCCTACTGAGTGAGTGTGCAAAGTTTCCCAACGATTGCTCCTGTGGTGCCCGGAGAATAATAGAGATCTCACAGACACACACGGATGGACAGGGGCAACAACATAATCTCAGCGGAGATAATAAATAGATACATTTAAAGTTATCTCACTGGCTTTGAATCCCCCTACATAATAGCATACATCTTGCAAATGCAAAATGAAAACATTTCCCCGTTCTTACTGTAGTGGGAGGATTGTGTAGCTGGCTGCATTATTTTACATTGGACTACACAGTGATTAACTGTATCTTGAACAATGCCTACACTACACTACACACTACACAGCAATGATGTGCTAACTCGCTAACATGAGCTGTGTGTGTTAATGTGGCCTTGTGGTTTACTGTATGCACAGGCAGTCAGGAGTGTCGCACCAAATTATGGGCCCTGGGTACAAGGATTCACTGCGTTATTTCGTACTTTAACTATTGAAAAATAGCAGATCTACAAGCTCGCAACGTGGCACTAGGTGCCGCGCTGTGAGCTTGTATATCTGCTATTTCTCATAGCTAAAATATAAAATAACCAAGGCCCCTCCACCTTGGGCTCTAGTAACTCAGTCCCACTCCCCCCCCCCCCTTGTGACGCCCCTGTGTGTTTTGAATAAAACGATAAATGGCAGAAAATCTTGTCAGACGGACATGGGGAGTTCAGTCATGATCCAAGAAATCCAGAGGAAAAAAATGTTTGATTGTACGACCTACGGTTCAGGGTTATAGGCCAAAACATGAAGTGGCCTGTTAAAGCATCACCATGAAGCCGAACTTGGAGTGGACGCCCCTTCCTTGGCCTACTGAGTGAGTGTGCAAAGTTTCCCAACGATTGCTCCTGTGGTGCCCGGAGAATAATAGAGATCTCACAGACACACACGGATGGACAGGGGCAACAACATAATCTCAGCGGAGATAATAAATAGATACATTTAAAGTTATCTCACTGGCTTTGAATCCCCCTACATAATAGCATACATCTTGCAAATGCAAAATGAAAACATTTCCCCGTTCTTACTGTAGTGGGAGGATTGTGTAGCTGGCTGCATTATTTTACATTGGACTACACAGTGATTAACTGTATCTTGAACAATGCCTACACTACACTACACACTACACAGCAATGATGTGCTAACTCGCTAACATGAGCTGTGTGTGTTAATGTGGCCTTGTGGTTTACTGTATGCACAGGCAGTCAGGAGTGTCGCACCAAATTATGGGCCCTGGGTACAAGGATTCACTGCGTTATTTCGTACTTTAACTATTGAAAAATAGCAGATCTACAAGCTCGCAACGTGGCACTAGGTGCCGCGCTGTGAGCTTGTATATCTGCTATTTCTCATAGCTAAAATATAAAATAACCAAGGCCCCTCCACCTTGGGCTCTAGTAACTCAGTCCCACTCCCCCCCCCCCCCTTGTGACGCCCCTGCAGACTGTGTGAGTTGAGCTGTTGCTGGCGTAGCAGCATGAGGCGAGCGGGGAATGGTAGAGCTGCTTTTGTGGGGCTAGAGTACAGATAGATCTGGAGATAGAGACATATAGAGATACAACAACAATCCCTGTTCTAGACGTCTAGGCCCCTTCGGCGCCAGGCCGTAAAAACTCTGATGCAACCGAAGGTTGTGGGAAAAACCTACAAAGATCCATCTTTTTATAATGTTTCAGGTTTAAGCAAAGCATGGTACATCACTCACTAGGATATTACGTCAGGCATAATACATACGCATGCATGCCTATGCCTTGAGGATACATATTTGACTCATATGATGAATATTGATAGGTCTTATTCTGAACCGATTCTAATTGGCCTTGGTTCTTGGAGGGGAAGCAGTCGCTCATCCAGCGCAGAATACGTGGTTGAGAGAACAACAACATCTGCTCAACAAAACTGATTTCAGACTGTCGAAAATCGAGGCTTAGTTGCAGGTCCAAACAGAGACAAATGAGCTGTATCTAACACTGCACATTGACTCGTGCTCGACTGTCATCCAAGAATACCACATAAAACAAAATAGTTTCTAATAAACCTCTGTTGTCCCTACGGCTTTGAGGTGGGGCTTCGGCGCTTATAAAGGGGATACTAAAACATTTTAAGAGACTCTGCGGCCTTGGGGGGCTAAGGTAACAGCTAATTGTTTTGCCCGTGTCCTGAAGACATTCACAGTGAGCTCATGAAACGAGCATGTGACTTATGCGTCCAGCCACGTCCCCCTCATACAGCAGGCCGGCCCTGTGATTTACGGCTGGACAGTGGCCTGAAGAGGTGTTGGATTCAATGAAATACAAGGGAGAACATCTGGGAAGCCCATTAAGCGGCCATTCACAGCTCGGCCCAGTTTGATAGCGATGGATGGCTGATGCAAACTTTTTTGGGGGTTGAGATGACTTTAAGGGACGCACCGAGGTACTTCTCACTGGCTGGATAGCGATTTCGCGGAGCTCATACACGAGGCCATTCGCACATTAAGCAGATCAATCTTAATGGACCCACTTAAAGCGCCAGGTGAGCTAACATGGCCCTAAATGAGCCTTTTCGATTGGACCTAATGTCTCCCAGATGTGTCAAGACCCTCAGTCATGTCGGCGTCCTTGGTCGCGAGCGAGAGAGAAATGGTGACGTGGGAAATCAAAGGCCCGTATCTGCTAAATCCAACCGCTTTGACGCCTGCACGACACCCAGTCAGCGGTACACAAGTCATTCTAGTCAAGGATAATTGGGAAAGAAAGGGCAGCCGACGGGGAGTGCCTGAACAAGGTACTGCTGCCTCCACTCAACCCAGGCCTGTAATAAGAGCACGGGGAGGTGTGTTGAAACTCAACCCCATCACCATTCATCCTCAAACCCCCCCCCCCACCCCACCACCACCACTCCTGAACGCAACAATGACTAGCCTTGCAGTCTGCTTTTCATTTAAGGGAATTACCTATGGGAGGCCGGCAGACGTCTCCTGAGTGGCTCTGTGTGTGTTCTCCCCCATCCCCGCGGAGCTGTCTCATTAACACAGCACCCAGCAGGCCCTGCTCCAGCAAGGCCTCTGTCTCTGTCCCGCTGAAGCCCGCGCGCGGAGCAGCCACAGCAATAATGGCTCACATATAACGCCTGATTTATACTTTGCCATTACGGTGGTGTCCCGCCACCGGAAATAGGCCGTTCTACAAGCTCTCGGTAGGTTTTGCTTTTTTTCAGGTGGGACACACCGGCATGCAACAAAATATAAATCCGTCTTTTTACACATAGGCCCGGCGCACAATCCATAGTTCATCGGCTCGGCTCGCCTTGGCTCCCCCACCCCCCGGAGTAGTGTGGCTCAGACCTCCAGCCTCTCCTAACGAGTGGACCGTAATGTCCAAAGTACTTAAGAGTGATGAGAGAGGGAGAGAGACATTGCCAGGAGGGGAGAATGTGTTATGAGGAGGGGAGGTAGCGGCGCTAACTCTGATTCTTGAGTTTGAGAGGTTTTCAGACATTGCCCTAATGAATGTTTGTTTCTGCTCATTGTGACAAGTCTGTCTATTTTCTATTTGTATTTTTTTGTATGTGGCCAAAGATGTCATGCATGTGATGTGAAAACACAACTTCGCTGTCAGCGGAAGGGCTAATTACTCCGTCACCAGCATGGGGGTGGCGGCTACTTCCTACACAATGCTTATGAGTTCTGGCGTCAACTCACCAGGGTGTGCCCTCATATCATTTACATTTCATTAAGGCACACTGTGTGACATCATTGATTCCCTCGGCAAACCCATGGAGCTTTCTGTGATGCATGCTCATGGATGTGTGGGGGTTGGTGGGAGAGTACGTGTCACCCATCAGGGGCTGTCAGGAGCTGTCAGGCGGCTGTCAGCGGACAGGATCCAGACCCTGGGCCAGGAGAGGCCAGGCCAGCCAGCTGTCACCTCTCTGACACCGGCGGAGACCATCCATCTGGCTGGGAGAGGCCCGCGGTGGGTTGGGGAGAGAAACTCACCAGATCTCACCATGTGTGTGCACATGAGTTCAGGAATATGCAAGCATGCAAACGCACATTTAGTATGCCCACAAGCAGCAAGCATAGTCACTCAAACACACCCGAAGGCATACGCACGTCACACGCACACACACGCACACACACACACATCAATGTTTGCATGCCTATAAATACACACAGTGTTCTATTGTGCACAAGTACAAAGGCACTCTAAAATGTGTGCATGTCTACACATCCACATGCCTTCCACACACAAAGAAAGGTCCTGTGCATCGTGACGCGAGGTCCATTATGTGGCCCCTGTCCACATGGATTATGTTCTCTCCGCGATATCTGTGAAACAGCACTGACGGACTTCAATCAACAAACACTAATCAATTTCCTCCACTGGTTATCTCATCAGACCTTTTTGTTTCAACGTCTATGATTTTCAAGTATTTCCATATGGAAATGCCACACATTTCTGCATAAAGGTTGGGAAATGCATTAAAGGTTGCCGGCATGAATCCTCGTTTACTGAGGACGGTCCTGTGACTGTGAGCGCCGAGCAGTTGCAACAGCATTAACATAAGCGACGAACTTCCTCTTCCAAATTTAGACATGCCACAGCAGTAGTTCTATTTATCACTGCCAGGCTCCGCTGGTATTTTCTACTACTGTGGAGGTTCATGCAGAGTAAAACAACAACACCACAGCACATTGGCTGCGCAGGGAGCACATCTACCCTGGCATGTTTCAGCAGAGAGGTCAGTGGAGGTGCCAGACATATGGAGAACATTTGGAAATATCCAGACTCCACATGTCCAACCACAACAGAGACGGACAGTTTGTTGTGCATCTCATTTTTTGGGATTTCAATAATTACGCCAAATTATTCAGAGTCATGGCAAAAATAGTGCTGCCATCACCTGCATCGATCTCACTAAAATAAATCATCATCTACCACCAAAATACCAGTAGTTAATTTAAATGGCAATTGAAACCATAATACTGTTTGTCTTTAGAACATTAGCTATGTCCACTGGAATTTGTCTTTATTGATTTATAGATTCTTAACTCTTTAATGATTATCTGACTTTGTTAGTGAGAACGCAAATTAGCCGATTAATAAGGAAGCCGTGTTTTACGTTGGTTGAACTCACACTTGAACCTGACATCTGAATTGAATAATGGATGTCACTTTCATTTCTTCATTCAACTCTTTACACAACACTAACAAAAACCTCGCCCCTTTTACTCATTTTGATCTTGTATTCATCAACACATGTGTTTTCACGATTGGACCAACTCCTACAGAACATTTCACTGTATTCTCTCTAGTCTTGAACGTGAAGCTCTGTCCCAAAAAGTGTTTTTAATTTTCAAATCTGGCACCCATTGTGGAGTGGACTCTGGAAATGTTTATTTAGTAATTGCTGTGAACAATGTCCCTTGCTGTTGGTAGGGAGTCCACAGGGGGCCCTAGTGACTGTGGCGGCGAGCCATGCCATCTTATTGGTGTGAAGAGACAGCAGCCTTAAATACACCACATTGGCTACAATTACCCAATGAGGTGGTGCCAACACATTTTTTCCAGCTATTATCAGCAGGGATGCCTGTTAAGTATTAGAGTCAAGCAAAGGTGATGTGTTGTTATGTACACTTGTGGACAAAGTCAGTCATTGTTTTGCTACTTGTGATATATACCGTATACACACACACACACACACACACACACATGCACACACGCACGCACGCACGCACGCACGCACGCACGCACGCACGCACGCACGCACGCACGCACACACGCACACACGCACACACGCACACACACACACAACGTGGAGGTCAGATAGCCAAATGTGAGTTATTCTGGGACACAGTAAAATAGAGCAAGAGCCGATAATTAGGTTTGGGTTTAGGTCAGGGTTAGGGTGGGTTAGGGTTATGGTTCGGCATAGAGTAGATTGCTAAATGTGAGTTATTCTGGGACACAGTCCTCAGTTAAATGAACACACCGAGGACCTTAGTGTGCACTAGTCCATTCATTCATCAAGTCTTCTCTTATCACAGCAAGGAGATGGCGGGTACAGTGAGTAATGGGAAAACTGAGAAGTACAGTTCAGAATGAAGGGCTCAGAGACTGAGAAGAGAGAGAGGCAGACTGCGACAGAGACAGACAGACAGTAATAGAGAGAGAGAGAGAGAGAGAGAGACAGAGACAGACAGACAGAGAGGCGGACAAAGATCAGTGATAACGTGCCCTGATGTCATAGTCAGGCAAGCTGTTCCCTCGGTGGTCTTACCATCGAACGACTGAAAGTTGAAGAAAGTGAGCTTTGTTTGGTTTGGCTTTAATCTTCCCATCAGGCAATGGGGGGGGGGGGGGGGGGGGTTAGGCAGTGTACTGGGAGAGTGTTTTCCATTTTGCCACATGAGAATTGTGTCAGGTTCTGCAAGTGCACGAGCAACAATTCTTTTCGCCGTGGCACATTGACAGGCAGCTTGTTTAAATAAAGTACTGACAAAGCTCTGAACCGAGCGAATAAGCTATTGAGAAATGTATTTACAGGAACACGCATGACAACAGAAAACAAAAACAGAGCTATTTCCTCTGTTGTTTCTTAGAAGTCGTCTCTACATGGTGCTGAAAAGATACATTCTCAAATGTTGAAAAGGGGAATGCATGTTTTCCACGCCGACGTTAATTAGAAATGGTTACGGAGCAGTTTAAAAATGTGAGCAAATTGAAAACACAAGCTTTTGCGACAACTTAGCCCCTTTTCTAGGCATTCCCAGGAGTATTCAACAACTTGCACAGAGCTTATCTGTGACAAATGGCATCATATGTTGATGGTTGTTTTAAACAAAAGAGTGTGAAAGCAGATGATGAGTGGAACTGATTGCAGGGGAATGTGCAAATGATGGATACATATCTGGTACCCATCTATAGTCTCCCTGTCAAGATGTACACACTACGCAAGCCTCTATTTACTTTAGATGACACTGATTTTCCAAAAGTATGAAATAAAACCACACAAACAAAGACACAAAATGCTGAATTCAAACTGACGAATGTGCTTGGAAATTGCCAAACAATATGACCTGTGCCAAAACAAAGTTCAGTTTTCTGAACAGCAAGTTGCATAGTCAGCTCTCGATTCTGTTTATCCTGTTGGGGTCATCTTCAATGTCCCCACTGATCAAAAGGATGGACTCGCAGAAAAGCCTTGCTGAAATGAATAGCTGAGACGTCATGGCGAACATTTACACAATATCAAAGAACCTTTCTGTTCAAATGAAGGAAATATTTTAACCTAGACTAAACATGATTTACTTCTGATTTTGGGGTTTGTAGCAAAACATTTCAGAAGGTTTTCCAGGAGGCTTTTTGTGACAGAGATAGTGTACGAGCACAAAGCCATTACAGGGCTTCAAAGTCCAGCCAGATGACAAAGAGCTGTTTGGCAGGCTGTAATTAGGTCTAAGCTGTCTTGTACGGTAAAGGATCTACCATCGTGTGACACTCTTGCAAACTGGCAGCCACCGTGTGTGCCATGTTCAAACCGGATGTGTGATAACCAGTTTTTATACTGTGGTCGCCGAATATGAAAATGTTATGCTTTGTTTGACAGACTCTCTGTTGTTCCAACACAGATAGGTGAGATAGCATCCTCAAATTAACTTCCTGATTAGTGGAGTAATGACAGCCTAATAGCCACATGAATCTATTTCAAGACTTATCTTTTTCCAGTGATGGAAAAAGTATTTAAATGTTTTACTTAAATAAAAGTATCAATAGAAATGTGTAGAAATAATAATAATAATATTAATAATAAGTATTAAAGTATTGGTGTCAAAATGTACAAAAAGTACCAAAAGTAGAAAGTACTCAATATGCAGAATGTCCCATTTGCCATTTCACAAGTTTTCAAATGTATTACATCAAAATTTCAGATCTACAAGCGATCTACAATGCATCGCAATGTGATGCATTGTGAGTTTGTAGATCGTCTATTTTAAAATGGCCGAAATGTATAGGGCTTACGTGGTTAATGTATGTTTTGTAATAATAATCAAAATCTACTAAGTAGCTAGGAACTCTAAGTTTTCAAATAATTATAGTAGAGTAAAAGTACAATATTATACCTTTGAGATGTAAGTGGAGTACAAGTAAAGTAAAATAAATTGGAAATACTCCAGTAAAGTAAAAGCACAATACTTAGTTAGTTACGTTACACTCTCTTCTCTCCCCCAACACACAGCCATGCCTGATGATATAGTGTTTGTTACTTATCTGACTATCTCTCTGCTTTCATGACGTGATGATGTCACATTTGGTTAATAATACATGTATATAACAAGTCATTTTATTACAAAAATACTAATCAAAACGTTGTCTATCGTTGTTATTCTAGCATAAATCTATCACAGCTGTGCCCGTTGTACTGTAACAATGGGAAAAGAATTGTATAAAAAAAAGTTGTATAATGGTAACTTTTCTTTCTAGAGATGTTCATGCTGGTTACTGCCCTGGGTATCAAAACCTGCCTTGGGCCATCTTGTTGTACAGCATCACCATAATGACCACAGATTGAGTTGACACAAAGTATCCTGGACGGCCTGGTCAATAGAATGTGATCCCAAACATTTCCCTCTAATGTTTCCCTCACTCCTGGTGTCCTTGTCAGAAACTGGGTCTAGAGACAAATCATGTCCTAATAAGAGGTTCCTGACGGTAATAGCAAAGATAGATTCTATGTCATGTCTACAGTGCTTAAAGATTTGGCCACACAATTACCTTGGCTGCACTGTCACAGTAAACTATGTATGGCACAGAAAGAGCCATTCATACACACGCTTTTATAGAAATTATATTGATTTCTCCTGACCCACCCGCATCTGGCCTCCTTGGGCCCAGGCTCCTCTGTGGAAGCAGCGCCAAGGCTCTATCTTAACCTCGCATAAAAATAAATGAGAAGCTATGGGGCCAGTCTCTTAAGCCAGAGGATATTGTTCGATTCCACGTCAGCCCGCCAGGAGGCAATTTAAACAACCCAGCATGCTAATCAACCTGGTATAAAAGGCTATTCTGGAGGGCAGCCCATTCCCCTTTCCCTTTCTCCCCCTCTCCCTTTTCTCTTAGTTGCAGCAGGGGCCAAAGAGAACCTAGACAATCTGAGAATAAAACTATAATTGGGCCTCTGTCTGAGAGAACATTACACTCCAGCGAGACATAACCATATGATGAGGAGCAGGAAACAACCAATCTTAAAAAGGAGTTATATGGCTCCCTGTGCCGTGTGGTCTACCATGCCATTGTCAGGGGTTTAAAAAGCACTGTAAATGGTAGAAATCAGGGACGTGCTGGCCATTGGGAAAAGCAGGACAACTCCCGAACGGCCGGTTCATTCGAAAAAATAGAATAAAAATAAATGTCTGCCTTCGTTCCATTTTGGGGGCTGGGCGGCCAATAAAGTAAATCGTCAATGTCGGGCAGAAACCTCTTATCTCCAAGTTTCACATTTGTAAAGGCCGTCGCACAAAAGTAGTGAAAACATCCAGCTGTTTTCACTAGTTTAAATCATTTTTAAAATGATAAATACAAAACAAATGGTTTTGGACATACAAGGTTTCCACCCGACAACGACGAAATATAACTCATGTAATTGACCCACTGGCTTGTCACTTGTCATGATCTGAAATGGCAAATCTTTGAGTAGCAGCAGCGCTATAGAGAGATCTCTCTCTCTATAGTACGCAATGAGGGCCTCTCCAACTCTTTTTCCAAGGCTGAATCGCTGTAACATTTGTACCAGAGGGATGCAAAAGGAGGGAACACCGAGAAGTGAGGCAGTGTGGACAAAATATCAGCGCCAGGATCTGAGCTCCCCTGCTGCCAGCAACACGTCAACAACGTCTCTAGTGGGACCGCATTGTGACCCTCATCTGGGGAGCCGGTGCCCTGCTCCCCCACCCCCCAAATAATTCAATATTCTAATATTCCCATGGTATTCGCCGCAACCACAGAAATACGATAGGGTTCATTCTCCACTTGTGCTCTGAACCCACAGGTCAGTTGGTAGCAGATCACAGACTTTTCCGTGACTCAGGGGTTAAACTAATCATGCGTGACTTTTTCACATGGCCTACCCGGTGCGCTCAGAAATCTACCCCCAACTTGTCTTCCGGCTGGCGATGAACCTGTTCCTGTTCCTGGCCTCTGGCTCGATCTGTTTTTTTGTTTTCCTTAAAATCATCATTAACCACCTCTTGTCGTTTTTGAGAACTGCTTTATTGATTCAGCTGTGTTGTTGAATTTATCTCCAATTATGGCTTAATTGTAAGAGCTGAATTTAATTCTGCGCCTATTGCACAGCATGTGATGTAACCATCCCGTGGGCTGATAAAATAGAGTGCCAGTGTTCATTGAGGTCACCGAGGTTACCATGGCCGCCTCCCATTATGTTTCATTGAAACAGACCTACAATAAATATCCTTGACCTAAAGCAAATTATTTTACTACAATAACAGCTATACACCCACAATCGGTTCTAATAAAATAGATATGTCCATGATTTCTCTGCTAAATGGCTTCTTCAAAATCCACGTGCTTTAGATTGATTTAATATCAGTTTGATAAAAAAAAGCTCTAAAATGTGTTAGAAATGTGTATTTATTGAGCTAGTCTTGAGAGCTAAATGTGTCCTTCAATGAAAGATGGCATGCCAGTGTTTAACTCCTCTTTTGTTAGATATAAAAAAGGAAAGAAATCCTCATATCAAAGGCTGTCTTCAGAAATGCTATGAAACACTTCCCCCTGCTGACATTGAAAGGCTCTTGCAGTTTCTTCCAGTATTTCCAATAACACCATCAGCACCGACTGACCAACTTCTTTATAATCTTTCCATTTATTTTTTGTAGCAGACAAAAAAAATATACATAATTATTCATTTAGTCACTAGATTGGAAAACATTTGAACACAAGCCAATTCATTTGTCAATCGATTCAGTAAATGTAGTGTATGATAGTTGACAATGTTTCAACAGTAAGAAGACATACTGTTAACATTTATGAATCCATTTCTCATTCACAAGAGATTAAAAAATATATATTTTACAAACCATTATCGTCAGATAATGTAACCACCACCAGTGTACTGAAATAGATTAGCTATGGATCATCAAATAAAAAACTACAGAAAGGTAAAGTGCAAGATTGTTAATGTAAATAAAACAAAATAACACAACAAAACCCTGAGCTATGCCATGCTATCACAGTTATCACCAGCTGGGCTACATTAACTATTTTTCAAAAACATCCTGACTATCAAAATCTAATTATGATTTCTGTATCAAAGGCCTTGGAGACATCCAAATTCATAGTGCCAGGAATTGCTATTTAATAATTATTTCAAATAATATTGAAAAGCATATAAATTGTATTGACATTGTTTTATTATTTGGCAAACTCAAATGACTAGAATTGATGCATTTGGTGTTCATGTCATTACTCAGATAGGCTATCATAGGCAATAGGCACCATGCCAATATTTTATAAAAAATATATAAAAGAAATATAAAAAATATAATTCATTCGTTCATTCATGAATTCAAGGCTTCATGGGGTGTGTAATTGATAAAAAGTCACTTTTTTGGTGAACTTATAAGAGTAAATGTATCATGCTGTGCCCATATGAAAGTACAGTGTTTTTGTTGTATTATTTCATACTGTATACAGTACTCATAGGCTCAGGCACTGTTTGATGCTTATTTTCATGTATTTTCATTCAATATTGTTTCTTTACTACTTTTCCTCGTCTACTACTTTGTGTTCTTCTACCCGTGTCTATGCTATTTCTTATATCAACTGATATATGTCAATCACCTGAACTAGTGTACCTGAACCTGTATATCTAACACCAGGATGATTTTGATCCTATCCACTTTTCCCATCCTGGTGTGAAGCTTTTGATCCTACTCTTCCTCTTGACTCTCTGTTAGGTTGTGATGTTCCTCCCCAGGTTTATCATTCTCTCCCTTGTTTTGACCCACTTCCATTTCCTTCTCCTTGGCCTCCTTTTCTCCATTTGATGCTTCTGCTCCTTTGTCACACATCTCTACTTTAGCTTGGTCACCCGCGATATTGCCATCTTCTGTTTTTGTCGAGAGGCTGCTTGTGATCGCCTGTGTATTAGCACCTTGAAGACGGTTCATCTCATGACCTGTGACACCCTGAACCATGCTGGGCGCTGGAATGTTTTCTTCCGGAGCCATTTTTGACTCTGGTTCAGGGTGCTGAGGATTCTGACCAGGCTGGTCAGGTATGGTTGGCCCCTGTGGAGGAGGATCTAACTCACATTTGGGATCCACTGATTTACTAACAGAGTCTGGCTCATTGTTCCCTTCAGACTCACCACTCTCTCCCTTCACGACGTCATTACCCCGTCCAATTTCCTTTTCTTTTGCCTCCTGTTCCGTCTTCTCTATTTGATCTTCATTATCGGCTTCGTCACGCCGCTCTGCTTTCTCCTGGCCGTGACCCACGCCTGTCACATTTACATTTTCCACATCTGCTGAGACACTGTGTGCGTTCACCTGTTCATCAACATCCTGACTAATGTCCTTCACGTCCTCTGTTTCTACCTCTGTGTCACTGTCCCCATGGGCCCCCATATCCCCTCCTTGCCCAGGGCGGTTACTACAATAGTTTTGGGAGACTTCTCCCTCCTCGTTATCGCCAGTCATCTTCTCATTGCAAGGCTCCTCTCTACTTTGTCCAGGCTGGGCCTCATGTTCTTGGGCGCCTGCTGTGTAGAGGTCCGTCTGTGAACCTTCTGACTCATCCAACTTGTAATTGTCCTCGATTTCGTGGTCAGGATGTGGCGTGATTTCATCTCCATGGTTAAGGGAGGAAGGAGGCTGATTTGACTCCTTAATAGGTTCATCCGATTTGATAACTATGTCTGATGCATTTGTTTCTTCAAAACCCGTTGAATCACTTTCATGCTGGCTTGCATGAACAGGCTCTACTGCGTCATCCTGATCCTTACTTGGCTCTGTAATGATTGCTTCTTCCTGGGACTGACTTGGTTCAGGTTGCTTCTGATTCACATCAGGGTTTGGGCCACAGCTGGGATCTTCTGGTTTACTAACTGGTTGATTTGTCCCTTCTAATGCTTGTGACTCTGTTTCTGGTTCAGTCGTCTCAGTAGGTTTTACTGTGTCCTGGTCTGGGCCTGCGTCTCCTTTAGGTTCACTAGCGACGTCTTCCGGTTGAGTCACATCGGGAAATAGGGTTTTCTTTGTAGTGTGATTTTGCTCGGTAGGAGACTCTGCCTCATCTGTCACATGGCCTGTAATGACAGAACATTTATTTTTAGTAGACTTTAACCTTTCATTCATAGTATATTGTCCTAATAAAACTTGCATGCCAAAACACCCAAATGATTCAGCGGCCTGGTTGTGATCTGTCCTTTATTACACAACTGTCTCAATTACGGCATTCAGCAGACTGCTGCTATGAAGAATAGACTGTTGCTATGGCCAGAGTGTGCTTGGTTTTTGCCGTATTCAACATGGCAGCCATGTAAACAGAGACAAATAAATCAACGCTGAGGGCTCCAATGCGACAGATGCTTTATTGCACCATTCCTTTTTACATTTCTAAAGTCATTCTCTACTAATATTGTAAAATCACACCCAATGTGAAGTGAGTGGTGGTCGTGCTTGCATAACGTCTTCAGACTAGGATTTGAGTCTAGGATGTACAGGGTATGCTACACACACACACGTTTTGCTATGGCAAAACGCTAAGGAAAAAGGCTACAGACATACGACATATGATATCACTAGACAAACATGATGCTACGTACACACATTTTACTATGGCAAAACGCTGAGGAAAAAGGCTACAGACACACGCACAGCCACGTATAGGAGCGGTTAGCACCGCTCAAAAACGTAACCTCAAAACACCAGTGTAATTATGTGACCACAAGTAATGGATATGTTTGCACTCTTCTATATCACATACCTTCTGGTGTGCTATGTGGTGGTTGCATCTCCTCACCATCTGCCTTCATCTGTACAGTCTGTGCAGAGGTCTTTTCTGTTGAGTCACTTGGCTGGCTTGCGTGAGCAGGCTCTTCTGCGGCATCCTGATCTCCACTGGGCTCTGATGCGTTTGCTTCTTCCTGGGACTGACCTTCAGGTTCAGCTTGCTTCTGGTTCACATCGGGGTCAGGGTCACTGCTGGGTTCTTCTGGTTTACTAACTGGTTGATTTGTCCCTTCTAATGCTAATGTTTCTGGTTCAGTCTCTGTAGGTTTTACTGTGTCCTGGTCTGGGCCTGCATCTCCTTTAGGTTCTCTAGCGACGTCTTCTGGTTGAATCACATCGGGAAATAGTGTTTTCTTTGTAGTGTGATTTTGTTCAGTAGGAGACTGTGCCTCATCTGTCACAGGGATTGCAATGAAAGAACATTTATTACCAGTCTCAAAGAAACAGTTGCACCTTTCATAGTTTTACAATATCATGAGTGCCAAAGTAAACCACCCCAATGATTCAGCCTGGTTATGATCTGTCCTTTATCACACGGGAGAGTGTTTTCTGCTGGTGATTCAGTCCGAGTGTATCAAAGGGTGCGTTCGGAAATGCGCACCGGGTGTGGTTAGGGGTTATGGTTAGGTTTAGGCATAGTTTTACTGAGGTTAAGGTTAGGGTTAGGCATAGTTTTACTGAGGTTAGGGTTAGGATTAGGGTTAGGTTTAGGCACTCACTACACTGAGCACACACCCGGTGCGCATTTCCGAACGCACCCTTTGATACACTCGGACTGAAACACCAGCAGAAAACACCATCCTTTTATCACACAGCTTGGTTGAAAGTTAGTTTCTGACTGGTCAATCACTGCATTCAGCTGTATGTTATTTCTTAATAGCAGACTTCTGCTATGAATAACAGACTGTTGCTATGGCCAGAGAGTGCACACCAGAATTAATTCATTAATCAATCAATCAATCAATCAATCAATATGCAGTGCTTGGTTTTTGCCGCATTCAACATGACAGCCATGTAAACAAACACACAATGTAATTGTACAGCTATACAGTAAACCAAAGAATGTTTTTGAAAACATTTGAGGCAAGCAGTAACAGAATATTGATTCATATTTGATCACCACTTCCTATTGGAGATTCGTGAGCCGACCATGTTGCGCTGGAAGCACCTGGCATAATCTAATGGATTATTTTTCTTTACCATAAGCTAATAATTTTAAAATCAATGAAATTGTTTTGTTGTCAAATTTTGTCTCAATGTATTAATTTCCTAATTAAGTAGCCATGTAAAAAGTGGAATAAATAACAGTAAGACGATCAGTTTAGAGAAATAAACCCCTTCAGGGTGACAAAGACCCTCTGCTTCCAGTCTAATCACCCTGGCTGTGAGGGTTTATTTCTAGGACCAGCTCACCACTCATTATTATTCCTTGCACATTCACTCACTCTCTACTAATATTGTAAAAAGATCATCTCAAAACACTACTGTAATTATATGACCATAGACTCTTCTATGACTATGACATCACATACAGTACTGTACCTTCTGGTGTACTATGTGGTGGTTGCATCTCCTCATCATCTGCCTTCATCTGTACAGTCTGTGCAGAGGTCTGTTGTGTTGATTCGCTTTGGTGCTGGCTTGCGTGAACAGGCTCTACTGTGTCATCCTGATCCTTACTGGGCTCTGGAGTGTTTTCTTCTTCCTGGCTTGGTTCAGGTTGCTTCTGGTTCACATCGGGGTCAGGGTCACTGCTGGGTTCTTCTGGTTTACTAACTGGTTGATTTGTCCCTTCTAATGCTTGAGACTCTGTTTCTGGTTCAGTCTCTGTAGGTTTTACTGTGTCCTGGTCTAGGCCTGCATCTCCTTTAGGTTCACTAGCGACGTCTTCCGGTTGAGTCACATCGGGAAATAGTGTTTTCTTTGTAGCGTGATTTTGTTCAGTAGGAGACTGTGTCTCATCTGTCACAGGGATTGCAATGAAAGAATATTTATTACCAGTAGACTCAAAGAAACAGTTGCACCTTTCATAGTTTTACAATATCATGAGTGCCAAAGTAAACCACCCCAATGATTCAGCCTGGTTATGATCTGTCCTTTATCACACAGCTTGGTTGAAAGTTAGTTTCTGACTGGTCAATCACTGCATTCAGCTGTATGTTATTTCTTAATAGCAGACCGGTGCTATGAATAACAGACTGTTGCTAGTAATGGCCAGAGTTCACCAGAATTCATTCATTAATCAAGCAATCAATCAATCAATATGCAGTGCTTGGTTTTTGCCGCATTCAACATGACAGCCATGTAAACAAACACACAATGTAATTGTACAGCTATACAGTAAACCAAAGAATGTTTTTGAAAACATTTGAGGCAAGCAGTAACAGAATATTGATTCATATTTGATCACCATTTCCTATTGGAGATTCGTTAGCCGACCATGTTGCGCTGGAAGCACCTGGCATAATCTAATGGATTACTTTTCTTTACCATGACCAAATCATTTTAAAATCAATGAAATTGTTTTGTTGTCAAATGTTGTGTCAATGTATTAATTTCCTAATTAAGTAGCCATGTAAAAAGTGGAATAATTAACAGTAAGACGATCAGTGTTGAGAAATAAACCCCTTCAGGGTGACAAAGACCCTCTGCTTCCAGTCTAATCACCCTGGCTGTGAGGGTTTATTTCTAGGACCAGCTCACCACTCATTATTATCCCTTGCACATTCACTCACTCTCTACTAATATTGTAAAAAGATCATCTCAAAACACTACTGTAATTATATGACCATAGACTCTTCTATGACTATGACATCACATACAGTACTGTACCTTCTGGTGTGCTATGTGGTGGTTGCATCTCCTCATCATCTGCCTTCATCTGTACAGTCTGTGCAGAGGTCTGTTGTGTTGATTCGCTTACGTGCTGGCTTGCGTGAGCAGGCTCTACTGTGTCATCCTGATCCTTACTGGGCTCTGGAGTGTTTTCTTCTTCCTGGCTTGGTTCAGGTTGCTTCTGGTTCACATCGGGGTCAGGGTCACTGCTGGGTTCTTCTGGTTTACTAACTGGTTGATTTGTCCCTTCTAAAGCTTGTGACTCTGTTTCTGGTTCAGTCTCTGTAGGTTTTACTGTGTCCTGGTCTAGGCCTGCATCTCCTTTAGGTTCACTAGCGACGTCTTCCGGTTGAGTCACATCGAGAAATAGTGTTTTCTTTGTAGTGTAATTTGGTTCAGTAGGAGACTGTACCTCATCTGTCACAGGGATTGCAATGAAAGAACACTTATTACCAGTAGACTCAAAGAAACAGTTGCACCTTTCATAGTTTTACAATATCATGAGTGCCAAAGTAAACCACCCCAATGATTCAGCCTGGTTATGATCTGTCCTTTATCACAAAGCTTGGTTGAAAGTTAGTTTCTGACTGGTCAATCACTGCATTCAGCTGTATGTTATTTCTTAATAGCAGACCGGTGCTATGAATAACAGACTGTTGCTAGTAATGGCCAGAGTTCACCAGAATTCATTCATTAATCAATCAATCAATCAATATGCAGTGCTTGGTTTTTGCCGCATTCAACATGACAGCCATGTAAACAAACACACAATGTAATTGTACAGCTATATACAGTAAACCAAAGAATGTTTTTGAAAACATTTGATGCAAGCAGTAACAGAATATTGATTCATATTTGATCACCACTTCCTATTGGAGATTCGTTAGCCAACCATGTTGCGCTGGAAGCACCTGGCATAATCTAATGGATTACTTTTCTTTACCATGACCAAATCATTTTAGAATCAATGAAATTGTTTTGTTGTAAAATTTTGTGTCAATGTATTAATTTCTTAATTAAGTAGCCATGTAAAATGTGGAATAATTAACAGTGAGACGATCACTGTTGAGAAATAAACCCCTTCAGGGTGACAAAGACCCTCTGCTTCCAGTCAGAGTCTAATCACCCTGGCTGTGAGGGTTTATTTCTAGGACCAGCTCACCACTCATTATTATCTCTTTCACATTCACTCACTCTCTACTAATATTGTAAAAAGATCATCTCAAAACACTACTGTAATTATATGACCATAGACTCTTCTATGACTATGACATCACATACAGTACTGTACCTTCTGGTGTGCTATGTGGTGGTTGCATCTCCTCCTCATCATCTGCCTTCATCTGTACAGTCTGTGCAGAGGTCTGTTCTGTTGATTCGCTTTGGTGCTGGCTTGCGTGAGCAGGCTCTTCTGCGTCATCCTGATCCTTACTGGGCTCTGGAGTGTTTTCTTCTTCCTGGCTTGGTTCAGGTTGCTTCTGGTTCACATCGGGGTCAGGGTCACTGCTGGGTTCTTCTGGTTTACTAACTGGTTGATTTGTCCCTTCTAATGCTTGAGACTCTGTTTCTGGTTCAGTCTCTGTAGGTTTTACTGTGCCCTGGTCTGGGCCTGCATCTCCTTTTGGTTCACTATTGATGTCTTCAGGTTGAGTCACATCTGGAAATGGGGTTTTCTTTGTAGTGTGATTTTGTTCTGTGGGAGTCTGTTCCTCTTTCTCTGAAATAGCCACCAGAACATTTATTACCAGTACACTCAAACATGTTGTATATTTTACAGTTTAAAATGATCGTAATAACAGTTGCATGCCAAACCTTTAGGGGTTTCATTGAGCAACACTGGAATCTGGCCATTCCCCAACCCTATGTTTTCTGTAAAGTGAAAAGAAGAAGGAAAAAAGATGCTTGTGATTGACACGCAAATGATTCAGCCTTGTACATAGATAGATACTGTAGAGCAGAGGAGGGCAGCATTAATTTCCAGAGGGCCATATGGACCTCAATAAAGTGAGTGAAGGGCCACACTTTGTACAATTGAATTGATACTTGAAACACATAACATATAACAATTATGTTAAAACTGCATCAATTTGGTAGACATGACAAACTACTTTACAGTGAAGTCCTTTCAAAACAAGACAGCTGTCTGGTGTACTCTGGCCTACAATAAAAATATTATAGTTACATCAAATAATCTGTCAGAGACGTAGGCAGGGATCAATGCATAATAAAACCTGACCCGCACACCGTCTGCACTTGCACAATATGAACACTTTTATTATTTAAGCAACGTTTCGGTCACATAGACCTTTTTCAGCCTGAAGAAGGTCTATGTAACCGAAACGTTATAAATAATAAGTGTTTATATAATTGAAATCAACTTAAAACCTAAAACAAAAGCGC
This sequence comes from Nannobrachium achirus, assembly GCF_963921795.1. NCBI lineage: Eukaryota > Metazoa > Chordata > Actinopteri > Myctophiformes > Myctophidae > Nannobrachium > Nannobrachium achirus. Next base: position 29,075,925 of record NC_137829.1, read on the forward strand.
CAACATAGTTGTGCTTAGCTTCATTCACAGTCACTCTCTATGTATATTGTAAAAATATGATCTCAAAAGACTACTGTAAAATGTGACCACAAGTAATGGAAATATGTGGACTCTTCTGTAACATCACATACAGTACCTTCTGGTGTGCTATGTGATGGTTGCATATCCTCATCATCTGCCTTCATCTGTACAATCTGTGCAGAGGTCTGTTCCGTTGAGTCGCTTGCATGAGCAGGCTCTTCTGTGTCATCCTGATATTCACTGGGCTCTGGAGTGTCTGCTTCTTCCCGGGACTGAATTGGTTCAGGTTGCTTATGGTTCACATCAGGGTTAGGGTCACAGCTAGGATCTTCTGATTTACTAACTGGTTTATTTGTCCCTTCAGAAGCTTGTGCCTCTGTTTCTGTCTGATTTGTCTCCGTACGTTTTACTGTGCCCTGGTCTGGGTCTTCAGGCCGAGCCACTTTAGTAGGAGATAAATCTTCATAAATCTTTACCTTATCTAAGACATTGCCTGTAATCAAAGAACATTTATTACTAGCAGACTGAAACAGCGGCATCTTTTATAGTTTTAAAATATTGTCATAATGAAAGGTGCATGCCAAACCTTTGGACAAGAGAGGTTCTTTCTCCTGGTCTTTGTCTGTCTTTTCCTCTGACCCTGATTAACAGAATGAACAGTAAACAACGTAAATAAATGCAGAGTCAATTCTAATTCAGTTTGCATCCTCTGATTTGCTAACCGAATCTGATTAGATTTTCCCCTTCAAAACATGCAACTCTATTTCTGGTTACTTTGACTATGAGTGAGGCTGTAGTTCCTTGTTATTTCCGTTCAGGTTCTTACCACGTTTTGCCAGACGGGCCAATGGCTGATTGCTGGGAAGGGTGGCATCACGGCTATGTCGACTCATTTTGTCCTGTTTAGTTGGCTTATTCCCTGAAATGAGAATCAAGAGAAAGATTGTATAATGCAATTAATTTACAAAGCAATCCATTAAATCTCTTAGAATCTGTCTATTTTTCATACATGAAGTATATCTACACACGGTGAGCAACCTGTTCCAAAAGAGGGGGGAAAAAAACCTGAGACTAATAGACATCCGAGCAAGTGCAAATGTTAGTATACTGTATATCTAAGGTGATCCTTTTAAAGCTTCTCAGGGGAATTAGCGCAGCCAATTTGAATCTAGTTGCACACATTAATGTGCCGCTGATTTATGGACAAGTGGAACTCATCCTCTGATACACCTGAGATGCGCACAAATCAAGGCTGTACACACCCTTTCTTGAATCCAAAATATTTTAGGAACAATCCATCCGCTTATACAGAATAAAACGTATTGTTTATTTTTTTTATCTTATCTGCTCCCTGCCGTGTAAAGAATAAACAGCCATGGCTGGCACAGTTAAATAATTTCAACCAATATCCTGTGTAACTACCGTATAACAATAAAACTTGCATGCCAAACCCTATTTTGAGGTTTCATTTAGCAATACTACTCCCTGCAAATCTACTGACACTCCTTTTAAGATAAGATAAACTTAGTTGGATGTCACAGCAGCAACAGCAGTCAGAATGAAACACAGGAGTGATACAGTACAGCTAAGAGAAAGAAACAAGTGCAAATCCAAGTTAAATAACTTCTGGCCTACTGGGAAAGTGCGTACAAAGTTTCACACCAATCAGTCCGGCGGTGCCGTAAATTAGCTGTTCACACAGACTCACAAAGAGACAGACCGGTCTCAGGCCATACGGCCTTCTGGAGAGAGCAACTTGGTAATCATTGCTAGATTGATCAATTATTTCCAAATGGAGCTATTGAAGTCCATCAACCATGAGTACAGTACGGTAGGTTAAATAACCTAGTTTGGGCGTGCCTGCTGGCCTGCCAGACAGTCCAGGCGCATACCACATAAGCTCAGTGTAGCCTGACAGCGTGTCGCTGGTTCGAGTCCCGATCCCAACTACCTTTGCTGCGTGTCATTCCCCATCTCTCTCCCCATTTTCCTGTCAGTCTACTGTCCTATCAATAAAAGGCCAAAAACACATTAAAAAAAATTATCTAGTTTGATTATTTTTTTGGCTAGAGTGTGCACTGTGCAGTTTTCCTTTTTCATGCAACACAGTTTTGCATATAATCTGGGTTCAAGTCTTTTTTTTGTGATCTATTTAACGCGTCATTCCCTCACGCAGCACTGTCAGCTTTATGATCACTCTCTAAAGTAGATAGAGATCCAAAACACAACTTCAAAAAACGTTTAGCACATGCAGTTGATACAGTACATGTAATTCTATTACAGAACAAAAGCAAACAAAAATAATAATACCTTCTGATGGCTGGCTCTCCACATCATCTGTGTTTGTTTTCTCAGCCCCTGTAGCATCCAGGCAGGAGCCATGGGTGTGGGGTGGGGTCGGGGGGAGAAAATGCAAAATAGTGATCAATCACTCAATCAAACAGACTTTATTTATATAACACATTTCATACAACAGTTAAATGCAATGCTAAAAAGGTTTGTTTTATTTATGGAAGGAGATCTCAATCTACTTGAGCGTGAAATAATTCTATACAAAGAAAGGATACAGACGGTGTCCTGTAAACACCCTACTTCTGTAAAAAAGAAAATACACTATTCTGCCTTAGAAATCATAACAGTTAAAATATATATGTTGACAAATAAAATTAAAGCTTTCGTAATTATTTTGGGCAATAACAATATTTGTAGACAGGAAATAGTTTCAACTGTACCTTGCTTGCGTTTGCAGTAGTACCATACCAGGACAATTACAAGAGTGACTAGTAGTATGCAGCAGATAATAATCAATGGGATAATCCATGGCAAAGAGCTTTCACCTGCATATAAACACCAAAAATAACATTGTATTGTCACATAGCAGCAAGGTCTACAGTCCCACATACTGTACATTACAACTATTCTTTGTCCCTGAAAACATTTTTGGAAAATTGCCAGAAGATTCGATTTGTCTCATAAAAGTCTAAAGATACTTAAAAACTGTAAATCCTACTTACAGACCAATTCTGCATCTACACACCATTAAATGAGCAGATAGTTAACATAACGCTTCTTTGCACAAACATCAGTTTCAAGAACAAGGTAGCCAAATGTTTAAGAGCATGTTTCCTTTACTGTATATTATCATTAAATCTGACTTATTTTAGTGTTAAACTGTGAAGCATCTGTGTCCAGATAGTCTGGTTTTCACTTTACTGTCAGAGCCGGCGCTCACCTTTGTCCTGAAGACAGTATAGTTAGTTAGTTACTTTTAGCTTATTAATTAACCATCACATCGTTGTAAATTCATAATTATTGAATGCTTTAGCTATTGAAAAATAGCAGATATAAAAGCTCACAGTGCAGCACCGAGTGCCGCGCTGCGAGCTTGTAGATCTGCTATTTTTGAAAAAGTCGTGAAAATGTGTGCAAATCTTTGAATATATGTATTTGTAAAGCGAACGTTTGTAACTCAAATTTTGCTTCTGGGTGGTCCTTGGAACTAGATATTTTGAGATGCGGGTCCGTGGCCAAATAAATATCAGTTTGGGGGTCCTTCACATGAAAATGTTTGAGAACCACTGACTGATAGTAGTCTCTCAAGAACAGACTAACTAAGCTCCAGTTAAGTGAAAAGGACCTTTTCTTTGACGATGGCTGGCCAGATTGCTGACATAGAAACATAGGTTTTTCAAAAAACCTTAGAAGGATTCAAAAGACACTTATAGAATCGGGTCAAAATTCAAATTTTCATGATTTTTCAAAAATAGCAGATCTACAAGCTCGCAGCGCGGCACTCGGTGCCGCGCTGTGAGCTTGTATATCTGCTATTTTTCAATAGTTAAAGCATAAACTAATGATAATAATGTGTACCCGTTCTGAATGTCTGAAATCCTGCAAAAGACAAACGTGCAAGTGTCTTTCTTACCTTGGAAGCAGTCCTTTGCAGAGAACGTGGCCGTCTTTTCACTTACAGGGTTTCTTACCCCGCACGTGTAGACGGTATCGTCTTCTCCTCTGACAGATATTGGTAACTCTGGGCCAGGACGTGACTCGTCTCCAGGCAACCTCCAGTCAAACGTCATTAGAGATGGAGGACCTCGGGGCTCCGCAGAGCACAGCAGCGATGCGTGGCCTCCAGACGTGTCGTTCATCACACAGGATATGGAAGGCTCGTCCACCACATCTACAAATGTCAAGTGTTAATTTTGTAGACAAAAACTATGACGAAAGATGTTAGAGGGGGGGGACAAAGGACATGAGATCCAGTAGAACTAAGACCATTTTATGTTTGGTTGTGCTCAGATGTTGCGCTCTGAAAATAGCAGATCTACAAGATCACAACGAATTGTGAGATTGTAGATCTGCTATTTTCAATATGCAGCCAATCTGCCATTACGACGCCATCAAGGCCTGCCAAAATACATTTTTGTCGACAAAATCAACTGTGGATTTAGTCGACTAAAACTAGACTAAAACTAAAACTTTTCAGATGACTAAAACAAAATGAAATTGTATTCAAAAGACTATGACAATATGTATGTTTATGCCCAAGTATCTCTGTTGAGAAAGGAGACCTGAGCCCGGGCCAGGTTTGGCTCAGTGCAGTCTTTCACAAATGGGGGTATTCGTAGGTTTACAAATTGTTATTTTATATTTTTTTTGTCTGATACAGTATGAAGAATGTATCCCACATGTATGGAAATGTGTTGAATCTGGAAATAAACATACACATTTGAATACAGAAAATGTGCCAATTCTACAATAGGCCTACATGATCCACCCGCCATTAAAAAAATCACACCCGTGTGAACTGAGCGGTGGTCGGTGTGTGTGTGTGTGTGTGTGTGTGTGTGTGTGTGTCTCTGGCCTGAACAACAGCGCCCCTCCCTTAACATGTGTGGCCAGAAAAGGTACTGCAGGCTCTGCAGGCTACATACAGACACGGACACACGCACACACGCACGCACACACACACACACACACGCATACACACACGGCCACGTATAGGAGACGGTGTAACCACCGCTCAAAAACAAGTTGCCGGCAGGACTGGAGGTTAGACATAATGCATTGGTGGGTCCACATAGCAGCAGGTATGTACACTATGTGAGGTTAGCGATAAGGTGCAAAAAAAGGTTGCAACGAAGACGCATACTGTATGTGTGACTGTACCCTAAGAATGTCATTATAGTACACTGATTTAAGCAACACGGTTATCACATTAATGGGTGTGTTTAGGTTTGTAGGTGTGTCAATGTGCATTGACTAATGCAGGGGTCTTCAACGTTTTCAGGCCGGGGACCCCCAAACTGATGGGGAGATGGAGCAGGGACCCCCTACCACCTCGTAGGGTGGGGGGGTCGGGGCTACGACATATTTTTTTTATTTTAAACATGTACAAGTTACAGCGAGCAGGATGGGCCGTACCACTACCATTTCTAAACATACTACTTATTAACTGAGAACCAATGTCAATAATATCAACAATCTGTCAATTGCATAGTAATCATGTATTCAAGCTATTCAAAATGGATAGAATCATGATTTATTTTTTAACATAAATGTGAAAAAAAAAAAAAAAAAAACATTTTGATTTTTTTTTTTTTTTTAAGCAATAATTTCGCGGACCCCCTGCAGTACCTCCGCGGACCCCCTGGGGGTCGCGGACCCCCTGTTGAAGAGCCCTGGACTAATGTCTATTACGCTGCCTTGCACATTGGCACACCTAATTCTAACACACCCATTATTAATTTGATCAGCTCCAGCAGCTGTGTTCCTTTCTAGCCTGCAATGTGTTTTAATCTGCAGTAGTTTTTAAACTGAAATGGGAAACAAACTACAGAATCAGCCTAGGATTTCATTCCTTTTTCATTTCATTGCCTAAGCTGTAATCCTGGGCCAACCTTCTTCTTTTTTTCTCCAAGAAATATTAAAAATAAAATGAAAAAAGTAATAGAAAACCATGTCTCCCTCACGTACATTAGGGGGCGGTATGAGTCACCAGAACCAAGGACGGGTGTTCTCCATGAATCTAACAGTTAAAATGGAGTTTGAGGTGTTACAATGGGTTTGTATAGGAAGGGGGTGTGTCTGATAAAATGAATATCAAATATCTAATGCTGAATTAAGCAACTTAAAAACTGTCTGGGGTGCTCCCATATAATGACCCCATTTCTTTTTAACGCGAAATATCCCTTTAGGGCACTGTCACGCTGCACTTTTATTATACCTACTGTATGAGGGCGGATTCTGCCAATGCATTTCAAAGGGAATGGAGTGGTTCCCTGCCATTTGCAGATTTATGCAAAAAAAATAGAATAAAAGTGCAATGTGACCGTGCCCTTAAGTAAAAAATGTTTCCAGTGTTTCTGGCAAGGACAGCAGGTGCTTACAGTAGATTGTGTTATTTCGCGGGAACAGACAGTACAGCTCATCGGTAGCAGAGTGCAGACCTACATACTTTTGCCTTTCATATTATAGTGTACTGGAAACACTCAGTGTGTACAACTCCAAATAGACATCTCCCATGTGGACAGGTACACAATACACATGGACCCAATAAATGACTGCTGCGCCGACCTCATGCGGGCGGCCAAGTTCAATAAGGAAGATCATTTTTCTCACGCTATCTTCTTGTGCTTCTTTTCTTTTCAGGGAAGTCTCACTACACCACTTCCACTTTCTCACGCTGTCAAAACCTTTAATTCACTATTGCTAGCCCCAAAGCATTCAACTTGATCTCCCCTGAATTTGGGCCAACACATTTCAGTAACATATCAGTTTAACTGTGAACTTGTTAATATTTATTTGTTCCTTTATCTCAAAATAAAAACTTACCAATGACCTCCACATTATGATGTAAAGTATGCAACATTTTGTTGACCGTTACTTCTAATTCATAGTGTCCACTGTCTTCATGGCGGAGGTCTTTCAAAGTCAGCTCTGCTGTGTGCCAATCTAGGACGACCCTGTCGGTGTAGGTGCCATATACCCTTTCCTCACTGCCATCAAACTCCATGACCTTGCTGCCGTTGTGTTTCCAAAGAATGTCCTCTGGTGGGCCCTTGATGGTGGGCTTCAAGATTATCTTCAACCCCCTGCCTCCATAATTTGGGCCTTTCTCCGCCACTGGACAGAAAGAGAGTGAGTTCATTTCGGATTGATTTCAAAACCGAAATTCGTTCTCTGCATTTTAAAGGAGCAGTAATTATTTTCTTTTGTTAAAATAAATGTTAAATAGTATACCTCTATATTTTCATAGCAATCAGAGCCATAGAGTTATTTGTTCAGTAACAGGAGTCTCCCTTTCTCTCCAGCACTTCAGTAAACAGAAAATGCATTTTCAGGTCGGGACACCAATTTTACCCAATCAGGAGAGAGACCTCATATACAGGGGATAAACAAGGCATATTGTCATTACACAAAGAAACTAGAAAAGTGTTCTCCTCTGAGCACAAAACGTGATTCTCCTGATTGAATGAAATTGGCAAATCGCACCTGAAAATGTATATCTTTACTAAAGTGACAGGGCCCAGGCACTCATGTTAGTTGAACAAAACACTCTATATAGCAATGATACTATATCAGGAATAGAGAGATTTAACTTTGTGTGCAGGACAAGAAAATAAAATAATCAATCTAAATCAATCAATGATATTTCTTCATATAACTTAAACAAAACCTTTGTGTGTGTGTGTGTGTGTGTGTGTGTGTGTGTGTGTGTGTGTGTGTGTGTGTGTGTGTGTGTGTGTGTGTCTCTCTCTCTCTCTCTCTCTCTCTCTCTCTCTCTCTCTCTCTCTCTCTCTCTCTAAACCTATTCTGATAGTAATCATCTCAGAGTCTTGGTTCAGTAACAGAGGTCTAGTCACTCCAACTCATACAACAAATACTATTATATCCTATTAATAACACTATTAAAATAGTATTTTCAGGTGTGTTGCCAATTTCAGCCATTTATCAGCTTAAATTGTATGGCCACATTAGCCTAGTTTTCCAGTAATTAAGTTACAATTTTGTATGCTCAAGTCAATTGCTAATTTATTTATCACTTAAAATGTCACTATATCCTATCCTGCATGAGTTCAGTCACTCCTGTTCAGCTAGAGACCCCTGTTTACTGAACAAACATGCACCATTCATAGCAACCATTACCAGCCTATCAGAATATATAGAGCTACTGTATTTAACACTTTTAACAAAACAGAAATCACTTGTAACTGCTCAAATCAGTGTAGAAGAGCATTTACACTATCAACAACAGTGTAACCTTAGGTATCAGTATCATGCACCCAAAACTAGTGACTCAAACTGAGCCAACTTTAGGTCTAATGATTAACTTACCCTTAACTGTTAACAGTAATTCTTTCAATATTGAGCTTGTTGCTATCAATCTGTTCAATTGCTATTTGTTGTCTACGTCCCAGCTGTTTCCAATAACCGCATTACATGCGCAACTTCATCAGTGTACGTAAAGTCTGACTCTGAATTAAATTGACACGTTTTTGTCCAGCCTAAAAGTGTGTAATGTAAAGTCAACCAACTCGAACAGTTTCTCATAACACTCACCTTGACAAGCGGCAAACGATACAACAACGGAACATACGAAGAAAAGACGGGTAGCCATTACAGGAGGGTTACTTTCACTCTCGGCAGGCAGGTAAGGAGAACAGGTGCTGCTTTGTCGCAGTAAACAGGATTGTCCACTTATTCCCAGTGGGCTGAGCGTTAAAAAGGAGTATTTTAAAACTAACTAACACATACCTGGGCGACTAGTAGTAACTAGTAAAGGAATCTAAATGAGGTTATCTACTCAGGTAAACAGAGGCGTGGCTTTAGACATTCAAACTTCTTGGACTTTAGAATTCCGCATTATGGAGAAAATATGTTCAGCTTCAGACCAACAGAATACTTTGTCAACAGAGGGAGGCAGCCAGAGGCGTCAATTGGGTATGGCAAGCTACGGCAGCTGCCATACCTTGGCTAAAGTGGGAAATAATTAAATGTACTTTTCATTGTACCTGTTGCTAAGGTATGGCAACATGACTGGTGTCTTGCACGAGGGCGTGCGTGCAAGACACCCGTCATGTTGCCATACCTTAGCTTTGGCCGAACTGACGCCACTGGAGGCAGCAGTCAATGAATGACGCTCCTCGGCTCTGACAGACTGGCTTAAACATTTTCAGAATAAAAGAAGACCATGACCCTCAATAAGGTCAGTGGAAGAAAGTACTTTTTTGTTTTACTTAAAGGGGAAGACCACCCATTTTCAATATTGAACTATGTCATTAATATACCTTAGAGGAGTTGTGTGGAAATAGAAAATAAGTTCCCCCCCTTCTGTGTTGCCTAGAACTGGAGGATTGATTTTGGGGTTTGTATTGTAAAGTACAATGTGTGATGTCATCAAGTTGTACTTTACAATACAAACCCCAAAATCAATCCTCCAGTTCTAGGCAACACAGAAGAGGGGGAACTTTTTTTCTATTTCCACACAACTCCTCTAATGTATATTAATGACATAGTTCAATATTGAAAATGGGTGGTCTTCCCCTTTAAGTAATAGTGTAAATTCTGCAGTGTATAAATGCTCTGTTACAAGTAAAAGTTCGGAATTCAAAATGTACATAAAGTAAGCTAGCCTGCAACATTACACCAGAGACCAGACTGTGACTTAAAGGTAACAACAGCAAGAGTGAGCAACAAAACATTCTGGGCATTTGAGGACCAGGCCTCTGAAGAGTGGGCACTAAAGGGAAATCTGGGCACCAAAAACAGAGTGGGCAGACTGGGCACCAAGCTGGGCACCAGGAAATCTAGGCACCTCGGAAGAGTGGCACCAAAACAAAGTATCAATATAGAATAATCTGTTAAGGTATCTGTTAACATAGTTTTGTTTTTAAAGTATTTTTATTTTGAAACCGTGCAAATAAAGAGCCAATGTATTTTTATGTTTTGCATAATCTGGCACATCTGTATATTACAAAAAGGAAAATAAAAACAGTTACAATTAAATAGCATGTAAGTGATATGTTTTTGTAAAACAAAATGGTAAAAAAAAGTATCCCAGCACTTTGCTATTTGTTCAGTAATGGGTCCACCTATCTCTCCATGCAGCTCTTTAGTAATCAGAAAATACATTTTCAGTTTTTCACTTTTATCAGAAGATAATTTACTGATACTGATTACTGATGTGTTATAGTTTGATAACAAAATGCATGAAATGATCAAAGTGAAAACAATTGTGCAAAAAGAAACCAAACTGAAAAGAATGCAGAATGATGACCCTTATGTTAAAATGTGATTTGCATTTCATATAGGATTAATACTTTGGAATCAGTTAATTCATCAGCTAATCACTTCTGTGATATATAACAATTTGAGGTTATTGACAGATCATGGTCCCACACCCCAAGTGAAAGGTTTGTACACAGCACATGTCCCATCAAACCTCATGTCTCCACTAGCACGTCCTTTACAGGGGTATACAATACAGACAACTATACAATATATATGTGTATGTCATGCTGGGGCGTTAGAAGGGGCTATTCTGCGTATGTGTGTGTAGGACTTCATGAGTGTCACGCAGCCATGATGTGAGACGCCCAACGGTAACACACACTCCTCTGTCAGCGTGTTTGTGGTGGGGTCCCAGCACATCACGGTGGAGATGACCTGGTTCTTGTCGTCACGGCCACCGGTGACAAAGAGTTTGTTGTTACAGGCGGCGATGGCGCAGCTTGCCCTCTCCCCCAGCCTGGTCACCAGGGTCCAGACGTCTGACAGAGGAGAGTAGCAGTACATGGCGTGCATGGCCCCACCTGAAGAGGGCAGCATAGTGAGAATGAGGGCCACATACCAGTGGTGTAAAGTAAGTGCACATTATGTCAACTGATGTACGGTACTTAAAGGGGAAGACCACCCATTTTCAATATTGAACTATGTCTTTAATATAACTTAGAGGAGTTATGTGGAAATAGAAAAAAAGTTCCCCCCCTTCTGTGTTGCCTAGAACTGGAGGATTGATTTTGGGGTTTGTATTGTAAAGTACAATGTTTGATGTCATCAAGTTGTACTTTACAATACAAACCACAAAATCAATCCTCCAGTTCTAGGCAACACATCAGAAGTGGGGGAACTTTTTTTCTATTTCCACACAACTCCTCTGAGGTATATTAATGACATAGTTCAATATTGAAAATGGGTGGTCTTCCCCTTTCAGTACACTTTTGAGGTATTCTTTTTTACTTTATTTGAGTATTTCCAATTCTCAGTACTTTTACTTCTAGTCCACTTCATCTCAGAGGCAAATATTATATTTTTATTCCACCACAATTATTTGAAAACTTTAGTTACTAGTTACTTTGTAGATTTTGATTATTATTACAAAACATACATCTTCACTTCAGCCGTATTTATATTTCAGCCATTAGAAAATGGCAGATCTATAATCTCACAATGCATCGCCTTGTGAGCTTGTATATCTGCTATTTTCAAAAGACTTTAATAAATTTAAAAACTTGTGAAATGGGACATTCTGCATATACTTTCTAGTTTGGGTACTTTAAGTATATTTTGATAGCAATACTATTGGGGGTCTGAGGGTATGTGCTGTCTCTCAGGGTAGAAGGGTGCTGGCTATACGTTGTCATTATGACTGTGCATGTCATTTTGCAATGTGCTTGCAAGGCATGACTGCACTTGTTTACATACATTCTTTGTTTTACCTTACATTCCATGGAGGAAATGTATGCTCTTGTCGTTTGACCTCAAATTCAACTTCAAATTTCAGCCATGACCAGCTCCAGTTGCACTTAATCCCTGTATCCACCTTCCTCATTATCAATACATACTTTTCTCCAGTACCATCGGACCGGCTATTGCTTACAGTCGATTAAGGTGCAACCAAACACACATCACTCTTTTACTTTGAGATATAGGCACTGTAAGAAATTCTCTGTTAAAATGCCACAGAGTAACCAGCCTTCTACCCAGTCAGGACATAGCCCTTTTAATTTCAAGGACCCCCTTACGGGTCCATTTGGTTCAATTTGTACCCCCTCAGAGTTACAGACCTGTAATGGTTCATTTCCCTGAGGGTCCCCACTCTAGGCTTGAATCATACTCTTTTGCTTTGACTATTAGGCAAACCTCACTTTTAGTAGACAGCATCACTTTCACTTTGAGTAGCTCGGTTTTGTCAGATTTTCACATGAATCTCCTCACAATAGAATGCTAGGAGGACAAAAAATCGAGTTCCATCCCGTAAAGGTATCACAAAGGTGCAATGATGAGGTGGGAAACTTAGAAACGATTCAAGGCAGCTCTGTTCAGTTCAAAGTAGAAAAAGGTTTTCTACTAAAGAGCACCTGTTTACAGCTTACTTACTATATTACTCACAGACCCACGCAGCGCTTATTCTTCTATCTATTCATTAGAATGCTAGCATTCGGGTTAAAATCAGCAAAGTTGCCCTTTTAAGGCCACTCACCAACAACATAGATGTGGTCCTTGAATGCAATCGCATTGGTGCATTTAGCCTCGATGGGAATAGCTGCTCGTAGCTCCCAATTCTCTAAGCCAGGCTTCCAGCATTGGACCCTGTCAGTGGCCAGCTTCCCATTAGGCCCACCACCAATCACATAGATCCACCCATCCACGCTGGCTGCAGCGAAAGAGCTCACACCTAGCAAGAGGGGCTTCTCCTACAATGAATACAGACGTGACAATAAGGTTATTGGGTATAGAGCATATTAGTGCATGTCTATAATGATATTGTAATGTAAGTCTGTACGCTCTGAGAGAGACTAAATGCAATTCATAATCTGAGTCAGGGGTCTTCAATGTTTTTCAGGCCAAGGACTCCTTAGCTGAGAGAGAGAGGGATGGAGCTATGGACATACAGTACATATTGTATTTATGTTAAATGTGTGTTTTCATACATTTAACGACTTACAGTAACATTACTTTGTGTACTTGACTTTTTACGAGGCTAGTTGAAAACCCCTGATTAAGTACAGTATTACACATACTGTATAGATGTTGATGGAAACAGAAATAGGTCAATTTAGTTAGCAAGATGTTGCATGGTATATCCTACGGTCTACACCTCCTTTGGCTCAGTAGAAATACCGATCTTTATAAATAGGCTACTTCACCAATAAGAACATCAGTGCTTCACAAGAACAATGTTGAGGTAGCTGAGAAATATCTTTATGTCAAAGCCTTGGTGTGATATTACTCATTTAGGGGAAGTTCAGAAACAAGTTGTTGGCTGAATGGCCAATGAGGACTGGATATTGTGAAAACACAGCTTCCTTGTTTGTGTACACAGTCAAGGAGTGATGGCAATATGTATACACATATAGTTTTAAATTATGTTTACCTGTCTCCAGCGATTGTTAAAGGGATCATAGGCCTCTACACTAGAGAGTCTTTGTACCCCATCAAATCCTCCAAGTGTGTACACCTTCTCGTCAAGGACTGCCATCTTATGTCTCCAGCGCCCATTCATCAGAGATTCTACCTGGATCCATCTGTCCAGGGCACCATTATACTTCCAAACCTCATGCTGTGTCTCTTTGCCTCCTACAGACACAAAAGCATAAAAGACAAATATTAAAATCCTTTTTACACTGCTAAGACGCTTACACTTGAATACCCTGTCAGTAAAGGACTACTATGTTTTGCGTTGTACGTTTAGCTACAAGGTCCTCCTCTGTCTGAAGGAAGAAGGTGTGAAAAATAACAGCTCTAACAGCAGTTTCTTTAACAGCTTTGAGAAATTGATGTCTTGCTTAGCAACCGCTCTTCGTAAGGAAACAGTTAGGTCTATGCATGCTGCTATTCAGTTCCTCAGTTGGAAAAGATCCAAAACCACAACTGCCATCGCAGTAAAAAAGAAAAACAATGAAAAAGTCCCATTGTCTTTGTTATTTATGTTGAGCTGAACGTGCATAAATAGTAGTAAATGTATAAAATATAATTGAAACTAAAACTTCGACATGAAACAGCAAAACAAAACAACACCATTGAAATGTTTGGTTCACTTGTGCAGAGACTAAAGGCAAATATACTAGAGCAGGGGTCTTCAACGTTTTCAGGCCAAGGACCCCTTAGCTGAGAGAGAGATGAAGCAGGGACCTGCGCAACCTTTTCAGAGATTCCATATACTGTAGTTTCATTGTTTGACAGCACTATCCTCTAAATATTTTGGATTCATGTCAATTTCAGATATTTAACCACTTGAACCGTCAATACTTAATTAACATGACCTTTCACTCTTTTTCCCCTCTACACCAAACAAACCTCTTTGCCGAAAATAGCCGATCTACAAGCTCACAACGCCTCGCACTGCGAGGCGTTTCTGTCACACACAGATTTGGAGGACCCCCTGTAGTAACTCTGAGGACCCCCTAGGGGTCCCGGACCCCCTGTTGAAGACCCTTGTACAAGAGGTTCGGGCAGCTACGGCCCTCACACACAACGTGGAGTTGTGGACCTTTGTATTATAGGACTTTTAAAAAGCTTTTATGATGTATGCGTACCAGATATGTATACTTCATTGCGGAACTTGATGCAAGCAAACTCCACCCATTTCCTGTTTTGGGATTCGTCTTCCATCTCTGTCATTGGTAGCCGGGCGACCTCTAGGCGACTACGCCGCAGAGGGTCCAGACAGGTCACCGTGGAGATGAAGCGTTCGTCCTTAGTGCATCCACCGATGATCATGAATACCTCCGACAGGAAGTGATGCATGCGGGGTTTGGTTCGCTGCGAGACCACCTGTGTATCATACACAATACACATACATACATGTAAATGGATATAACATTGGGAATGAGCTTAGCTTGTATCTAATGGTCATTCTGATTTAATGATTATTCTTCTGCACTTCCATACACTTAAACCTATATTTATACTTATAATGACTGTACCACTTGCCAAAATGAACAGATTTTTCAAGCTACTTTTATGTGACCTGGAGATAGAGCCTATAGAAAAGAACCGCTGCTTAATGTGTCTAACCAGAAGCACAGGAAGTACAGGACTACATTGTTTCCCAGCCTACTTCCTACAGTATAGGCTATTTATGGTTAGATACGTTTAGGCCAGGGGTCTTCAACCTTTTTCAGGTCATGGACCCCCTAGTTGAGAGAGAGATGAAGTAGGGACCCCCCCACTACATATTTAAAAAAGTTGTGTTGCAGATTAAACTTTTCATAGATATCATAGATAGTTTTATAGACTAGTTTTGACCCACATTACCTGTTCCATTAATATGTTGGACAGTTAACGTTTTAAACCCTCACTATTTAGTCAACTCGACCACTAAAAATAGCAGATCTACAAGCTCACAACGCCTCGCACCACTAGTCATTGTGAGCTTGTGAGTAGATCTGCTATTTCTGGCTAATGTTCCCCATCACACAAAGATTTGGTGGGCCCCCTGTAGTAACTCCTGAGGACCCCCTAGGTGCCCCGGACCCCCTGTTGAGGACTCCTGCTTTAGGCAGTACTGTCCAGCATAGATACCAGCTAAGAGCAGATGTTATGGGCTTTGAGGTACTAAACATGCATAATGTACCTCCCTGCCAGACAGGTGATAAGTGCGGGCCTCCTGCAGCAGAGGAAATGCCTCGCTGCAGCGGCGAATCAGCTCGTCCGGCTCCACATTTTCCAAGAAGAATGCTGGCCTCAGCAGCGGTAATCGCACGTGTGAGAGCAGCCTGGCCAGTGAAGGGAAGCGCTCGGCCTCCCGCGCTCTCACCCAGCGCATCAGCGCCTCAAAGACACACTCCTCGTGCGTGGCGCTCAGGTCGTCACGCTGCAGCGCGCACTCCAGAGCGTCCGCCGGCAGCTCTGCAAACTCGTCGTGCTGGACCACCTTGGAGAACTCTTTGACGACGTATTCCTGGGCCCTGGCTCTCAGAGCGGGCAGGGAGTGTCTGTCGGCCAGACGCAGCACCCAGACGCAGCTCTCCGGCTGGAGGGACTTGGTGAGAAAGCCGGCGCACGCCTCCACCACGCGCAGGAACTGGAGGGGAGAAGGAAGGGTGCATAATGGTTTATGAGGTTGTAACAAGAAGAATTTACCTACGCCCTCCCACAAGGGAAATTCAGTTTTCAGCTTAACCCAGCTGACCCCCAGTGCTTCGCACAAGGCGCGCGGGGAGGGGAGCAGTGATAGCTGGAGCGGGGAGTCGTACCTGCGACCTCTGGGACCTCCAGAGTCCTAGGTGTGGAGTCTGTGGACACTAACCACTCAGCTATCACTGCTAATTAAACGTCACGTGTGTGTGTGTGTTTGTGTGTGCGTGTGCGCGTGCGCATGCGTGCATGCGAGTGTGCGTACGTGGTATTATTATCTAGCAGTAGGAGCTTTTATTATTTATCTTCATTTCAAACAGAAAGGTTGCTCAGTACAAAACAGGCATGCACGACACATGTGCGGGCGCGCGCACGCACGCACGCACGCACGCACGCACACACACACACACACACACACACACACCACCACACCACACCCTACCACCTGTTATGTTGACCTGCTGTTAAGTTAATTAGAAAATGTGTCCTGGAAGTTAACAACAACTGGGCAACTTTCACTTCCCTGTCTGAGCTCTCAGTGTCGCGGCAGACCTCTGGACAGAAAATGGGTTAATTTGTACGTTCTGTTCTGTGTTAACACTCTGGATTCTACTGTCCAGCCTACATGCCACTCAGGGAACGGTCCCACATCAGGCTCGTAAGGAAGTCGAAACGCCTCTGCCTATGGCAGCATTACTCCCTTACCTTTGAACCTTCACACTTGAGCTGCTAATGGGAGTGTCAACAAAGTTACGTTCTTCCAGCGTTTAGGTCTGTACCATTGGTCAGTACGTGTCTCTACAGGGTCATGTATTCAACTATTGTGCTCGTGACCCCGCAGCGGCATAATGCCTCTTCGGTCAGAGTCCGAACGCCTCTTCCGGGTTATTCCCTTAACATGGGAGTGGATGGGGGTCAATGCATCTGTCGCGGGATATGTGGACATACCCAAACTGTCACAGCTATGTGCAATAGCGAAATGTGTTCAAAGTGACAGGATCAGAATAATCTCAAAAGGTGGTTCCTTCCATTTATGAATAGGCCGATGTATCATCATAATAACTATGATGGTCCTTAAAATGGTATTCTAGTCTTAGTACGTTTTATTTCCAAAAGACTTCTTAGATGAATGAATTCTACACCACACCTAAAACCGAATGTCTAACAAAGTATAAGCTATACAATGATGCAATGAACACATCATAGGAAAACGGAACTAAAACTGGTTCCTTATAAAGTTGGGCTATCTTATACCCTGTGTAAGATAGCATTTCAAAAATGCAGTGCAAATGTTACTGGTAGTTTCCAACTGATGCAGTCACTGATAATATAACGTGGGGGCTGACGTTAGTACACAGTAATTATCAAATGTACTGTGCTTGCACTCATCTATGCCCCCATTTACCTGTTGGTCTTAGACATGAGGCGTAGTCAGATGCTTTGTTTGCACATTGCTATATTAGGAACAGGGAGAAAAGTCAGAAAGCGATTGCGCCTAGCCCAGCTCTGACCAAGTGTGACGCAGTCCCTCAGCGCAGCGAGAGAAGGGCCATAAGAAATGTTTTTGAAACTATTCTATTGCACCGATTATTATCGGATATGAATCTGTTTGTGCTTTAACAATGTATTTATTTATCAAGCACTATAAGCGTTCATAATACTATGAGGGAAAGACTCAAGAGATGTTGACTATAATTGTAAAAGACTACACCAAATGCACTGTGCCATACATAGCATGTCAATTTGCGATAACTGTACTTCACCTGGAACTGACTGGCAGCCTCCAATATCCTTTGCACGTTGGTGTGGGTGATGAGGGCTTGGCTGGTGTAGGTGTAGTCCAGGAGAGACTTCATGGTCTCTCTGTCCAACCCCTTTATCTCCACGTGATCCTCGTGAGTCTCCTTCAGACCACTGCAAAACATCGCCCTGCAGCCACAACCACATTAAAGGAACATTTAAATTTAGAGTAGACACTTTTTCTCCCCCAATTTAGACGTTTTGCCAATGATTCATTCCTCCCCACACACACACATTATTGTGTTGTCACTGCTGTTGTATCCTACTGACTTTGTATCCTAGGGAATTTGTCCTACTTCTCCCGCTGACCAATATCACCTCCCTGCCCGGCTTCCCTCCCCCAAACACAGGACTGTTTTGTTCGCATAGATGCCGGACACAGCTTCTGTGGTGGTGGGCATGGACTTCACTTACCACTTTGCCACGCGAGCCACACTCTTGCTTTGATAGAATTGAATTGTTCAAAACTGTCATTTTGATACCTAAACTATGAACACCAACCTCAGATTAGTTTGATAACTTTTGTGTGATTTTGAGGTGATTAAGGAATGGTTTGAGAGGCATCAATAAATATTATGAATACGCTTCAGTTAAGCTCACGACACGTCACAATGTTCAGTTGTTTTATGTTTAAAGAGTATTTGAAATGGTCAAACTAGCAATAGAATTCATGTGCAGTAGCATCTTCCATATAACCCTATATATCCAAAAAGCAAAGGTTAAAGCCTTGATCGGGGATTTCTTCAACTGGGTAATTATTGTAATTAATTAAGCAGCAAGAGCATAGGTTTAGAACAATATTACCAAAACGTCATAACTGTGCATAATGTGATAATATTTTAGTGTGCCCAACATGTTTCCCACTGTTTCACAAATCATAGAGTAGGACTAGAACTAACAAGTCGTGACTTGTGAGATTTAATTTAGCTTTAAACCATGTGGAGTAAGAGAGGATACGACAGATTCACCTACCCAGGACGGAGGTGTGAGAGACTGGGAAAGTCCTTTGTGTCGATTGCTCTCAAGTTATACAGTGAGACACACAAAGGTCGCTTGGCAAGGACAACTATAACGTAACTGGAATATTTGGTTGTTACTGACTCTGACCTCAAATGACATTCCTAGAGAGGCGTTCTTGCGCCGTTTTTACCTTTTAGCACTTGTCACTTTTCATGCTTTTTTTGCACTGTACTATTAAACAACTCATTCTTAGCCAAATCGCCTTTCATCGCCATTTTGGGGACGCCAAACCGTGCCAGATCGCCAAACGTCGCCTTGGGGATCATTTTCTGATGATTTTGGTATTTTTTTGACATTTTTTGAGCTATAAATGACCATTCTAGCTTCATATAAGCTTCAGCAAGGATTCTGCGATGGAAGTGACGTCATCGCCGGAAACCGGAAATCGAGCGTGTCAATCATGTACCCGAGCATATATTTTACATTGGAAACCATTACAGCAACTCGGCTCTATCTCACGTTCTAAACGTCGGATCTTGATCCGGTTTGAAGGCTCTGTGCGTCAATTGGGCATCTAAGGCACATAGTCGATACTTTTTTTTTTTTTTTAAGAGCGTGGATGGCGTGCACGGGTCCCGGGCCGTTCCATGCTAACGCTAATGCTAAGTGAATGGACTGGTTGCTAATTTGAGGCCTTCTAGCAATCGCCAGAGACCTTAATCGCTGGCGACATCTAGTGTACACTATATAGACTACAGCCTACCAAAATGTCATGCATATAAGGGAGATCTACTGTGACTCTGAAAAATTAATAATTTCCTGGCAGTATAGGCGCAAACGCATATTGTAAATGGCTGTGTATGTAAGTAGTATTTAAGTATTATTACTTGTGTTATGACAAGATAACGGTGAGACAATTATGTAGCATGACTGTTATGGACACTTTATTTGGTTAGGGTAGTTTTTCTTGTTTGGAACTGCATTGATAAGTAGTACTATATACTATAAGTTACTATTTGGGTTATGATTACGTTGAGGCACTTTTTTGATTTTTGGTTTCCACCAACGTTTACGACTGCTCTGAATTGTTGATGCTTCTTTTTCTGCTTTGTTTTTTCACTGTACACAACAGAACTATAACTTTGTAACCTTAACTGCTGCACCCCTTGGGATAATAAAGGTATCTATCTATCTAACCATGTGTACCCAGGGGTGTCATACCAAATTATGGGCCCTGGGTACAAGGATTCACTGCGGGCCCCAAATGAATGTTCTTCATAGGGGGGAGGGGGTTTAACCCATTTAGACTGGGAACGCATTATTACGCATCATTTTGTGCTTTAACTATTGAAAAATAGCAGTTCTGCAAGCTCGCAGTGCGGCACGTGAAAAACCGTGAACATTTTTTCACGACTTTTCAAAAATAGCAGATCTACAAGCTTGCAGCGCGGCACTCGGTGCCGCGCTGTGAGCTTGTATATCTGCTATTTTTCAATAGCTAAAGTAAAAAATAATTAAGGCCCCTCCACCTTGGGCCCTAGAAACTCAGTCCCACTTTCCTCCCTCCCTTGTGATGCCCCTTGTGTGTACCTGAAGTAGTTGCTGGCGGCGGCGAGCACGGCTCTGTGGCAGGAGAAGTCTTCGCCCTGAACCGTCAGCGTGACATCAGTCAGCTGTCCACTGAGGCGCATGGTCTCCATCCCTCTCTGCAGCTCCGTGGCCAGACCCCCATCCTCCCAGCACAGGTCAGCTTCGCCCCCCACACTCTTCTCCTGCTGCTTCTCCCCCTCTGGGCTGGCCTCAGAGCGAGGCAGGGGTCTCTCCAACGACTCACTCATCCTCACACGGAAAGTGTGTAGGCTACATCCACCACTGTGTGAAGCACATACAGTACACACGTCCAAGTGAGGGGTTCACACATACATAGCATCCACGCGCGTCATGTGAGAAGGATCAGCCTTTGTGACAGTTGTGTGTGTGTGTGTGTGTGTGTGTGTGTGTGTGTGTGTGTGTGTGTGTGTGTGTGTGTGTGTGTGTGTGTGTGTGTGTGTGTGTGTGTGTGTGTGTGTGTGTGTGTGTGTGTGGGATGTTTCTCTCCTGTTCTCTTGCACACTTCCTGTTCCTGTGCTTATTTGCTTGTGATTGGTGGATCTCTCCGTTTTGAGGAACAGATGAAGCGATGCACGCTTTCTTAGAACTTCCTCTGAATATTATCTAGGTTGTGGTCTGAACGAAGTTGACACACACACACACACACACACACACACACACACACCCACACACACACACACACACACACACACACACACCCACAAGTACGCACGCATGCACACGTGGACACACACACACACACATCCCCATTTCCCAATGTCTAATACGCAATGCAAACACCGGTTTTGTACTTTCCCCCAGCCCTGGGTTACTCACAGTGAGCTTACAGGCTGTTGTTGTTGTTGAGTTTTGACCTTTGTGGCACACCAGCTGTTTGGGATCAAGCACATCACAGCGTTTCGGTGTTATTACATAAAATAATGCTGACTTTCAGATTCAGTAAATACTTATGATACGTACCCTCACAATGAAAAACATACAGTAATCCTGGTCTCTATACTGCCTCCCCCTGGCCAGCTGGGGCGCCTGATGGAGGGGAAAGGAACTGTTGGAATAACGCTTTCCTTCCACGCGTAACGTCCAACCAGGGCATCTCCCCTCTGTCAGGTGAAAAGAAGTGGCTTGGACTCCTCAGGCATAGAAGGAAGCATGAGGTCAGTCCGTTGCTCTTCCCATGGTGGCAGAGGGAGTGTAGCCCCCAGGATTACATTAGACAATGACACCGGGTGAAAGAAATGGGTTACGAAATCGTGGGATAAAAATTAAAAAAAGAAGAATTGTGTAAGCATAATAGAAACACATTTCTGACACCACATGCTCTCCTTTACCAAGATACAGCTGGCCAAAGTATACTGGATGTCAAGATTAAAAGCAGTGGTGGAAAAAGTACTTACATGTTTTGCCTATGTAAAAGTATCAATACTGCAATATAGACCTCTAGTAGTACTCTACAAGTATCTGGGATAAAAAATTTACTTGGGTGAAAGTACAAAAGTATCAAGATGTACTTAAAGTACCAAAAGTAGAAAGTACTCATTATGCAGAATGTCCCATATCACAAGAAAGATTTCAAATATATAAAATGTCTAAAAATATTTTGAAAATAGCAGCATGTGAGCATCTTCTGTGAGCATCTTCAAGCTCACAGGTAGTTATGGTTCCAGTAAAGTACTCCAGTAAAGTACCTCAAAATTGTTAGAACTCTTCTTAGAACATCATGTTTTATATGTTCCGGCTATTCCTCTCCCATCTACTTCTGTATCATTCAGCAATGACGTAGTCTACATATCTTGTGGCCACAATGTGGCTTGTGCAATTATGAATGTATTATATTCTCTGGGTGTTTGATAACCTTCAGAACATGCCATGTGACATTTGCCACTTACTTCTGCCTTCTGCCACTTTGAGGATCACAGAACATGTATACTACCATATATCCACTAGGTGGTGCCATTACCTTATTTGCAATATCAAATCCAATTGTGCCATTGTGTCACAATATTGCAGGTGTAATAGAGATTTTCTTAAATTCCCAGAATAGTATGACGTTATTTGAGAAGTTCATATTTTCTGGGCTGATACATTTTACTTCCAGTCGGAACATTTTACTTCCAGTCGGAATAATTTAATCAAATGCTTGCTCAGACAAGCAGAGATGGGTGAAAATACATCAAAAATTATTTTGATACAAGATACAAATACTGTATCAAAGAATGTATCAAAATACAAAATAGAAATACTGGTCTGAGAAATGTATTTGATATACAAATACGTATTATGTATTTTGAAAATACATGAAAATACATTAATAAAATCAATGCAAAGATTAGTAAATTCATAGATTGATTGCCAAATATTAATTTAATTGCCTGTCAGAATGTCTGAGTATAAATTGACCATTGTATTGAAATTGTTGTATTTTCTTCTAGAATGAAGTTACTTAAATGTTTAAAGGGTAGGCATAATAAGCTCAGGCTTCAGCCCTACACCTTTTTGGTCTGTCTACTATTATTTATTTTCTTTTCAATGAAAGAAAAGATAAATGCATTGTATTACTTTATTTTATGACCAAAATAAATAAACTACTACTACTACTACTACTACCATACAAGCAGAGTGTTTCTCATGCCGTTTGGCTTTGGAGCAGGCCTTATGTGTGCAGGCCAAGACAACTGGATGTCCAAATTAAGAATACATATAGGCCACAGTGAGTACCCCTGTCCATAGCGGTCGGATCCGTGGCTCAGGACAATCGGATGTCTATGCTCAAATATGGCCATGCCCTCTTTTGTGCCCATTTTTCAAATACATGTATGGGCAGTATTTTTCAAATACTGCCCATCTCTGCAGACAAGCAACAACAAGGTTGTCCACAACCAAAGTTTATAATGGCCAAACAATTTACGTACCTCCCATTTACTCACCTGCTACCTTGAAGAATGTAGAACCTACGAAAAAAATAAAATAAAAAAAAAGCTTCCATCATTGGACTAATATAATATATGACGTTGTAAGGTCAATTCAAGCGTGCTCCTCACTCCTCACTTGGCCTGGAAAATTCTAGTGAGAGATCATGTACACCAATGTGTGGGAGTTTTGGACAAAACCTGTCAGAGTAGTAGCAAAAGTGTGTTTTGAAGAAAATGCTAAATGGCTGAAAATGAAATTTGGAACAAAACAAGGAATCCTGGGGAAAAAAGTAACAGTCCGATTTGAAAATATGACACACACACACACACACACACACACACACACACACACACACACACACACACACACACACACACACACACACACACACACACACACACACACAGCAGTAGCCAACTATGAACAGCAATACTACTTGTCAACCAGTAGGTGTCCTACTGCACCTGACACAGAGTCTACATTTCTCAAAGGAAGATTTGACAGAACATATTCAACCACTGTATACAGATTGATTAAAATAAATTAGTATTCATTCGAATAAGTACCACGCTGCAGTTTGGGTCAAAAAGTGTGGAAAGAAAATGCTAAATGGTGGAAAATGTTATTAGGCACAACCCTAGTGGGCTGGTATAGCGTCACCGTGACAAACATGCAGGAAGTGGCTTCATGGCATAAGAAATCTTAGTGCTGATCAGTCTTAACAAACAGACCGACAGAGAGCCTTCAGCCTACTAGAGATTACTGTATATCCCAACATTGGCAATGCAATTAACTGATTAGTTATTAGGCTATGATTATTAGTAAATATTTCTTGTTACTGCAAATAAAACTCTTACAGTAACATGCAACTTTGTAACATCTTACTTCTAAGTTCCAACTCTGGCAGTGGCTGATATTTGTCTGCCATATGTGCTACTGTGGTTTGTGCATGGGCAGGAAACCACATTATTGACTAC